>NC_141822.1:36807171-37125140 GCF_982586985.1 Callionymus lyra
GTATAAAACTCTCTTTTAATCGAAATATAAATATATATAGCTTTGTTTTGTTTTTTTAGATAAATTCTTGTTTACTCACTTTACTCACTCTGCTGTGATCGGTCAAGCATCGAGGTTGGTCAGCGCTGCGTCATGGAGCCTGGCCTGATTACAATAGGGCGGAGGAGGAGTGAAGATCATTATTACATCATAATGGGCTTAGCTCTTGTCACCTCTTGTTTCCGGAAGTTTCAGAGAGTAAGTCAGGAGAGTTGGGTTTTCACATTAGCTATTGTAATTTTTGTACATTTGTTTTGCAATTATTTTCCACTGTAGATATATGACTGTTATATGCAATTGTAAAAAACCCTAGATCTAGAATTGAGGATTTTTTTCTGACAGAAGAATCAATGTATTGAATTAAATTAAAGCATTTTGACACCTTGCTCACAATAAAGGAATAATAAATCAAAATAAATGTGTAGTGTGAAAATCTTTTGTTGTAGTTCATATATGTCTTGAGTGATGCGAATGTCTAAACAAAAGTCTTATCCTACATTTTTTTTAATGATACTTTCACAGTTGAATGTCTCTGTGACATTGTAAATGGCTCTACTTTGGTGAAGTATCGCTCCTTCCGAGGTCCCATCTTTGTCCTGTGCTGGTTCTGTGACACTGAACAATGAGTTTCAAATAGGAAAGGGTCATTTGTTAGGACAAGATCTGTGCAAGTGTCTGCAGCTTTTTAGCTCTTGCTCAAGATGTTATTCTAAAAACCCTGTTTTCGTTTACATTGTCATCAGTATAGACATTCACTTACAGATGTGGACTCTTATTTATTTCCCAACTCTCACCTTTAGAGTTGTGGGGGGGTAGCAGAGCATGGCAAAGGTTTTGGGGCCACCATCAGAGACGGCATAGTGGCGCAGATGCAGCAAAGCGATTCTGATTTGTGCCCACAGCCATCAGCGTCACTCTGCTCGGCCTGTCAGTCCGTGGGAGCATCAAACAGTGGCGTTCGGGACCGCTGTCACTAACAGTAATAGATATCATTTCAAAACCTTCCGCCCTGCCCACTGTGTCTCGCACAAGCCGCGGGCTGGGGCCCACCTTGGCCATGCTTGAATTGGTCTTACTCCATGTGTGGCACACAGGGGCCCCGGCGCCGGGCCTAACTGTTGGGTCACAGTCTGATATGTAGACATTCATGGATGGTTGATTTGGAGATTGAGCAGATGGTGGGGTTGATGTACATGTGAAGAAAACATTCAGGAATTTAGTTTGGTTGGATCACAGAAGTAACCAAATACACACATGTAGAGTCCGAATTGAGAAACCAGACGAAAACACATTCTCAAATAGCTATTAATCCCACATCACAAATGTCAATACACTTTAGTCTAGACTGGCTGTCCAAGACACAGCGGCTCTCTTCAATGTCTATTTACGATTGAAGCAGGAAAATAAAATATCTCCATCTAAAAATATTTCACAACTTAGGCCTTTCCACACACTTGGAAATTCACTTGGATCACCATGTTTAAATTTATTGTCATCCACAGCATTTACAAACATGCTAACAATGACACCGGAGTTCAGGTCGTCCAAAATGGCATCTGACATCATGCGCACCTACATTCCACAGCACCAAGGTCAACCTTTTTGATTAAGGAAGCCACTTATCATTTACTTGGTTCTATTTCACAAATATCCAGCTGCATTGCAAATACCATTGTTTTATCTATGTAGATACATACTGTATTACAAACTCATCTCAATTAACACTAAAATGTTATAGTTCCTTTGCATTATAAAATGTGCCTTTTACAATTCTCTTTTCCACATGAGGACTCTAGAGGGTCAGAGGCTCATAGAAGGTTGGCTTTTTTTTTAAACAGTGAGACATTGCATGCCTCTGTCAAGCAGCTCATTAACCATGCTTTTATAGAAACCCAGCTAACAATTACATCGATAACACAACTTTGATAATTCAATATTTAAATTGGTATTTTGTGAAAAAAGAATATTTAATGAGAAGTGAAGGAAAAGAAAATGTATTTGAAAAAGATCCATGATGATTATGAGATGAAGATGACAATAACAAGCATCATCAAGTGCACCAATTAAATAATATAATAGTTTTGAGGGCACAGTGGCGTAAGATGACAAAGGGAGTAATGGAGTGCGTCCATTTTGATTGAATCTTGATTGTAAACAGTTACAGATGCCTTTGATTTTAAACAAATGCATTTATCTCTATGATTTAGGAATACTCTATAATTGGGTCATGTGAGGAATATGTGTGACATCACTGGTCCTGTGTTATGAGGTCAGGTGAAGGAGATAAGTCCAGACAAAGGAAGCGATGGATGCATGAGAGTGACATCAAGAGAGAGTGGAGATCAACACCAAGTTGACAGAAAGTGCTTACGACGCACTGCCACTTCGCCTCAGTTCGTCCCCGTCCCACCATTCCAACCCCCCACACCCCCCTCGACCCTGTGGCCCCTACCCCCTCCACTCCTGTACATGCTTTCGTCAGCTAATTATCAGGAATTAAAATCTTCTTTCACACCAGTGGTGTCAGAGTGCCTTAGCTTGATCTGTCAGAGCTCTTCATGACTGGGTGCTAAACTCACGACAGTTGATGAGTGCAAAGGCTGCCACAGCTAATTGTAAGTGAAAAGCTGGACAGGAGTGACAGTGCAGGGGGGGGTGGGTTTGTTTGTGTTTTGCAGGTGGGAAGTGGGTTGCTTTGGGAACTGGTACCCACACTTGATGCGGTTAGGTGAATAGATAAATAGATATATGGATAAAAAGGGGGGGAGGCACCTGCGGCACTAGAAAACTGTTTGCAATGAAAAATGAGGGAGGGAGGGAAAGTGAGTAAAATGAAGCCATAAGTGTAAAACAGGTAGGTTTGATGCAAACATTTTCTTTCAGGGTATGTCAGCATTGACCAACTCACTCAGTGTGCTGCCTGAGATTTATTAAATAAATTAAATACAACATATACGTACATATGTTATCATTCTATTGTCAGATTGATTTATTTGTAGTTATTCTACCTCATACAAAGATAAATACATTCACCACTTGTGTTGGTGTGTGAGCATGGTGACCTCCTGAATTTGTGTGTGTGTGTGTGTTTGTGTGATAGTGTGGGTGTGTATAGCTACTTGCCAGGCCAAATGAAGTGTGTCAGCTGCACAAAGAGGGGGCGTGATGGGAGGTTGTCACCTGTCTCCCCAGGGCATCGGAGGGTGGTGGAGTTGACTCCAGCCGCCCAGTTTAGTGGATGGATGAGTCACAAAATCTTCTTTAAACTGTCAATTGCTTAAATGAGCGAAGCTTGTTTAGTAAAGTTGTGACATTATTCAGAGAATGATTGATACGGAAAAAAATAGCAAACTTTAGAGATAAAAAATATACAAATACTTTTAACTAATATTTTGGGCTTCTCATTCTTAAATGTATATCTTAATATGGGGTCACCTTTTTAACCACCATATATGCCAGGTTTTTCATACCTTAACATATCTTTTTACAAATTGTTGCATGAATGAAGGTTAAAATGATCTATTTATTGCTTGACTGAGACTTGCCTATTGTCATGTTGGTTGGAGAAGTCAGAGAAAAGAGTCTTAAAATTAACTTGCATCAGTGATGTGATCCGGCCTTACACCCCAGCTCTGGCTCTTAGGTCTGTCGATTAGAATCTGTTGATGGTTCCTCACACACACTAACGGACCAGAAGAGAGAAATCCTTCCAGGTTGTTGCTCATAAGCTTTGGAACGATCTTCCTCTCCCTCCGCCCTTGATGAACTCTACTGTCCCCTTCAAGAAACATCTTAAGACGTTCTTATTTGTGTAGGCTTTTCCCTGATTTTCTGAGACTCCTGTGTTTGTCTTATGTGTCTTGCCCTTTTAAAGTATATATTTGAACTGTGTATTGTTTTTGATTGTTAAAGCGCTTCGCGACCCTGGTCTAGAAAGGTCCTTTAAAAATGACTATTACTTGCTTACTTACTTAGTTACTTGGTTGCAGATTTAGTATTGAAGCCATTTTCAAGAAAGACGTTTCAAGTAAGTTAATTTGTTTACATTCAATTAATTTCTTCAGAATTGAAGTATAACTGTTGACTGTGAACTGATACCAATACACTTAAATTGTTTATCTAAAAGGACTATCCTCATTTATTTTAAAACACACTGTTCAAAATTATATTTTCCTGAGGAAGACACAATTAGCTTTTGACACTTCATCCAAGCTACACACCAGTCAGCAGGGCTCCTACGTTAGTTGACAGTATCCACTCTACTGCTATTTTCACCCACTTGAATGCTGGAAACAGCTTTTCCGCAGCATGTCTGGATTTGTGAGGATTAGACTTATGGCTCTGCAGACGAGGGTTTGGAGAGACTCTGTGGTGAATAGGCAAGGAAGCTGTTGCTATTGAACGCTGTTCCACCCTCTTTCACCATTAACCTCAAACCTAAATCTAAAGGACCTAAATCTCTCAGTGCCTTTGAACCTGGTCTTCAAAAAGGGAGACTGGACCAATGGAGACACTTTCATAGTCTTCTTTCTACTAAAAAGGAGAAAAAATTTAGGGGTGGGGGGCTTTAGAGCCTCATTTCCCTCCTTAGCTGTGCCGCCTTCCGGTCTTGAGCCACTTGTTGGACGCAAAGGTAGATTTGGGGTAAAAATTCCTGGAGAAGGAGAGCGCACAAGAGCTTGATTCAGGGGAAATAAAATCAAGTGGTTAAAGGAGAATATGGAGACAGATGTTTGAGAGGTTAGTTAGAGATTTTCAGCCATTAACTTTTGTCCAAACGGCTCACCCACTCCAGGCAGACAAGGGCCCTGACCGGGAATTGCAAAAAAAATAAACAAATGAGGACTGGGACCCAGCTTGATCTTGCAGGGGAAATTGTTGACAAGTATGGCTCTCAACCCCACAAAAGAAAGGGCCACAACGGAAAAGGGGAAAAAAGAAAATGAAAGGAAGAGTGAATAAAACAGTTTATTGAAAGAGTGAAACAAATCTGCTGAGGCACGGGAGCAGAAATGAAAGAGAGTGGAGTGAGTGTGGGGAAGAATGAACCAATGAGGACTTTCGATGGCTGCTGTAGGTTGGCCATTGTCACTCAGTAAGTGGAGGAGGTGCATGTTGTAGAGCATGAGGCTCCCTCTTTTTCTTTTCAAAGGCAGTATAAACAAGGAAATGGGTCTGTAATGATTTCCAGAAACTGTCTTCCTTTCTTTTTTTGTCCTCATGCCCATTTGTCTACCCAAGTCATTAGCGGGCAGCATGATTTGAGACTGACATTCTCTCTTGGATTGAAAGGGGGCCTTAAAATAATGTCTAAGGAACAGGTAGAGCTGCTTTTAATGTTTTTCTAGTTGGACGTGTCAGAGAGGAGAGAACAATCGTGGTTTTGGGCAGCATGAGTCAATATCTGTAGAGGTATTGAGCGCTTTAAATATTTGTTGGCTGTCTGTTAAAGAAAAGAGTGGCTTGACCTTTCCAAAAAGAATTGTCTGAGGCCAGAGAGAAGAATGTTCACAAATACTTGCTAAATAGGTGTCTGGTGTCTGTTGTCACTAACCCATGCTCTGCATTCTTATATTTTCTCTCCCTGTGCCTCCTGTTCTCCCATTTCTTTGCTCTCTATCCCCATCTCTTCTCCCTCCCAGCGGATCACAGCAGAAAGCTGTTCACTGTTTGGTTTTGCTCAAGGTTTCTGCTTGTTAAAAATGTTTCCTCGCCATTGTTGCTAATTGTGATTGGCTGAGATCTGTTTTTCTTCTCTTAAATAGTGTTATTTAATTGGTAATTATGTCAAAAGACATTTTTTCTACGTACTCAAATGTTTCAAATGTTGAAGCCTCTCTGCAGTGAGCCCAACATTATGAGGAGGCTCTGTTTTTTATATACATATTGGAAAAGCATGCTTTATATATATATATATATATATATATATATATATATATATGTGTGTGGAACAGAAGTTTAGGCCATTTTTTTAACATAACACCCCAAAACAGTCCAAGGAAATTTAGGGACTCCCAAGCAGAACGCTGTGATTGTGTCTTTGAGGTTAAAAGGGCAGTCAGGCAGGATAGTAGACGACATGAGGTAAGTTAGAAGGCCGGTCCTCGCCAGGGGAGGAAGTATTTGGCTTTTATTGGTTTCATATGACACGAAAGAACCTTTTTAAGATGTTGTAGACGAACTGGTTAAAGGCCATCTGCCCACCACCATATTAAGTGCCTCTGTGATCTCTGCCATATTTATAGGCACTGTCTTGTGTCACATGGCTTCCATTTCTTCACTTTCTGTGACTGCAGGTGGCTGCTTTTACAAGCCTAGGTATGAAGAGGTCAATGAGATATTTAATCACTCAAAATATAGGTATGGATAACTGACCATTGGCACTTATTAGATTATAGCCAATCTGGTGGGGCTGCCATTTTGGTCTGGCAGAATTTTGTTAAAAATGTAATGTATTTTACGTTTAAAAAGAAATTCATGTAACTATTTATTTTATCATATGAAACCATATTGGATTTATGAACTAGTGCATAATTAATTAATTGACAATATGTTTATTGTTCGTGACAGAAAAGGTCTTTATGGTAAACTAAGACTATAGATTTTATCAAAGTTCCCCTAGAGTTTTGAAATTATAATCACTAGAATTGGACCTGCAGACCGAATTTTCCAAGGCTAGGGAAAGTTTGTGTCTGAATGAGAAAATATTTTTTTTTAGATCAGTACATAAAGTTGACCCTAATAAAAAACATGTTTATACAAATCAAACCAGGAGAAAATACTTGAAAAATATATTACCGATGTAATTTAAAAAAAGTGACAAAATGAGCTATATATATATATATATATATATATATATATATATATATATAAAAAATACAATTACTACAATTATTACAACAACTACAATTATTACAATACTATATATATATATATACATATATATATATATATATACGTATATATATATATATATATTTTTTTAATCTCTTCTCTTCTAGTTATTAACTATCGACAGTCCCATATTTACTTCTGTCCTCCACTGTGTCTCAATGTTAAAGTGACATAAAAGTTCCATCAAATAATTTCTTTCGTACATTTAACAGCCCATGCCTAGTAAAATTTCCAGTGACTGATATTTGTGGTCATTATTTCGGAGGAGTTTTGCAGTCTCTGTAAAATTCTGGTGCGATGACTTCATCTTCATCAAGTGTTGCCTGCACTCAAACTTTGTCGTAAAGAAGTTTAATGAATCCATAAATACCAGTGGAAATTCCTCCGCATGTAAAGAAACACGAGTTTGCTCACAGTAAACATTTACAGTTTCAGGCATGTGCCAACTGCACAGTATAGATGAGCAAAATCCTTTTAATCACACAGAGTAAGAATTTAACAACATTTTATGTTCTTATCAATTTAAATAATTTAAGCTTAAAATGTACATTCATAGATTGATTCAATTAACTATCTATATATGATTTATTTTTTTATTTTTTTTGTGTTATTGAGATTCCAGTTCAGACTGACACAGTGCTTTAGTAAAAGTAGTTCTCATAATTTGCCCAAAAAATGCAGTCCACTCCAACTACTTTCTTATATTTGGGGGAGAGGACTCCTTGTCTCCTAGAAAAACAGGGTTGGGAATTCAAATCACATTCATCAGAGGTGAAGCCTTGGGGACTTATTTTGTCAAGTTTCAGACACACAAGTTGAGAGTTGACTGCAGTTGTTAAAAAGTAAAAAAGGAGGAAGTTTTGTACTTTTTGTCCCTTCTCTAGTTGTGAGCCAGCAAGGTTTTTTGGGTAACACCAGGAAAACAGCCATCTCAACAACAGAGTTGGTCTTATCTGACATTAGATAGATGGATAGATATTCCTTTATACACCTCCTCCACCTCTACCACACCTACTCCAATGTCTCCAGACAGCAGCCCAGGACAGAGCGATCCTACTCTATAAAAAGTGGCTGATGACACCACAGAGCCATAGAACCTGCTCAACAGGAACAGACTGCTCTGTCCTTTCTTAAAAAGTGCATTTATGTCATTGGTCCAGTTTATTGTTCAGGTAGACACTCAGGATGACACCCAATTAATGTCCATACCCAGGGTGATCTCTGGTGGAGGTGGAGAAAATGTATGTCTGCAGAAGTCCAACGTCATCTCTTAAGATCGGATCTAGAGGTGGTTTTGTTGAAACCCTAAGTTGAGCCTACCATCACAGTCAATAACAAAAAACTCAACGTGGTAAGCAGATTCACCTACCTTGGCACCCCCCCTTTTTCACAGTTCCAACATTGATGATGAAGCCAACACCAGGATTGCAAAAGCATTTGCTACATTTCGACTTCATGCCATTGTCTGGATCAGAAGTAGGATCCGGCTGGAGACAAAACTAAAGGTTTACAAAGTTGCTGTACGCATGTGAGACATGGACTGTCTACCGACACCATGTCATTAGACTTAATCCCTTCCACACAACTTGTCTTAGAAAGCTCCTCAGCTTCAAATGGCAAGACAAAATACCAGACACCGAGGTACTGACCGGAGCAGATATGCAGAGTATCCACACCATCAAAACTGACACCTGGGAAGCACGATCGACAACTGTGGCAACATGAAGTCCAAGATGATGCCATCACATGTGAAGAAACACGGAAAGCTGCTGCCGAGCAGAAAAGGAAGGAACGGGAAGTAGAGAGAAGGACCCTGATCCAACGTGAACACTGTGGCCGGAGGTTCAAGGCCCAAATTGAACTCTACGGCCACATGGAGACAAATGTGACCCAACCAAATGATGGACGATCTCGTCAGATTGACGGATAAACCTATATTCCGTATATACTGTATATAAAGGATGACGATTTATTTAAAGTATTTTTTTTTATTTTTACATGTTTTATTTCTTATTTAATTTATCTTTTTTTAAGAAATGAGATGAGATTTATTTTTATGATAAAACAGAAAAATAACAGCGGTGACGGGCCAAAATATACAAGCTGATGTTTTAGGCTGCTAATTGAAGAGAAGGGTCCTGATGAATCTAAAGGGGAGTAAATGAAGACATGCCCTGTGAAAAAGAAGTTTACTGAGAGAAAAAATGTTTAGACAGAAAGGATTAAGAACAAAGATAAATCTGCTCCCAACTGCTTTTCACAAAAGTACATTCATTTGGTATGATCATTTTGAGCATTTTATCTTTTTTAAATCTTTCTTCTGGTTAGCATTTTAATTAAACCAAATATCTCCAGATGGCTCAATTGGATTTTTTAGATACTACAACTCAAGTTAAACCATCCCTCATATTTACATGTATTTCCTTGGTAAATTATATTACATTGCAATCCAATCAAAATCACAAACTGTACCATTGCTTTAATTTGTTTTCAAGGGTCTTAGATCAAGGTTTTAGGGGTTGATGGTCTATAACTTCGAGAATCACATCTGTGCGATGAATAACATACCACTGAGCTAAGCCTCTGTAAGGGGACCAAGCACTTCAGTGTGGCTACATTTAAAAGAGAACAGAAAAAAAGTAAGATCGAAAGATGTGAAAATTATCATTTTCTGATCCTGAATGAGTATCTTAAGATAATTTGTATATAAACTTGAAGTTAAGCTTCACAAAATAATAATTCGTACATTTCTAGATGAGCTGCATTTGCAGTCTGGCTTCTTTAGATGTGAATGGATTAGATTGATTAGATCAGGGATCATTTCAACGTTGAATATCAGTATAATCCGTAATCTCCAGCCATGTTTAAAATGTTCTATATTTGAGATAGATTTTGTTGTACGACCTTGAAAGATTACATTTTAGATAAGTTACTTATCTTCTAAAATTGTGGGCCAAAGATGGTTTAATATACTGTAGATAATTTACAATAAGATGATTAAGAAAAATCATGTAAACTGTTTATTCTGTCAGATATACAGCTATGTTCAGAATAATAGCAGTCCAACATGACTAACCAGATAAATCACTGTTTTTGGTATAAAACATGATAATAAATGGAAAATAATTTACCAGCAGGTGTAGTAAAGTCAGAGGAACCAACAGACCCAACTTTAATGATATGAATACTACTGGGTCTGTGTAATTGACTAATTAAGTAAAAGGGGTGTGTTAAAAAAAATAGCAGTGTGGAGTTCAATCAGTGAGATCATTTATTATGTGAAAAAAACAGGTTTCAATCAGGTGGCCCTTATTTAAGGATGAAGCCAGTACATGTTGTGCATGCAATTCTCTGTGAAAACTGTTGAAAGATGGGTCGTGCCAAACGTTGTTCAGAAGAAATGCGTGCTTTGATTAAAAAGTTGATTGGAGAGGGGAAAACGTATAAAAAATTGCAGGAAATTATAGGCTGCTCAGCTAAAATGATCTCCAATGCTTTCAAATGGAAAGACAAACCAGAGAGACGTGAAAGAAAACGTAAGACTACCATTTGAATGGTCCGAAGGATAGTCAGAATGGCAAAGACTAAGCCAAGGGTCTACTCTAGGGAGATCAGAGACGGTCTGAAGGTACCTGTGAGTGCTGTGACAATGAGAAGACGCTTATGTGAGGCTAATCTACCAGCAAGAAGGCTCCGCAAAGTCCCACTGTTGCAAAAAAGACATGTGCTGAAGAGGATTGCATTTGCCAAACATCATCGACTGGCTGAGAAATGGAGAAACATTTTGTGGACTGATGAAAGTAAGATTGTTCTTTTTGGATCCAAGGGCCGCAGTTTGTCAGACGACCCCCAAACACTGAATACAAGCCAGAGCACACTCTGAAGACCGTGAAGCATGGTGGTGCAAGCATCATGATATCGGGCTGTTTCTCTTACCATGGTGTCGGGCCTTTATATCGCATACCAGGGTACGCAGATCATGGATCAATTTGGATACATCATAATACTTGAGGAGGTCATGCTGCCTTATGCCGAATGGGAAATGCCCCTGAAATGGGTGTTTAAACAGGACAATGACCCCAAACATAACATTAAGCGAGCCAAATCTTGGTTCCAGACCAACAAAATTGAGGTTATGGAGTGGCCAGCCCAATCCCCAGACCTTAATCCAATTGAGCACTTGTGGTGTGACATAAAATTTGCTGTTTCTGAGTCAAAACCCAAAAATGCAGAGGAATTGTGGAAGATTGTCCAATCTTCCTGGGTTGGCATACCTGTTCAGAGGTGCCAGAGGTTGGTTGACTCCATGCAGCACAGATGTGCAGCAGTTATCAAAAACAGGGTAGTTAACTAATTGTCAGGATTGCTAAATGTTAATATTTTTTCAGTTTATTTAGTAAATATTTGAGTTTGTAATAAGAAATGCCGACACTGCTATTTTTTTGAATTTTTTTCTTTTCTTTCATATTCTGCAAAGTAAATAAATATTGATCCTTTTTTCTTTTTGATTTGTTGTGCAATACCATGTGCAGTGTTCCTAATGAAAGAAAATAAAAAATATTATAAGGATTTTGAGCTTTATTCACTTTTTAAAAAACACTGCTATTATTTTGAACATAGCTGTATATGACTACAGCTCACCTCTTCAGCATTCATTTATATTTCTAGTTACTCACGTAGATTTAGGATGTAAACTACAAAAAAATATGCAGTAAAAGTTTTATGTAGGCCTTTTGAAATTACCATTCATCTATTTTGCTATTAATGGAAGTGATTAGGAAAGTAATAATGTGTGCGTGCGTGTGGAAAATGAGTTTATTTGCCACATTAGCTTGTATATATATTTGTATTGTATTGCATTGAGCTATCACACACTTGTGACATAAATGGTATAAAAATAAATAAATAAACACATCAATGGCACAAGGCGCCGATAAGGATGGCAGCCACTCCAGTAGCTCCGCAGCAATAAACAATAACTTCCTAAGCTAACGGACAATCGAAGACGTCACAGACCATCGATACCCATGATCACGATGGAGAACGTCAATTTACTGACAAACAAGATTGACGAGCTATCTGCCCTCAACAACCTGCGGATCTACCTAGAGAGCAGCATGTTGGTTCTTCATAGAGACGTGGCTCACTCAGCTGACTCCTGACGCTAACGTGGACCTCCCGGGCTTCACCACCGTAAGAGCGGAGAAAGACACAGATTCTTGCGGGAAGCGGCTTGGAGGAGGTCCACACAATGACAGCTAGACTTCAGAATCAGCATCCTGACGCTTTTATCATCATCTCTGGAGATTTTAATCATGCCAACCTGGACTCTTCACTGCCTACTTTCCATCAGACCTTCTTTATTCCAACTTGAAGGATGCGTACAGAGCAAAACCTGATCCTCCACTTGGAAGGTCCAATCATAACCTGGTCCACCTTCAATCACAGTACACTCTTCTGGTGCAGAGACAGACTGTGACCACTAGTTCAATCAGGAAGTGGACACCAGCTGTGGAGAACGCCATGAGAGCCGGATGTGCTGCTGAAGTCTTATGGTGAGGACGTCGTGGGTCATTTCTTCTGTCCGCTGTTTCCCTAATAATAAACCATGGGTAACAAAGGAGGTCAAGGATGTCCTTAACAGAAGAAGGTGGCTTTTAAGAGCACGGACAGAGATGCCATGAGGTCAGCACAGCAGAAGGTAAAGCGATGCTTGAGGGAGGCAAAGGACACCTACAAGAGGAGGTTGGAGGATAATCTGAACGGGGAACAATTAAGAGAGTTCTGGGATGGTGTTAAAACCATCACTGGACACAAGACCAAGTCCTCTCTCCGAATGCATTGGACACGGTGGAAGATGCAAACGGTCTAAACTACTTTTTCAACAGGTTTGAGCAGGTTACCTCAGCCCTCACTGCAGCCCGCTTCAAAACCTGCCCCACCTTCCTCTGCTCCCTTCAGCTCCTCACAACTGCGTCCCAGCATCACCTCACTCCAGGTACACGATGTTCTTCGGAGGATTCGTCCAGGGAAGGCTGCTGGTCCTGACAAGGTGTCGGCTCGACTGCCAAAGACCTGCGCTGCTGAACTAGCTGAGCCGTTCCAGCATGTCTTCAACCTCTATATACACCTGGGGAAAGTAAGTAAGTAAGTCATTTGTATTTATATAGCGCTTTTCCAGACCAGGGTCACAAAGCGCTTAAACAATCAAAACAATACTCACTAACAAACCCTGTGGAAGACTTCCAGTATCGTTCCAGTCCAAAAAAGATCCAACTGAGCAAGCTGAACGATGACAGACCGGTGGCACTGACTTCACAGCTGATGAAGACACTGGAGTGGCTGGTCCTCAAACATCTCAGGCCACAAGTCCAGCACACGCAAGACCCCCTGCAGTTTACCTACCGGCAAGCGGTTGGTGTAGAAGATGCCATCCTTCACCTCCTGCATCGGACCTAGTACCACCTAGATAGAGGAAGCGGCTCAGTGAGGATCCTGTTCTTGGACTTTGCTAGTACTTTTAACACCATTCAGCCAACTCTGCTCCAGGACAAACCGACACGTATGCATGTAGACTCTGGTCTTGTCTCCTGGATCTCTGATTAAGGACATCACGTCTGACACTATGGTGTACAGTACAGGAGCACCTCAAGGGACAGTACTCTCTCCTCTTCACCATATATACTTCAGACTTCTAGTACAACTCCAAGCTGAGTCTTGTCCATAAGTATGCTGACGACACTGCCATTGTTGGATGCATCAGGGACAACAGCAAGGCCGAGTACAGGAGTCTGATACGTGACTTTGTGGACTAGAATGAGAGGAACCACTTGCAACTGAACTGACGAGGTGGAGATAGTTCACAACGATAAGTGCCTCGGTGTGTGGCTGGACAGTAAACTGGACTGGTTCTGCAACACAGACCAGGTGTATGGGAAAGAGTAGACTTTCTGAGGAGGCTCCGATCATTTAACACCTGCAGGAAGCTCCTCTGCATGTGATGTGTTCGGGTGGGAATGTGTCCAAGAGATGTGTCAACAGGTTCGACAGGTTGATCAGGAGGGCTGGCTCTGTGGTTGGCATGAAGCTGGACTCACTGGTGGCAGTTGCAGAGAGGAGATCACTGGACAAACTACTGTCCATCATGGATGATGACAGTCATCCTCTGAACACTGACGTCAGTATGTAGTGAATCAGATGGAGTGAATGAATGCTCGTCCCAGACGTAACAATAATAGACCCTTTAACATGCTTGCATGGACTTAAAAGAGAAAGTAATTAAGTAGTAAGTAATTTATATTTATAGAGCGCTTTTCCAGACCAGGGTCACAAAGCGCTTAAACAATCAAAACAATGCTAAATAAAATATATACTTAAAAGGTGAACCGAGAAGAACACAGGAGCTCCAGAAAATCAAGGAAAAGCCTGCACAAATAAAAATGTCTTAAGATGTTTCTTGAAGGAGTCAGTAGACTCCATCAAGCGCAAAGAGGGGGGAAGATCGTTCCAAAGCTTATGAGCAACAGCCTGGAAAGATTTCTCTCCTCTGGTCTGGAACCATGTATGAGAAACCATCAGTTGATTCTGATCCACATTCCTCAGAGCCCAAGCTGGGATGTAAGGCTGGATCAGATCAGTGATGTAAGGAGGAGCCTGACCATGAATAGCTCTGAAAGTAAGAACCAGAATTTTAAAGTTGATCCTGTAAAAAACTTGAAGCCAGTGAAGAGTTTTAAGGATCGGAGAAATGTGAGTTATTCTACCAGAGCGAGTCAGAATTCTCGCTGCAGAGTTCTGAATCAACTGCAGGTGAGACAGCTCCTTCTTGTTAAAACATGAAAACAGACTGTCCAGACGAGAAGACACAAACGCATGGATTACAAGCTCCAGATCATGTTGTGACACCATTTTCCTAAATTTAGAGATTTTTTTCAGTTGAAGGAAACAGTTTCTGGTCAGTTTTCTGCAGTGTTGAACTAGAGACATGTCTTTGTCAAATACAACCCTCAGGTTTCTCAGGCTAAGTTTGACAGACTGACCTAAGTCACCAAAATACTGACTCAACCCTGGAACCTTATCATCATGAGCAATAACCAGAGTTTCAGTTTTGTCCACATTTTGCTGCAAAGTGTTTTCACTCAGCCATTGTTTGATTTCTAGCATACGATTGACTAAGCTGTTCAGCCTCCGGGGCTCAGTTGGCTCAAAAGAGCAGTAGAGCTGGATGTCGTCAGCAAAATTTTGGTAAGAAACATCAGGAAATCTCTGAATGATTTTACCCAGGGGAATCAAATACAGTAAAAACAATAAAGGACCCAGAACAGAACCTTGAGGGACTCCACACAACAGATCCGCTGATTCAGACCACAAGACAGACGTGATTTGAGGAGCAGGAGACACGAGAGAATGAATCGTGTCAAACAACACTTTTTGGTTTTTCTTAGCTTTGCTGCTACCAGTTTCCTGATGTAATCAGATCTGGCAGTTTTCACCATCTCGTTGTATGTAAACATTAGATCCCTGAGGTGACTTCCAGAGACACTCAGTCTTTCGACAAAGTGTCTTCAGACTCAGGAGATCTTCATTTGTCCAAGGGCACCGTTTTTTCAGAATTTTCAAGTTCGATTTAACAGGTGCCACTTGATCCAGTATTTCAACAAAATGATTTGTGAAACAGTGAATCAAACTGTCCACGTTCAGGCAGTCATCAAAGGAAAGTAGGTCAAACATCGCGGAAAAACTGTCTGCAGTATCAGCTGTGATGACACGCCTCTGAGACCTAACTTTCAAGGGCTTAGGTTCAGGGACAAAGTCCAGGTTAAACAAAACAAGAGAATGATCACTCAGATGGACATCATGTACAGATATATTAGAAATGTTTAGTCCTAGAGTAAAAACCAAGTCTAAAGTATAGCCTTTTTGATGAGTGGGTTCAGAAACCTGTTCCTGAAAATGAAAAGCTTCTGTTAAAGTTAAAAGTTATTTAACAGAGCAAGATGTGACGTCATCAACATGAAGATTAAAGTTAAAACAGGCGGTAGATTTACACACAATAGAAAGATCTTGTAGAACCAACCAAGATCATCTGAGACTAAAAAAAAGTGAATTCCTGTGTCTGAATCATTTTGCAAGAACAACTCTATCTATATACAACAGCCAAACTGCCCCGCGAGCAGAGAGGAAAGCCTTCCCCAGGACAGCGCTCCCTACTGCACAGAGTTCGTTCAGATTAATAAACTGTTCTTCTCTCTGCCAAGTCGCAGACAGAAATAATAAATCCAACTTTTCTATCCATCTATCTATCCATCCGTCCGTCCGTCGGTCCGTCGGTCCGTCCGTCCGTCCGTCCGTCCATCCATCCATCCATCCACCCATCCATCTATATGTGTGAATGGCTGTCAAAGCGCTTTGTGACCCTGGTCTAGAAAGGCGCTATATAAATAGAGATTATTATTATTATTATTATATCAAAATTTTGCTGATTGGACATTTAAAAAGGAAAAGGAAATATGTTTGTGCTATGATACAAGAACCATATAACATGTTTAGTGCCTATATTGTAAACACAACAAAGGATTGAAAAAAAATGAAAGTAGAATGGCTGGCTTCAGTCTTGTCACTCACACACGCACACACCCACACACACATGCAGGCAGACTTTTAATCAATTCTTGTCTCCGCTATCAATCCATACCGTGATCGTTGGACCTTCTGATGCGAATTACTTGGTCTACAGGCATAACAGCAACCCAATACTTTATATATTTCACCGGTGTCAAAGTGTCAGAATGAAGTGCGGCCTGCCTGCACTTGGCGATTCCCTCCTTTTGCCCAAGTGCGGCTCGTGTTTCTCATGCCTGTCTATGTCTTACTAGGCAAGTAAAAGCATTTTGTGAACTGTCCTGCATGAAAAGATACTTAGATTTACTTTGCATAAAAACAAAATCGATCTCCTGCCCGACACATTTCCCCCTTTTTTTTTGGTTTCACGTGCCTTTGCTGAGAATCATCTTTTTGTGTGTGGATAAATTGGGAAACGCTCAGGTAACTTGCAATTGGAATTACGGCAATGCCTGATCCCTGTCAAACCCCCTCCTGGCCACTTTCTCCATTGCACTGTAAGCTTTGGCACGAGTCCTGGAGAGGGTCAGTCTTTTAATAATGAACAGGTCGAACCGGCAGTAATGGATACATGCACCTGCTTTATACATCAGTCAATTACCTAATTAGAACTCTCCCATAGGGGAAAGCGAATACCTCGTCCAGCAGTAGAAGGACAACCCCTTCCATGTGAACAGAGGCGCTCACAAGATAGATACCTGTGTGTGTGTGTGTGTGTGTGTGTGCGTGTGTGCGTGCGCGCGCGTGCGTGCGTGCGTGTTGGCCTGTGTGTGTGTATGAGCGTGTGCCTGCTCATATACTTGCAAGTGTGAGCTACAAAAGGCTCCAGTATTTCTTCACAGAGATCAGGTACCAGAGGACTGGGAAATTGTGCCCCGGGAAACAGTGTTCCTGTGGATACCGGCCTCCACGCACACTCCACACCATTGATCATGCCATGAGAAAGTGCTTCCCATATTTTGCGCTCCACCCAGGAGTTTATGTCCAGAAGGACAAGTTGAAGAACTCATGGCCCATAGTTGACACACTGAGCTGAATGTATTTGTTTGTTGTTTGTTTGCTTCAAAATGGAAGCATTGTATACCCACCATGAATGAGTGCAGTAACCCGCAACAAACACAGATCAATAACGCAGCCAGTGGAAATTGCCACATTGATTAAAATAGTTGGACATCAGCTGTGGAAATTAAGCCCTTTTTTAAAATACTAGATTTTAAATGTCAAATCATAATAGAGTTATCTCATGTTTTTTATGTAGTTTCTGAAACATTTGATGGTGGTTATGTTATTTTCGTTCCTGGCCATTTAATGCCAGTTTTTCTTTATCCATATTCTTTGAGTTGTGAATCTATTATTTGTCACCCTGTATTGTTGTGATCATTTCTAATTTTTCTTAATTCTCATAGCCAATATATCTTAATTAGGATGTGCTTTTCTAAACATAAAATGCCAGACAAATATTCCCACTCCCACCCTGATGCAGGAGAGATTATGGTTTCTGATATTTAGTTGATTCCAATTGTACTCATTAAAAGGTTATTTAATCGTCTCCATCTAGTCTATCTGACTGCAAAATAACTAGAAAATCGATCAATTGAAATTGATTGAAATTAAATTTGAAGTAAAAAGTAGACGGTAAAAGGAACATTTGTCTTCCATTTGTGATTTAAATGACCAATGACTGACTCTCAACACAATGCCACACACTTTATACTATACTCTTTTCAACTTTAGTACAAGTAAAACAAAACACAAGTTCAACAGATAGTGTTTTTAAACATTCTTACTTCGACGACCAAACATGTGAAAAAGGAAACGTGTCCTTCCTTAGCAAGAAAGTGCTTGCAGACTCCTAGCTGCTAATAAAACTAATGCAGTAATGTACGGGCCAAAGCGATTAATGAGAGCACTCTGCCCCTGACATCTCAGACACCCTAATGTTGCTGCAGCGTCTCCAAAGCCGTGCTTTAATCCATCACCGAGGCCTGTAACCCAATTATACTCTGACGCTTTACTTTTAGCTCCTCTGCCGGCTCCTTTGCAAACATCTTACAAAAGGGCAAACAAGCACACACACTCACTTAGACAGGAGCGTTTGAGTGTCATCATATAGGCACTTTTTACACAAGATAAACTACCTGCTGGCATATTTGTACACACAACGTCCTACATGGTTCCTGTTAGTCTCCTGCCTAAATTTAAGTGAGATTCTGTTGACCTTGGGCTACAGTTCCCATTTTTTCTTTTGCTTCATCTTGACTATCTTTTCACAAGCTAAGAGGGCGTACAACTCCAACTGGTGTGAAAAGGAAAATGTTGCTGTTGTGTTCTGGCATTCTGAGCACATGACCTGAGTCCTAACTCTAGTAGATCCCTACCTTTCAGTCTAAATTTCTGAAACCAAGTTCACATAAATTTTATAATCAACAAGTTCTAACCATTTTCCAAGTTAGACACAGGAAACTTAAAGAAGATCAAACTTCAGACGTTTAAAAGGTCTTCTGAAACTCACATCAGCAGAAATTAATTTCATCAGGGCACTCAGTATTATTTCATGTTCTATACCTTAAGGAATTTCCTGTCTTCCCCACAAAGCTCCTTTTTGATTAAGACTGTAATCATACGCTCACCTCATACGAGTTCTATCAGAGCTTTGCTGTGGTTGAAGAGGCATTCATGCTGCACTTTTCACTAGCTTCCCTGTGCAACATTTATGCTCTAGGCTTCAAAACAATACTTGATTGCTCCTACCACCCCGCGATCATCCTAATGTTTAAAACTAATAGGAAGTCATTGAGATATGTAATAGAGGCGATTGTATGCCCGCAAACTTGCATTCCTTCTTTCCATCGTAACAGATCTGTCAATCACAAGATCTATGAGCTGGCTTCCTCTAAATCAGGTGAATTGACTCCATAAGAATTACTGGAGGAGCCTATTTCCATTAGCCACTCCCAACAGTGAATTAACTTAAATGTATCCACTCAATAAAGTTTAAGACAATCATTTGCATGTCAATGTCCTTTTCTACTCCCCACTCGTCGGCCTTCCCAGACATACAGCTGAGTCGTGCAAATCCAAAATAGCTGTGATGCCATTGCGCTAATGAGCCAGAGAGCTAATGCAAACAGAGACAGTGAGTTTTGGGAGAGAGTTGTTGCGCTTTGTGTGTTGAAAGGAAAATAGGAGATATGCAATTACAATTATTATTTTTATTATTAATTTGATTAGCTTTTGTGACATCAAAAAACTGTTGATTCTGAATTTTTTTTAAATTTCAGTCTCATTATTTTTAAGTTGCTTTTTAGTAGCTTTATCAAAATCAAGACTGTGGGCCTAATGTACTAAGAGTGTATCTGCACAAAAATGTTCAAAAAAGTTCATATCTATAAAGAATGAAAAGTGAAGACTTCCGGTCATTGTTTGAAGGTGAAACGGTTGAGTCCACTTAGAGTCAGATTTGCAGAATTGAAGTTTAAGAAATGACACAAAAATAAGTAGGTGTTCTTGCAACACAGCTACTGCACGTATACACATGTTACACTACGATGAACTGTTCGTGAACAAGTCCACTACTCTCATGATTAACCTTTGTTCATAACACGTCTCAATATAACAGAACCACAATTATAAACATACATAAGTAATGGGGCTGTATGTTTTTCTTATGATGGGACGGATTCCAGCATAAAATAAATTGAACTGAAGAACTAAAAAAGTAATTAATACAAAAAACAAAAATAAAAATACAAACATAACGAGAAAGACAATAATTCTGACAAATTTCAATTATAATAAAGCATAGTTGTTACACACACACATTTACTGCTCTGATCCATTTCAGCACTTACTAAATATGAGAAGTGTTTATCAGAGACACATTAATGATCAATAACAATAACTAAATAGACACACACAAACACGTGTTTTAGTTACATGAGTGAATATTTAATTATTCCCAAACTTATAAATATACACCTTTTTTTATCAGCTAGTTCACGCAATTTGAAAAAAAATGTGAAGAAATTAGAAGCATGTTTCTATAATATAACGAACAAAATGATCCGCTTCAAATCTTCAAGTCTCCTTTATGAGAGTCACAGATGTATTTGTGAAACAACATCACGTCAGCCCGTTATATCAAACTAAAGCAAAAGCCTGTTTCCCTCATGTGATCACATGATCAGTGCTATCTCCTTGAAAATCACTCTCATCCAAATAGACCATCACATGATGACTATTTGCCAACAAAACACACATTTGCGCGACAAATAATAATGATGCACAGAAATTATCAATCTTCACATTGTCATCACTACTCAGCACTTTAAGTTATTGATTTACAGTTTTATCTTTGTTAAACATAATCTAAAAATGTTTCAACAAAGCCCATCAGGGACAACAGCGAAGATGAGTATAGGAGTCTGATACATGACTTTGTGGACTGGAGTGAGAGGAACCAGCTGAACACCTCAAAGACCAAGGAGCTGGTCTTTGACTTCGGGAGGTCCAGGACAAAGCCACGTCCAGTGTCCATCAGAGGCGACGAGGTGGAGATAGTGGACAACTATAAGTACCTCGGTGTGTGGATGGACAGTAAACTGGACTGGTCCTGCAACACAGACCATGTATATAAGAAGGTTCAGAGTAGACTGTACTTTCTGAGGAGGCTTCGATCATTTAACATCTGCAAGAAGCTCCTCTGCATGTTCTACCAGTCTGTGGTGGCCAGTGTCATGTTCTATGCTGTGGTGTGTTGGGGTGGAAATGTGTCCAAGAGGAGTGTCAACAGGTTGGACAGGTTGATCAGAAGGGCTGGCTCTGTGGTTGGAATGAAGCTGGACTCACTGGTGACAGTTGCTGAGAGGAGATCATTGAACAAACTACTGTCCATCATGGATGATGACAGTCATCCTCTGAGCACTGTCATCAGTGAGCAGAGAAGCAGAATGAGTGCACGAATGCTCCTACCCAGGTGCAAAACAAATAGACTCAGGGACTCTCATCCCTCGGGCTATTAAATTGTACAATTCTGAGTTCGGGGGCAGGAGTTGAGTGAGAGTATCTGGATGTTCTGTTCTATGTTAGTATTTGTATCCTTTGTCTTTGTTGTTTTTCTTTGACCTATGTTCTTTGTCTTTATCTTTAGACTTAGATTGTGTCATCTTGTTATTCCTCTTTATGTCCTTTTTCTTATTTTATTTTTTATGTATCATTTTTTATTGTTTATGAAAAACTGCTGGCTAGTGGTAAAAAAAAAATTCCCGAAGGAGACCTCCTGAGGGATCAATAAAGTTTTACCTTACCTTACCTTACCTTACCTTATGACATCCTGATAATTACAGCCAACAACATTATTTGGTCCCTGAGCCATTTTTCCAGATTTCTTAGAAAACATAATAAAATAAATCTTTAAATGGTACCAACTAAATATTGGGGATAGGTCCCTTACCCTGGAGGACAAAATATTTATATATTATAATACATTTGTTTCCCAAATACTTCCTGCTTGTCTGTATAATTTTCTACTTTTAGTTTCCAGTCCACTCCACACCATCAGTAAATAGTCATCACATGATTGTTTACTTCCTCCTCTTCTGTACATAAGCGGTTTAAGTAGCGTCCAATGTCATCCAGTGGGAAACAGAGTAAGTCAGACAAACAAGTCGACTGGACCTCAGAGGAAAACCTCGCAGCGTGCTCAAGTGCTATAAGTGCTTCGGAGTCATCTTACAAGAAACACTTATTGCATTTTGTATTGAGCATGAGGTTATGAAAAATTAATACGGGTGGTGTGTTCCGCCTTCTCCATAACCTCTGTGTGTGCGAGCAACTGAGTCGGTATCTGTCAACAGTTTTGAACAGAAATTGCATTTGAGGTGAGAATAAGAGGCTTCACCATAACATGCTTCTATCTACTGTATACTGTATGTATCGACAATAGTAGTTGCTCAGTTCCTTCACATCTTGTTTTCCTTTCTTAACGGTTTTGTTGACTGCAGTATTAGCAAAACAGTGACATTATAAAAAAATGAACTCATATTTTTCCAGAAGTTGCCATGTCCCGGTTTGCAGCATTTGGACGAATTTCCATTGGCTGAATGAAGGATGTATATCGATGAGGTAATGAAACAAATTGTGGATAATGAAATTTGATGTGTTATAACGACTTTGCCACGTAATGAACGAGTATATTCGTTCAAATTGTGCAGTGTTGATTTTAGTCTTTCAGTAAAATAATGTTCTTTTAAAAACTATGTTCATATTGTATTATTTCGAGTCTATGTGGAAAATTGGGATAAACTTATTACTATAATTACTCTTTACAAGTTTGTTGTCAGTTATTTCTTAATAAAAAGTAAGAGCACTTTGATACATTGTTTGAAAATTGCAATATAAATAAAATAATATAGATAATTATCATTTTCGATAAGATACCTTCTTAAATGAAGTCCTTGCCCATAATGTTCAATATGATTCAGATCATTAAAAATATTTATAGTAGTAATAGTATAGTAATCCGTTTTCTCCTTCACCGTGTACATGCTCCATGATTTTGACTTCTTATAGAAGTATCGTCTAACTGAAAGAAAAAACACATATTATACTATTTTTCTATTCAGATTCCATACTGGTATATATACTTACATCTTGTGGCCATCTTTGTTTCCTGCCGAGCCACGGCCATTGTGACTATTGTAGTCAATAGTCACAAGCAGAGTTCGGGTGTTGGAGAACCTCAAGATGTGGTTCATGCTCACAAGATCCAGTGGTTTACGTGTGCTTGTTCCCAACATGATGGATAGAATGGGGTAGAAGTGACTTGCTTCTTTTGATAGCTTTAGAGAAATAAAATAAATTAATCATGAGCAGTGCCTGAGAAACACAAATGTATACACACTAGTAATAAAAGCAATAGACAAAGTATCGCAATGGGAAAAATGCATCTTCTATGTTTTATCAGATCATTTTAATACAAAAATAACTAACTATCAATAAATCATACAATATAAAAAAGACAATAACAAAAACTATGTATGTAAAACAACACAGTACACTAGACACACCTAACAGTAAAACCAGGTCTTGAAGATGTCATTTTTACTTAACTTAATAGTTAGGAGCTACTGAAGTGAACTATATACATCAGGCCTGACTAAAAAAAAGTTAGTAATACTAACTAGTCAGTCCTGAATATATTGTTCTTTCAACACCATAACAAATCATTTTTTGTATTTACAAAAATGTCAATAAACGTCTCTCTCTGAGAATAAATCATCGCTAACTTATGTCACATATAAGACACGATAAAAGCACAGTGATTTAGTATCACTGATCTTTCCACAGTATAAATATTTAATATAAACTTTTGATGTCTTCATTCATCGTTTTTTCTTTTTAAATGGTTGGTCTGTAGCGGGTCTGGTCGTGTAAGTCTGGAACTGTGAACTATTAAGTAGTGAATATTTATCGCTACCATGTAGGTTTTCGATCGATAAAAATTAATATTTTGACTCGAACATCGAAACTTTGAAACACTTTACTTGTCCAGCAAGAACTGAGCCTAAGCAGCTTCGGTCGTGAATCCTTCCTCGTCTCTGACCTCAAGCCAGCGAGCAAAAGCCGATGACGAGCCTTGACCGTCTTTTCATCCGATTAGATTCCCTTTTTCTTTTCTTTGTCTCTACAGACAACAATTCAATTCAATTCAATTCAATTCAATTTTATTTAAAGTGTCTTATCATAACAAAGTTATCTCAAGACACTATACAGTTGAAATAAGACTACAGTTGATTAAGGAAAAATAGATCCCAGCAATTCAACAAAGAGCAAGAAACAAAACACTGTACAGTGAGCTGTACAGTGAGCAATGGCGAGGAAAAACTTCCTTTTAGAAGGCAGAAACCTCGAGCGGAACCAGACTCATTGTTGACGGCCTGCCACTTTGACCGGCTGGGAGGAAGGATGGGGGGGTAGACAGATGGATAAGGAGAGGAGTGAGGGAGGATATAGTGAGAGAAAAGAGGAGAGTGTAGGAGGGTCCATGGGGGTGCTGGAGAGAACTCGGGATCTGATGACGTGGTGAAGATCCTGGATCAGCAGCAGCTCTGGAGGTGGATCCCTGGATCAGCAACAGCTCTGGAGGTGGATCCCTGGATCAGCAGCAGCTCTGGAGGTGGATCCCTGGGGCTCCGGGAGAGAAATAAAAAGGTGTGGGTTTGGGACAAATGTATACAATACACAGGTATACAGACTCCGGTGACGGGTGAATAGCCAGGCCAGAGGGCACATACCTAGCACAGCAGATCCAGACACAGGGGCCCAAGCCGCGGCAGGAACCCGCGGGAGACCAGGACCCGGCAGGCGAGATAACCACCAGAGCCGACCCCAAACACCAGCGAGAAGGCGGACCACCACCGGGGGCGTGAGAGGGCAAGCACAGGCGAGGACGACCGAGGAAGCAGAGAGGGGGAGGCACCAGGCGCAGGCACCGGGGCAGAGGGGCAGCCAGAAGAACCAGTCAGGGGATAGGGCCCCGGGGCCAGGCCGGGCGACGGAGGACCCCCAGACCGTCAGGCTGCCACCAAGTCCATAGCAGGGGACCGAGTCAAGGAGATAGGGATCCACCACAGCAGCGGCGGCGGAGCCCCCCCCAATACCCTGCGGACATGGCCAGTAGCCGGGTCGAGTGCCACCGCATGAGCCCGGGGGAGCAATGGCCAGGCACCGGCCCAGGTCCCCCGGGTCACAGGGGGGCCACGGTTGTGCGTGCAGGGCGGGGGCAATGGGGCTGCAGCCGTCCGGGAACGGCCCCCAATCTTTGAACTGTAGACCGTCCCCAACAGCCGCAGCCCACCTCCCCCATGAGGGAAGTTTGGGGGGCCAGCAGTATTCCATCACACGTACTGACCCCCAGCCCCCGCCCCCACCCACCATGCAGCACCCAGGGGGACAGCAGCACTTGCAACATAATTTTTTTCTTTGGCCCAGGTTCAGCAATAGCAGCGGAATGTCGGGTCACTCGCTTGGTTCAATGCTTAGCTTAATTAGAGAGTTCGACTGGTGTGTGGGATCCGAAATGATGCTCTCTACTCTCAGCTGCTAAAAGGAAAAGAGTTGACGCTAAATGCAGCCATTCAGATGTGCATGATACACAAACAATCTTAAAAAGATAATAAGGAGCTAAAGAAGGAGACCGATGTATGCAGAGTGCATTATCACAGAACCACTTCATGCTCAAACTGTGGTGGTCAGCACCAACCAGAACGCAGCAGTTTTCCAGCTTTCAACAAACGCTGTAACACGTGCGGCAAATGTAATCACTTTTCAAAACATAGCAGATCAGCCAAACCACACAATGGCACATTCAACAGACCAGTATAAGAACCCCCACAATTAATGTCTATAAACTCCAATCCACGCAGGGGTAGATACACACACAGGATAGGTGAGCTGGAGGCACAAACGGCACCAGAAACAAACATTCTATTGTGAAAGCCTTGAAATGCCACCTGAAAAATACAAATGTCAACACTACACTCAAAACAAACACTCAAGGTAAAGATTTACACCGGAACTAAATGCAATGTCATATCCAAGGCCCTTCTGCAGCGTATTGAGCCAAACTGCTACATCAACTCAGGACATGTGAATTTGGACTTCACATGTGAAATGCGGTTCCATGTGGTAAGTAATGATGATGTAAAATCTTTAGTCGCTCTCTCCGACAGTGTCAAGCTTGGACCGGAAGTACATTCCTCTTCCTCTTCCTCTTCCTCTTTCTCTTTCTCTTTCTCTTTCTCTTTCTCTTTCTCTTTCTCTTCCTCTTCCTCCTGAGGGATCAAAAAGTTCTATCCATCTATCATTCCATTCACCAAGATGCCCCAGAGCTTGTCAGGTACAAAGACATATTTGACAACACAACAGTGGGAAAACTGCCAGTAGTATACAACATACGCCTAGACAACTCAATCCAACCCTCTATGTGCTCCCAGGCGAGTACTGCTCGCTGACATGCCAAATGCCAAGGTATTCAGTATTCTAGATGCAAAGTGTGGGTTTTGGCAAGTGCCACTCACTGAAGAATTGTCCAAGCTAACGACGTTCATGACCCCAGTGGGCCGCTAAGCATTTCTCCGTATGCCCTGTCGTTTATCCACTGGAAGTGAAGTCTTCCAAAGGTGCATGGAACAACTTTTTGAAAGCCATCCATGTGCCATTGTTGTTGACGACATTTTGGTGTGGGTGCGTACAACTGAAGAGCACTACATACGTCTTCACAAGATCATGGACAGGATACGTGAAGTGAATCTCAAACTGAATCCTGAAAAGTGTAGTTTGCGAGTCTTTGAAGTATCCTATGTGGGCCACCTACTTACTGACCAAGGTGTGAAGCCTGAACCCTGACAAGACAGCAGCGATCCGCATGACAACAAGGACTTCAGAGATTCTTCTGAAGGACGAACATCTGTCAAAGTTTATCCCTAAATACAGTGAGCTCACAGCACCTTTAAGGCAACTTCTGCTTCAACATCTGGACTGGAATTGGCAGGACTACCATGTGGTAGTCCTGGCAGCATTCACTTCGTTCACATGCAGGGAATTTCAGGAGTTTGCTCAGGCATGGGACTTTAGACATGTCACTAGCAGTCCTCATTATCCCCAGTCCTATGGGGTCACTGAGAGAGCCGTCCGATCAGCCAAGCACTTGTTGGAGAAATGTGCACTTGAGGGAACAGATATATTTGCAGCTCACCTGAACATCAGAAACACGTCACTGGATGGCCTGCCATCTCCAGCACAGCGCCTGTTGTCCCACCACACCAAAACAATGATTCTGAAAGAGGACAAACTGTAAGAATGCAAACTACGAGAGGTTATGACAGACTGGCTACAGCTTAAGGTGAAGCAGAGAACCACAATAGTTACCAGGTGCAGTCAAGAGAATCTGTGTCGTCAGAAAAAGACGCCATCTCCTTCAAACACCAGACAAGATGGTGCAGTCCCCACTAAAACAAGAGGCTCAAGTGCTGAGATGCAACACAATACCATGGACCCGGCAAGAACAGGGGACCATGGTCATCACCCTCTCTGGGATGGTGTCAAAACCAAGTTCCTGTTACAAACTTTGTTAGATAATTATATATAAACGTTTTGTGTTTAAGTTCATGTTATGTTTAGTTTTCTTTCTTTCTTCGTACTACAAAACTGGACTCGGTCTTTATTTAAGCACACACATACAGTATGGTACCAACATTCCTAGATTCACATAAATTAATCTTTTTCCCGCTGCCCTCTCATTTCTACATCCTTCTCTTCTGCTTTGCCTTTGGAATTCTTGAGGGGCATGTTGCCTAACAGTAGCCTTTCCATTCTTATTGGGGAAGAGAACAAGGTTTTTATCAGATAGAAGGTACTTATAGACATACTGTTGTCTAGTTCCTCAACTACTTCCTTTTATACAGAAAGACAATTCAAGGGTCTAGGGGACATGGTTCCAAGGCTGATTGGAGGGCTTAAACCCAACATTCTCATTTCAATGAGCAGAAATAGGGGCTTTGCTTTTGTATCTTAAAATAACATCTCTGTAATGCTGTGTCCTTCCAGGTTCACTACATCTCTGCTTAATATAGTTTAAAGATAATAATGTGTGCAAGCTGCCCATTTTCAACTGGAGTGGATTATTTAGAATGGATCAGACGAATGCCTCAAAATTGGATTTTCTTTTTTAAGTTCCCAAAATCTGTTATCAAGTGGGATTTATTAGTTGTAGTTGCTGTTTCATAATTGTGTACTAATCCCCATATAAGTACACTGCCTTTTGCGCACATAATTGATTTTAGGTCAAAGGTGAATTGAAGATAAAGCTCTCCATGGCTGCAAGTTCATTTTAAAGGCCCGGATTATTTTTTAAAGTGTCTTTTACTGGTATTTTGGTTGTTACTCTGGGTCTGAATGTGAAATATGGAATGAAACCGTAACTGAACTTTTGAGTGAGCCAAACATTAATTCAAGATGGAAATCAAACCCATGACTTCCTACTTCATAATCGTTATTGCTATCCACTGAGCGAAACTGCTGAAATTGTTCAATACAAAAATATGTATCTATGATTGACTTACAAATATGTAAGTTTTGTTAATTTGACGACAATGACAAAATGTTAGTCTTTCATTACTCAACCAATAACAAAGAAGGGCCTGGGCACGTCTGAGTAGAGGTACGTTGAGTTAAGATTACAAAGGATTTTATGAAAGAAAAATTTGGGCTACTTTTGAGCAGTTTTATTTTTGATTGAATAAACCAGTCCTGAGAACTACAAGTATGTACCAATCCTCACTGAAGAACTCCCTACTACAGGTAATAGGTTACAACTCTCTCGTGAAATTCTGTTATTTACCTTGTCCTTCATTGGCATCCATTAACAATTTGAAATGAGCATAATGATACCTTTTTGTGTGTGAGACCTTGAAACGTCCAGCATAATATGACATTTTTTTTTTGTCAAAGTAGGATTCAGTGAGGATTGATATAGTGGAATACTTAACTGATGACCTGGTCGAGTGAAAACTACAAGGAGGTGTAAGCAAAACAAGACAAAGGTTGGATCTTAATATTTTTATCCAGTTAGTCTTCTTAAATGTCTGCCTTTTTAAATCTGCTCTGTGCTTTTCCACACCAAAACAAACTTTGATGGTTGGACTGTGAACTTGTGACCCAATAAAAATTAACAAGAGCTGCAAAAGTCACATAGTTAAAAAGTTGACTTTTGTTTAAACACGCAGTAGAATCCTGAGAGAAAAGAGTTCTGAGAATAAAAAAAAAATAATAATTGAACTCTACATTAACACCAATTCAATTTAATTGTATAATAATAATAAGAGTAATACATTTTGTTTAGAAGTGGACACTCAAGGTCCCTTTACAAAGAAAATAATAAAATAGCACATTTTAATAAAATCACATAATACACTGAAAACATAAAATACAATAAATCCAGAAGACCTTACTGTAAAAACAAGTCAATAAAACAAGGTTTATTTCAAGTGCCAAATAATAACAAAGTATTCCGAGACACTTTACAATTTAAATAACAATATCTAAGAGCAAAGAAAAACAAGTGAGATGGACAGCAGCGGCGGGGGGAAAACGTCTTTTTAACACGCAGAAACCTTAAGTAGAACAAAACACTGTGTCCGGCTGGGAGGGAGAAGAGAAACAAGGGGGTTGGACAAAGAGAGGGAGAAAATAAAAATGACAGAAAGAATAGAGAACAAAATAGATAAATTGCAGCAGAGTCTAGCCAGGACCATGGAGAGCATTCTGGAGAGCACAACTATAGTTGTGGAGATATTGTATGTAATGCAGATTTCACTCCAACCCTGAGGTCGATGTTATATACAAACACGTCACAGAGAAACAGTCTAAGACAAGCCAGAGTTTGTCCTGTGAAGTAGTGCCCCCCCACCCCCCCTTTTAATGCCCTCTGTGTGTTGAGAGGGAAGGCTTAAGGCAACATTGACAATATTCCCTCATTACTGCAACCCTTTACTCTGCAGCAATAAGCTTAATGACCTCCTCACTCTTCTCCTCTGTCTGCCCGCAACCCTCTCTTTTGTCCTGTTTATCCTCTTGTCTGTCCTTGGTTACTTCCACCACAGTGGAGATGGCTGCACCCCCTTACCTTCCCGACCACATCACATTGTCACCCTGAGGGCAAGGGGCCGCTATGTGTAAGTTTTAGCTGCTCCTCTACGGCTGTACATTAAATCAGGAAAATGGTGCACATGCAAAAATATTCAGACGTAAGAATCTGTGCGTGCGAACTGATACAAGCACTTCTCTTTCTTACATCTCAATTAACGTGGAATTAATCGCATCGGTTCCCTAATTTACATATTTAAATTGACCAAATTCTGTTCTTTCCGAAATCAGAATTAACAAATGACAAAATGAATTTAAACTGGATGATACAGTTTATATTCATTCATTTTAAACATTTCTGTCATGGATCACATAATTTAAATAAAAATCAGTGCAGACGTGCTCCGGTGTAAATGTTTATATTTTACATACAGGGTTATTAACACAACTACTATATTCACAGAGATTATCAGAAGCTTATTTGAAAAATCTTAAAATGGAGTTTAACAAGAATAAAACAGTATATCAGTAACTTAAAGCGCTGAGTAGTGATGATGATGTGAAGATGGTCAGAAAGTCTCTGACCTGTGTGGCGCAGCTGCGCAACAAATGCACATATTATTATTACATATATAAAATAAAACAGTTTGCTTTAAAAATGAACAAATCACGGGACTGTGTATTTATATGAGTGTGTTTTTCTAGGAGAAGGAGGATGACGTGATCGCTTGAGGGAAACCGGCTTTTATTGTGCTTTTATTTGAACCTACAGCTGAGTTTGATAAAACCGTCTGTGACTCTTGTAGAGAAGAATTAAAGTGATGAGAGGCTGATCATCAGTTTGTGATATATTTATGGTTAATGTGAACATCTCAACATGACTTTTGAGGCTGGCATGCATATGAGCAGTAAATAAGGACGTATGCCACTTTCAAACTTGTCGGGAAGTGCACATTCATAAACCCTTTTTTCATTATTGATACATATGTAAGTTGTTGTGAAAGAATATGGAATTACAGAAGCCCAGGAACTAACTGACCTTTTAAACACACACCAATTACAAATAAACAGGTCACAGGTGAGGATGGGAACTTTGATTAGCCATTTAAAACCTGTTTGAGTGAACTTTTGTTCATGTTATCAGGTCAAAGTCACATTAACCATGAGTGGAAGAAAGTTTTTTTCTCCTATCATTCATATTCTCTGAGGGATGGCCAAGAAATAAAGTTCTCCCGGGGTATGTAAACTTATTTAGTTTAAATTATTTACTTACTTACTTACTTTAGTGTTGCCTGAAGCTGCTGTGAAAAGAAAACACCCTAATCTCTCCATCGCTGTAACGAATATGTTATTTTCTAGACAGGTCTCATGAAGACAACTACACAGCTCCCCGTCCAAAGTGAGTCTACTCAATGAGTAGAATTTCATCCTGTATTGTTGAGTGATACGGCATTGTAGAGGAGTAGACTGGTGTGGGCTAGGATGCTCCGCACTTGTTTATGTTGTCTTTGCTGTCTCCTTGGCCACAGAGTGAGGGTGGGGGTAGAATTTTGGTGAGAGCCCGTTGAAGCACTGCAGTTCAGGTCGAATAAAATCCAGTTTTGGGGTTGAACAAAGTCAGTTCCCCCCCACCCCCCCCCCCCCCCCCCCCCCAGTCCCACAGCTAAGCCCTGGATAAGAGCTTCAAGTTTCTGTTTTACATTAACAAAGACTTACAAAAAGACCCACAAAATTAAAAACCTAAATAAATATGAGCCTCTAGGCACTCCATGTAACTGCGCTGCAGATATCACTATTATATTGTATTTGTACAATGTAAAAGTTTCAAGGTTGTATGCAACATGTGAAGCATGTAAAACCATGTGCCATACAACATGTTGCACAAAATAATTGTGTGCCTTGTGTACCTTATATTCTTCGAAGAGGCTTTTAACGGTTGGCTTCATGTGAGGAATCCTATTAAACTGTGGTCAGTCATATTGCTTGGCTTCCCATGCTGGAGTTGTGGGGTGCTAGAGTCCTTCCCATTTCATGGGGATGGAGCGTACACACTAGAGTCACATGGTTTTCTTCTTTTTTCATCATGGCTACATGATCTTGTCTTTCTTTGACTTTGCTTGGAACACATCAACTCGTGCAGAATGCTGCGGCATGCCTCCTGACTGGAAAGTGCAAGCGTGATAACATCACGCCAATATTAGCCACACTCCACTGGCTACCAGCCAGTTTAGGATAGATTTTTAAAATATTTTAATTGTTTTTGAATCATTAAACAGCCTGGCACCCGAGTATCTAGCTGAACTGCTACACATTCATACTCCAGCTAGATCTCTTTGATCAGCCAACCAGTTATAGGTGGGTGTACCTATGGCAAAACATAACCACAGGAGACAGAGCCTTTGCAGTGGCAGCTCCTCTGCTCTGGAAGGCCCTGCCTTGGCACATTCAAAGTGCCCAGACCATTGAGCTTTTTAAATCGTCTCTTAAAACTTCACTTTTATTCTGTGGCTTTTAATACACGTTGAGTTGGACCCCCGTTGCTTCCGTTTGTTGTGTGTCTTGATGTGCCCTGCATTGTGTGTCTTTTATGTTGTAACCTGGGTTTTTGGGAACCTGTACAGCTCTTTGGTGGACCTTGGTTGTTTTTAAACGTTTTTATGAATAAAATTTGACTTTTACTTGACTTGACATCAGATGCCTGAGCATCCATTTAACAATTATTTCATGTCTAGTTGTTTGATAAAGCTGGAACACATATTTGGGATGATTACATGGCCAATGCTAAAATTATTAGTCTTCTATATCCATCTTCAATTGATGGCGAATATACTCCTCTCCTCAAAAACTCAACTCTACCGCTCTTCACTCCTGCATATTAAGTGTGTGTGAATGTGTACAGACTGTGGAGGCTGCTCCTCCACCCTTTACTGATTTCAGTCAGGACCTGTCACGAGCAAAGCAGTTATGGCCTTAAGAGCTTATGGATTAAAAGGAGGATGTTTGCCATGAGTGCAAGAGCAGACATTAGAAGCTCTTTATTAGATAATCACATAGACAATGGGCTTGAAGCACTTCCATTAAACATAACATGATGAAGCTACAGGATGTGCCGCATTTGCATTAATTAAGAGGGTGGTGATCTGTTTTGGCTTCTGTTTAGTGAGTGTTACTGACAAATTGAGAGGAGAGACTACTTATTTTAAAATGTGCCTGCTTTTAATTCAAGCAACTCCAGTTGGATGTTTCACAAACAATGGAAATTAAATAGGTGACTTGAATGTTTTGGGAAAACTGAAGAGAATTCTTGGATGAGAACCTTTCCAAACACTACACAGTCTAGTTGATTCGCTGTGGAAGCATTTGGTTGAGTTTTTCAATATGATAATAACTGTGAGGAGCAGAAGACATTACATGTATGAGTTAAACCGTTGCCAAATAATTAAATGAAAACCAATAAAAAGTGTCAAAGTGCTTAAAAGAGTTATTCAAACCAGAAGAGCAGGTCTGTTTCAATGTCTTTTTCTGTTTCCATGTCCACACTGACCCGATGAGGGTTGGATAATTTAAGACAAATGGCCACAAGTAGCTACCAAGCCAATTGTTAATATGTCAAGGTTGGATTTATGGAAAAAAATGAAAAAACCTTGTTCTTCCGTGTGTGAGGTATTAAGCGCAATATGTGCACCTTTGCTAAGGCTATTAAGAGTTATAAAAGATGTACAAGCGTTTGCTGAAAATAAAATAATTTTAAGTGTCTCTGTTTAAGGAAAACAACGTTAACATCACAGGGCGGTAGGGGCTAACGTAACCGGAGATGCTTCCAAGCATAAGTTTACGATTTACACACATGTAATTGTTTAAGTTTTAAACAAGGACAACACAAAAAAGATAATGGTGCCTCTTCCATGATAATTTTCTTTCTTCAAGGTCCAAAAGAGAACACTTATCCCGAAGTGATGAATTCACCAGCTAAGTGTGAATATTCTCCCACTCTTGACCCGCTTCAGATCTTCTCTGGCCATCAATTGTTTGCCATATGCTGATGGTTGAAACGTGAAGCATACAATTCAATTCAATTTGATTAGATTCAATTCAATTCAATTTTATTTAAAGTGTCTTATCATAACAAAGTTATCTCAAGACACTATACAGTTGAAATAAGACTACAGTTGATTAAGGAACAATAGATCCCAGCAATTCAACAAAGAGCAAGAAACAAAACACTGTACAGTGAGCTATGGCGAGGAAAAACTTCCTTTTAGAAGGCAGAAACCTTGAGCGGAACCAGACTCATTGTTGACGGCCTGCCGCTTCGACCGGCTGGGAGGAAGGATGGGGGGGTAGACAGATGGATAAGGAGAGGAGTGAGGGAGGATATGGTGAGAGAAAAGAGGAGAGTGTAGGAGAGTCCATGGGGGTGCTGGAGAGAACTCGGGATCTGACGGACTTCACTCGCCTCTATTTTACCCTGGTTTATTACCAGAACTCTTCCCTGCTGTGTTTGAAGGGCTAGGATAAGCTAAGTTACCAGGGCTGTGGTGTGTCTACACGTAGCTATTTTCAACACAGCGTATACTTTATAACCAAAATGTATTTGACCTTAGATCTGTGATGTACGTTGCTGCTAGACCATGTTAAGAGAGCTTTCTAGGTTAGGAGATGGATTTTAAATTGTGGACAGCCCAGGAGAAATGTGATCACGTCTTAGTTTTAGTCAACACACTAGCAAGAACTTTTTTTGACAAAAGCCTTTCAGTAGTCCAGCCTGGAGGTAACAAAAACAAGGATGAGCTTCTCGGCAATGTCCAAAAGAGGGAAGTTCCAGATTTTTTAAATGTTACGAAGGAGAAGGTTGGCTGTCTGTGGGATGTATTTTATGTGTGAGTTAAATGAATTTTGTGGTCAACAATGTCAAATTCAGCACTGATGTCCACTAAAACAATTACTGAAACTCAGCCCTGATCAGGTCATTGCTAACTTTTACTAAAGCAGTCTCTGGTAGGGTGTACATTTTAGGACATCGTCAGGTATCAGACCAAACGGCTTCAGAATGAACGGCCTCAGACGAAGGAGCCTCAGACTAAACGGCCTCAGACAAACCTCCGTCAGATCGAACTTTGTCAACCTTCAAAATAAAAGTCCCCAGACAAAACTACATCAGATAGCGTCTGGAAAAAAAAAATCACTCATTTTTATTTCAAATAAAACAGGAAATGCATGTGATAACGACGTGATATTAGACAAAACGACATCAGATAGCATCTGGGGAAAAAAATAACGTACCGTTTTATTGACAATTGAAACCAGGAAATGCACGTGATAACAATGTGATATCAGCCAAAAGGACATCGGATAGCATATAGAAAAAATTAAACGTACCATTTTATTTCGAAGAGGCCGTTTTGTCTGAGGCTGCTTCGTCTGAGGCCGTTTTGTCTGAGGCTGCTTCATCTGACGGAGGTTTTTATAAGGCAGTTTGGTCTGATACCTGACTATGTACATACCCAAAGTTAGCAAAACTTTGTATTCTTGCTTTTTTTTTTTTTAAACGTGTTCATCTGTAAATCTTATGCTTGAATTGTGAATTTCCGAACTCAGATAAATAAAACTATGTTGTTGTAATGTTGTTTTGTATTAAAGCCTAAGGCTGCTTCGTCTGAGGGATGTTTTTCTGAGGCTGCTTTGTCTGAAGGATGAAGCCGTTTGGTCTGATACCTGTCACGATGTCCTAAAATGTACACCTTACTCTGGGCTGTAGTGTGCCCTTAAACTATATAGGGTATACTGCTTGCTGGGTCCATCGTTTGGAAAGATAATACTCTCACGTCCAGACTTACAGGGGAGAACCAAGAAATCAGATAATGTAGCAATCAACAGTCCTAATTTAACTTCTCAGACAAAAGTGAAAGAGTCACCACTCAAACCTACGTTGCTGGCAGGAAAGCAAAAGATTTCACAGGAGAATTCAGGAGTGTTTAGCAGTCAGTGAGAGCAGAGCCTAAATAGAGTCAACAAGACTAACAGGCTGAAGATTCAATGTCTGGGGCAGAAGGTGAGGTGGTTTGTCTGTGATTAGATGTGTTAACAGCAGTAAAAGATAGAGATCTTGTAAACAATCTGAGGGCAGGGTGAGTGAATAGGAATTTAACAGGTCGGTAAAATGGGATTGGTTCAAGACTAGTTACTGGAGGGACTAGCATCAACGGGTGTCTAAGGGTTAATTGCAGCAAGTCTACTACTCTTGAGATGTTTTTATCAAGCCCCTGATCATCTCCCTGAGAATCTTTTTTTTTTTCACATCCGCCATTGAGTCATCATAAAAAAAATATTTATACACGTTAAAATTCAGCTACGTATATATTATTCTAGTGTAAACTGGTAGTGTACAGTTTTACACAATGTCTCTTAATGCAAATATGAATGTGAAGTAGTGTAAATTTGGTGCTGCTGTCGAAAAGACAACTCTGAAAAATGTTTGATTATTAACAAGGATTATTGACAAATAACAAAGTTTTTCACGTGGAATAATCAAATTTTCACTAGCGTCATAGTTATTGGTTAGCACCTTTACTGTGTTGTGTAACATTATAAACCAATGACAATCATATTTACTGAGTATTTAAGCTCTTTGTTGCTTACTTGCTTCCCCATGGTTTTAAATTCTCATAATTTCTTAGTAAATCCATCCTATCCCTCCGTTTCAAGTATGCCTCTGACCTGCCTCGTTTTCAAGGGCTGTCTGGTTCCCATATTACACCTACCCCTTCACCCAAAGGAGAATTATGACACACCTCTGTCTACGGGCACACGCACAATGGAGAGGTAAAGTTTAGTTTTGGGAAACACTCTTTCCTATAGATGTATGAATAAAATGTACTAAAAAAAAACAATGAAATGTAAGTCTTCAGGAGTATAAGCAATAATGTGTCACATTTTTGGCGACGAAAGAAATCAGGTCAACTCACTTGGTCAAAATAAGAAATCATCACAGAACCGCATGTTTGTGTGCCTGTGTTCAGTGGTCTTTTACCAACGTGTGCACATAGCTGCAAGGCACAGCCACAGTAATGATTTATTAAATGTCAAATGAACAGTGGTGGGGAGAAGACACCAGCAGAACATGTTAGCTCAAAGCTCTTTCGCATTTTACGGCCTGATTGTGTGACAACAGCGTGGACACCAGCATGCATTAATTAGCTACAGACACAAGACATTATTACTGTAGTGGTTCACACATGGTCTAATGCAGCTAGCAGCTAGCATAGTGAAATCCAGTGTGGTCCCAACATACGACTTCAGGCACTCCTGTTTCCTCCAAAACATACGGATGAATTGATAACTCCATGTTTGAGTCTACTGCAATCATGATTTCGTTTCTGTCCAGTCGGATTTTCTTCATAAATCAGAATACTGTCGCAGTTGTAAAGAAAGCGTATATCTTAAAGTTTGAGGGAAGGGGGATAAGTGCCCGTCAAATATTTAATCCTATGCTGAATCATCGTTCCCTTTTAAATGGCCATGATGCACCAGACTCAGGCATGGCCAAGTGCAACCTGTCACTTCACTTTAATTCAATTCAATTTTTTGAAATGATTACAACCTTTTTCAAGACACACTACATTTTAATTAAGACCATATGGGGAAAAGAAAGGGAATCATCAATGAGCAGTGTTTAAGCAGCGAGGAAAAACGTCCCTTTAGAAGGCAGAATCTTCAAGCACATCCAGACTTACTGTTTACTTGGCGATTTTAACATTGAAAATAATTAGTCTGTTGTAGAATGAAGTTCAACAAAATGCTCCTGTTAGACATGGTACCAGGTAGAATCTTGGCATGACCTGGAAACTACTTTATTAGTTGCTTAATAGAATGGTGTTGTTTTTTGGTCAATTGCAAAAGGTAGCTCTTGTTGGTAACCCTGATGCAGGACTTGAAGTGGCCATATTGTTAAACTCTTGTCACAAGCGGGTTTTGGTTCAAAAAGAGCAGAAAGCATCTGTGCAATAATGGCTTTTATAAGTTCAGAACAACGGTCTCCTGGGTTTGCTTCTCAGCCAGTGACAGTCTGATGTTGGCTGAGAGGCTGCCATGTAGGTCCACAGAGAGACCTATCACTGCAGTGCTCCCATGTTTAATCTTTCTCCTTTCTCCTCATCTCAAGCTGCATTCTCACTCTGCTCCATCATTTATTCATTTACTCCTGCTCTTTCCCTTTCTGTTAGAAAAAAAAGGACCCAGATGGTTGTGATGGTTCCTGCAAATGGAGTCACAGGCACAAGCCTTCAGTGAAATATCAGGAAACTGTCAGGTCATCACACATCTCTGAATTTAAATGCTCCGTTTGTTCTCAGCTAAAGTGTTTGACCACCCGGATATTAATAGAGTATGGGTTTGTCCACGAAACCAATTTGCCAGTCTAGACTCTATGTGCATCTAGATCATCTTATTTGGTACATGAAATTGGTGTGAAGGGAAAGCAGGGAGGAAGTGAAGGTGGGGGTAGAGGTCAGTGGCTATAATCTGGCAACTTTCTTCGATCATCAAGTGACAGTTTTACTAATAAGACTGACCTTCTACCTCTGTCACGGCTGACATTTACAGCATAAATGTTTTTGCTTCATCTTTGTGCCTTAAGTAATACATTTTCACAAATTTGAACCATAGAAGTAAAATATTAGTAGTATAATTTAAAAAAAAATGTTGTTGCATATCTCTCACTGTCACATTTTTCTTTTTGAGCTGATCAAAGTGAATCAGGTTTGTGAAGATGTTGAAGATCAAACAACTTCTGTTAAAAGGAATTGTTAATTGTTAACGAACGTGAGCTCCTGCAATAATTGCCAAAAACAGTCGTTTTAATGACTACTTGTCCGAATATTATGCTCATATCACTAAAGATATGTCTCAAGCATCTTGGATCTATGATAGTGATGCTCTTTTTAACATCCGAGAGTCGATGGAGGACTTTACTCGTGACCGTTACCAACGTCCTGTGAGTTTGTTTCCGGCTCCGTTTCAAATCGACTTGGACTCTGTGGAATATCGTTTGATCTCTCGGGTACTGGGCGATTTCCACAAGCGATCGAGTCGGTCTGGAGTACAGGTCAGGATGAGACGCGCAGTCGCGATCACACGGAAGAACTCGGACGTCATCGATGTTTAATCGACGTTCCTCACATTGAAGAGCGTGACGACACGTCAGCGCTGCCGTCTGCCCAGACCTCAACGAAACGTGGTAAGATTTTTTCATTTCCTCTCTTTAATTCAGCTTTTTCAACCTAGTTGAACGTGAGTGACAGCTGGTACCCACGTGACCGCTGCTGTTCTCTTCAAAAGATCCCGCTCTGCGCGCCTGTCAATGACGCGGCGTCATCAGTGACGTCATCGGTGCTGAATGTAGGACTTCTGAATGTTCGCTCCATTACTAATAAATCCTTTATTCTTAATGATATTTTCACAAGAGTTAATTTGGATTTATTATGTCTTTCTGAGACTTGGCAGAGAGAGGAAGAGTTTATTCAACTGAACGAACTCTGTTTGTGTCTTCTCGCCTGTACTATTGCAACAGTTTGTTGTCATGTCTTAACAAGAAGGAGCTTTTTCTGACCCGCTCCACTACAAGAACTCACATTTCTCCGATCCTTAAAACTCTTCACTGGCTTCCAGTTTCTTTCAGGATCAACTTTAAAATTCTGGTTCTGGTGCGTAAATCTATGCAAACACGGGGAGAACCTACCATCCCCTCACAGAAAGGCACCCCTCATTCTAATCACTGCGCCACTATTTGCACCGATTCCTATCCATATTATCATCATTTATCAATACTAATAGTTGTCTTACCTTGAACATTCTCACATTAATCAGAATCAGAATCCTTTATTGTCCCGCGAGGGGAAATTCGTTTTAACAACAGCAAGAGCAATATACCCCAAAAAAAATAAAAACACCCACAAATAAAATATTAAAAAGAAAAGAAAAAATCTAAATAGAATAGAAAATAAATCTGCACTATATTATATACACAATCATATTTACAAAAATAACAAGAAAGGTGCAGTTAAATAATTATCTTTGCGTGTTCTTATTGTGGAGTCTGATGGCAGCAGGGAGGAAGGACCTGCGGTACCTCTCCCTCACACACCGGGGATGGAGCATCCTATCACTGACGGAGCTCCTCAATGCCCTCAGTATGTGCTGGAGAGGGTGAGACAAGTTCCTCCTCATGGAGGCCAACTTGCTCCGTATCCTCCTCCCAGTCACTTCCTCCACAGGATCCAGGGGGCGCCCTAGGACGTAACCGGCCTTCTTAATAAGGCTGTCCAGTTTAGCCCTATCCTTTGCTGTCATGCTGCTCCCCCAGCAGACCACACCGTTGAAGATGGCAGAGGCCACTACTGAGTCATAGAATGACTTCAGGAGTGGCCCTGGACACCAAACGACCTCAACCTCCGGAGCAGGTAGAGTCTACTCCGCCCTTTTTTATAAAGAGCAGCAGTGTTATCCACCCAGTCCAGGCGGTTGTTGAGGTGAACACCCAGGAACTTGTAAGACGTGACAATCTCAATGTCCTGTCCCTGGATGTTCAGTGGTGAGGGGGAGATTAAGTCTCAGTTAAAGAACTTTATTTCTGATTGTTCTTATGTTTGATAGTCCACTGTCCATGATACCTCACAGAGTTCTTCCAGTGTTCTTTTCAGAGATTTACTGATGCTAAGAAGAATGTTGAAACCAGTTTGTCTCAGTGTGTGTCATTTACTTAGATAAATCATAATGATAGTGTTATAAAAAACAACCATAGGTGAATCTGGTCTTTAATTGCAATCGGGAGGTGAAGTCCGGATCTTGATTTGAAGGAGTTTTGGTGGTTTGATTTCATCCTGATAGCAGGGGCGGCAGTGGAGGAGGGCCAAACATATGTTCCGAGGGCCAGGAACAAAGCACTGACACGTTAGCCTTTTCACAGAGATGACCTTTTCGCTGCTTACTATGCGAGCCTCTCCGCTTGCCGTTGTCCTTTTGTCTGCCTACTTGCCCGAGGCCGTACTCCAGCCAGCGCTAGAATCTCTCCTCATCTCCCCAAATCTCTCTTGACTAAATGTCAGGATTACATATTTCTCTGTTCACACTGAGGACTTTAATTAGCCTGCCTTTGTGTGTGTGTGTCAGAGCATGAGGAGGCAATAAATATATTTACTGTAGTGAGCTGTGTACACCCTTGTTTGTGTTCCTTCGCCCGACATGTGACCGGAGCAGATTTTTTTCTCTCTTAGTTTCCCCTCACTTTCTGACCAAAGGGCATGAGCAAGGGTAGAGTGGACTGAGGGCGACAAAAAATATAGAGAATCACACTGAACCGTGGACAGAGATTTGCTAATGTGCACTGGGACGCAGAAATGAACACATTAAAGATGTGTTGTGTCAGGACCCGAGGCCTAGTCGGGCTATTCAGAGAGATGTCACCATAAATCCTCTAAAGCAGTTCCATCACATACTAAAGTTGATAATGAGTTGTTTTTTTCTTACAAGGAGGAAATTTAACATTAATTAGAAAACTTAGCAAATGCCTCTGACATGTCTCAATAAAACAATAAAACAGACCAATGGGATTTTGTTTAAGCGCTTGAGTATTTTTTTTCTCTTATTGATTGGACTTATTTTCTTATTCTTATTAATTTATCATAAAATAAGTGGTTTCTTTCTTAGCTAACCTTGTGAACCAGCTAATACACGCACGCACACAAACACATTAATGTCATACATACATTAAAACCCAATAAACAGATTAAGTTCACTGATAAAAATAAATAAAGTTACTACACCTTAGCTAATATATTGTTAAAGAATGTAAATGACTCTGGTCCCATTCTCAACCAACGGCAATTACTGGCTTACAATGGAACATTAACCCTGCAGAGTTCACATGTTGGCATTTCTGCCTAGAAAATGTAATTGTTTTCTGTCTTTTAACAATCTCACAGATCCACCAAGTTCAGCTTCCAGTTTGAGATTTTTCAAATAAGAGAATACTTAATACAATAGAATCACTCAAACCGCTTGCATTTATGTTTGTGTTACAGTAAAAGGTTTCAATAACTGATTTATAGACTTTATTCTGTTCCCAGCTACCTAGAGTGGGAGACAGTTGACACTCTTGGCTTTTCTTAGTTGATCACTGGACAGATAAAAACCGACACTCTGTGGACTATTTAGAGACATGAATTATCTGCTTCTAACTATTTATGTGTGTTTTGGGAGGAATACAGAGTGCCTACAAAAAATGCACACATTGGATACCCAATGGTATTATTAAATTGATAACTAAACTACAATTAAAGGACCAAATTTAAGCATCCACAAAATGTTGTGGTCTTCCATCACACTCATAATGGCTGTTTCCAGGGCTTTGTCCTTCAACAGGAATGACTATTTTACCTTCAGTGAATATCTCACCTTGAGTAACATCAAGTCTTGCCTGGTCAGGAAAGCTCAGCATTGGCTATTCTTACTCAGCTGATGAGCAGTGCTGGCCTTGAAAGCTCATTCCCATTAATCTTCTAAAGCTGTGTGGTGTCTTCAGCTCCTGCAGTGTGTGCCGTGGTAGCTGTCTTGCAGCAGAGTCGAAGACTCTCCACAGAGAGTAGCAGCATCCCATCATCATGGACCTTTTCACCTACAGATTCAGGAGGAGAGTCACCAAAATTATGAAACTTCAATCACTGTGCACATGCACTCTTTTCATTGTGAAGTATGCATAGCAGAACCACTAGACTGAAGAACAGCTTCTTTTTCAGATGTCAAATTAATGAACATTGGTGCCTCTTGGTTGACAAATATTTGTAATGCTAGTATTATTTAAATTGTTGTTACCTCCTGAATGCAGGTTAAACATTATTGTAACCCAATTCCTAGTGAATGGAATACCAATTACAAAATCCCTTTATAGTCGTTGTAAAAAACAGCAAACAGAACAACCCAATTTTATTTTAAAGGACACATTTTTTATTTGATCTTATAATAAGGTAAGGTAAGGTAAGGTAAAACGTTATTGATAATTAATTGATAATCCAAGACACCTTCAATTAACTTTGATCTGGAAGGCTTTCTGACATGTAAAGTGCTGTCCAGCATTTGAGCATTTCGGTCACAATTACATGTTTTACAATCTTATCCCTAGTGCTTCTCTGGTGAATTGGACACACCTCCAGAATGTATCCTCTGCTGTGAAACCGATAAGTCTATTCTATTTAGATTCTTAGATTCTTTCTTTTCTTTTTAATATTTTATTTCTGGGTGTTTTTATTTTTCTTCTGGTATATTGCTCTTGCTGTTTGTTAAAAAGAATTTCCCCTCGCGGGATAATAAAGGGATTCTGATTCTGATTCTGAAGTAAAGGTTATTTGTAAAGCACTTTTCTAGACCAGGGTCACAAAGCCAATTATGTGTCTTTTTTCCTGCATCATGTGCATGCGCATAACCTGTGCAATTTGAACACCCCTCTAACTCTTCATTCAGCACCACCTCCAATCACAGCACCTGAGCATGCATCTGGTCAACCAATCAAGATTCATCTCCATGGCGCTGCCTGGGCGGCTGAGCTGCACAGTTCTCTCTTCTCTCCCTGTCTATCATTTTCCTGTCTATCCCAGTTGGTCACAGAGGGAGGCCATCTTGATCTGTTTGTGGTTTCTGCATTTTAAAAGGAAGTTATTCCTCGCCACTGTCGCTCATGGTGATTAGCTAGGACCCCTTTTTCTTCTCCTATGTGTTGTCTTAATCGTTAAGATCTTTGAATTGACCATGTTCTGATTGGACTCTTACAATAAAATGTTATTTTTTATTAATGTCATTGTATCCAAGTGAGCGTGCACTGGCCGTGAGTTTTGCACATGTGTTTTGGAATTAAGTATATGTCCATTTCCAACAAAAATTTTCGGTGCATCGCGATAAATGTATAGGAATATATTATATTTTTCCACATGATATGAGCCAGAATCAGCTAAGGATTATTGTTCTCTGCTTCCAATGTGGCTCATTGTCTGAGGACCGATGGTAATTGGGGAACAAATGTTTAATATTTGTCACTCTTCCTCTCAGCTTCACAGCATCATAGCAAATTAAGCAAAAAGTCACACTGATGGGGCAAAACATAACACCATTTCAGCAAATAATTTCCATTGCTCCGCACCGTGGTAAACATCCAGAGGTTACACTAACAGATTTGAGGCATGATTGTTGTGAGAGTGTTTGAAGAGACGTCGCCTCACACTGTCGGGGCGTCCTATTCTCTTGTACACTGGCACTGCCGCAGCCTGCACTCAGGACTGGTTTGGAACTGGTTTCCTCACTCTGGGCTAGCCTGGAACCAAACCCTGCGTCACCTCTAATTAGGGGAGGTGCCCTGACGCAGGCATAACGAGCTGATGAATAATTAGAATTAGAGGAAATTGTTCAGTCAGGGTGGCAAATCTGGAGGGACAAGTGCTGAAAACAAGGCAAGCGGCATTAAGACCACAGTCAGTCAAATCTGTGAACTTGGCCAGAGGCGTTAACACTCGGCCTGTGTGAAGAGGAATAATGCTCCTGTGCTGGTGGCTGGCCAGAGCTAGCGTCAGGCCCTTAGGGCCGGGAAGCAAATAAGAAGAGGGTGAAAAATGAATCCATAAATTAACAGAGATGAAAATTATTTTCATGGTGCTGCAGTGCTGTGAGGATGCAAAACAAAGTGTTATCAAATGCCAGCTAACTAGCATACTATCTATTACTGTACATTACATGGAAAATATGTAACTTTTTATTCCTGTCAAAATTTGACTCGCTTTGTTCAAAAACGTTTTGAAAACTATCTGTTGTTTTTAAACAATAAATGAACTGTGCTCTCTATCAATTTGTTTTGTAAACACGTTGTTTTTTTGTTTTGTTTGTGGTGTGTACAGTATAGAATAGAAAAATTTAATTAACAATTTAAAAAAGGTGAGATTAATAATAAATAAATGAAATACACATCGATAAACAGCTTTAGTTTTCCTGAACTGGACAGCAGATGGATGGAATGACAAATTATCATGTAAATTTAAATTGTGTAATACTAAAAACTAATGTTCAAGTGCTCACTCATAACCCTGCTCTCAGAGAAGTCATCTGCCTTTAACCACATAGAGAGGGTATGTCTGCCTAGTTTATCAAAACCAACTTTATTATAAACAACCAACTAATGTTAGTAGGAAAGTAAAAGAGCTGGTAAAGAAAATCAAACTAAAATTATACTTCTACTTGTATTACTACTACATGACAGGAAAATTAAGGGTGTATGGTTGGATATTGGATCTCTATCCTTAAATGCTGCACACAACCTTTGATTTGTTTTGGTCGATGAGGTGGGGTCACAGCTATCCTCAACTTCTGTCTAACAGCCTCTACTAGAGCTCTCTGATTTCAACTCTTTTGTAAGTGTTGTTTTTAGCATGTCTCATTCAACATGAGGTCACAACAGGTCAGTATATTCTTTTTGCTGTACCCTATTGTCTTTCTGGTGCTTAAATCAGATAAATAATAATTGTTGGTGACTTTATCATATGGATATGGTTCATCATCGCTTGGCTAATACCTTCAATTACATACCAGAATAAATTTTTTTTGAAGTAGTAGTCTTTTTCTTAATAAGTAAATTAACCTACTCAATGTTTCAACCACACCGTAGATCTCATATGGACTTGAAATGAAAAACAGAATTGTCTTTCCTTATAACTCAGCTTTGTCAGACCATGAAATAATAACTTTGGATTTAATCCTAGCTGATCCAGCACTACAGAGCAGAAAAGCTCTTCAAAGTTGTCCGTCTAAAAGTTTCATAGCCAAATATAAAGGGCAATGTGACTGACTCTCAAATGTCAAATGCTGATGTCTTCCTTCTCCAGGATGGCGTTCAACAAAAGAGGATGAATTACATCCGGCCCTGGAAGAGAGTTTAAAAATATATGGGGAAGCACAGGGCTTAGACACTAAGCCTGATTCACACTTTAACTCATTTTTACCAGTCTTCAACAATTGTCTATTTCCTCCTCTGAATCCACAAAATGTATCTTAGATACATTCTTACTTTCAGAGCTAATCATGGTCAAGCTCCTTACATCAGTGATCTGATCCAGCCTTACACCCCAGCTTGGGCTATGAGGTCTGTGGATCGGAATCTACTGATGGTTCCACGCACACGGTTCAGGACCAGAGGAGAGCAATCCTTTCAGGCTGTTGCTCCTAAGCTTTGGAACGATCTCCCTCTCTCTTTGCGCTTGATGGAGTCTACTGACTCCTTCAAGAAACATCTCAAGACATTTTTATTCGTTCAGGCTTTTCCTTGATTTTCTGGAACTCCTGTGTTCTTCTCAGTATTATCTTGAACTTTAAAGTATATATTTTAACGAGTATTGTTTTGTTTGTTTAAGCGCTTTGTGACCCTGGTCTAGAAAAAAAGGGCTATATACAGTAAATACAAATTACTTCCTTCCTTACTTAATTAGATCCTTTTCCCACATGGCTGCTTAAAGAGAAGTTCCCCTTACTTAGCACATCCGTACTTATTAACTTGCAACTTGCATTTCATTTACATTACTGTACAATATTAACTTGTCACTGACATCAAGTTATGTTCCTCAGTTGCTGTAATGAAACATCTGGAACAAATGCCCACTATGATCCGGGGGTTCTTACAAAATATAGGCCAACCTCCAATCTTGTCGTCATGTCATAGATTCAGGAGAAATTTGTTGAAAGTTAGCTGTGGGATTAAACACCACTAGACGGATCAGCTCAGGTAAAAGTCGGCAGCCTGGTAATGATCACATATCAGGGTTGTGTTTTAGTACTTGTTCTTTTGGACCTCAGTGCTACGTTTGACACTGTTGAGGATTCTTCTACATGGACGAGAAAAACCCAAAAGGGAAAGTAGAATTGCTTTAAACTTGTTTTAATGTTATCTATCAGACTTAAAACATTATACACATGCCAATCACCACTCTTGAACATACATTAACATACTAAGCTATGTTTTCCCAAGAGGTCCTGTTCTTGGCCCCATCCTATACAGAATTGGATTCAAAATGAACATCCTATTCACAATCCCTTATGCTTCTACTATACAATTTCACCAGAAAACTTTATTTGTTAACAACTAACTGTATCTGTCAATGAAGCAAGATGGAAGTTATCAGCTAAAACATCTATAATTATATATAACAGATATCAAGTCCTGGATGACCCAAAACTTCCTTTTACTGTACACAGACAAAACTGAGGTTTTACTAGTTGGTACACAACATCTTAGACAATCAATAACTAACCGTTTAGCCATTCGTCGTTTGTCAGGATGCTCAAAAAGTCTCTTATAACAACAACGCAGCTTCTCAAGTTCGAGAACTGTAGAAATTGCCCGGAAAAGCAGTGACACATCTTCCTACAACTCTACACAGTCCAATTGACTTTCAGCTTTCGAACCACTTTGATAACCATGACCTGGATGAATGACCTGCATATATTTATAACCCTTAACTTAATGGTGAATCAATTTTATGGTAAAATGATCTTTAAATGATCTTGGACCTCTATTGTACTCATCAGTATGTGTATACTTGCACAAAACTATTTTAATTTAAATATTTACTCACCCACTGTAAATGCTTATGGTTGATATTATCTCAAGATCCTTCAAACATACACAATATTTGTTTCTTCTCTTTTGAACATTCATTGGCTGACTTTTGTTTCTAAAGCCCAAATTACTTGAGTTATTATTTTTAATTCAATCAGATCTCTGTCTGTTGCTTCCACATTTTCTCAGTCTATGCTTCACAGCAACCAGCTGAGACTTACCCATCGGGAGATCCACCTAGGAGGCCACTGTTAGACATAAACACTCCCCTTTTCCTACAGCACTGGTGCACTCTATATACTGCTGATTGCCCTTGGCTCGTGGATAATTCCTCAATTGCTTGCCTTTGGGTAGGTGGGGGCATACAACTTTATAGTCTTAGTCTTAGTCTTAGTATTAGTCTTAGTCTTAGTCCTAATAAGTATTTTCTCTTGACTCCTTGACTGTAAATAATTGTTATGCTATGACTTACTCTTGAAACTTCTTTGAGATTGTACTGGCCAAGCAGGATTTTAAACAATGATGGAGGGTATGAGTTTTGCTTGACCACTGTGAGGACCAAACCAGCTGCTGGCTGTTATTCTTCTCTTGCGATAAGCCGACCTGTTAAAAAGTAAGACAACATAACGGGTTACTTGGAAAAGCATACAATTTTTATGTGTTATACATGTCTTAGCTGGGAACTATGAAACAAGTTTACTACATGTGGTCATTGGGTGCTTAAAGTAAGGTTATTACAACAGAGACATAGTTACATGTTTAAAAAAACAACATCTGAATGCCAAATTTCTTTAGAAAGTTTGTGATTATTTTTAAAGTTTTGAGTATTTTTACACAATTTGTTCTTTCTCTGCCCAGCCTTCACTCTCTCTATCTGCTTCTCCTCAACAGTCACAGCAAGGGATGACAACAGTTGAACAGCCTTGTACTCTGCATACTCTCACAACCCATTCCTCATCTTGAAAGGGAGATTGTGGATTGAAACCTATGTAGTTCATTGTTATTATTTTAAGGTTAAGAATTGTAAACGTTCAAATATACACCAAAGTTTCCAGTGAGGTACTTCTGAACACAAAACATCCTCTCTATGCGAGTAAATCAGCGACGATGTTGTCCACTTTCTGACTTCCTGGTTTACGGATGTCTTGATATTAGTGGAAAAAATAGTTTAAATGCATTGCGTTGTCAAACAAGAAATGTAATTGAGATGGTAATGTTAGGCGTTTCTCTGTTCCGATGAACCGACCCCTCCCCAGCCTCGTACGTGTTGATGGAATGAAGGAAAGACATGTGGATGAGTTTAAGAAAAATGCTTGTTTAGTGAATTATGCAAAAGTCAGAGACAAACGTACGTGAACACGGGCGCTAGCAAGCAGAGAGATCTATCGCAGACGTCTTCGCATGCCAGAACGCAAAGATCAGACAAAATGGTGGATCTTTATAGTAGAATATTCAGGTTAACGCCTCTAGTCAAATGTGAATGTAGGATTGGTCAATAACTGTAAACACTTGATTCTAAGATGGCCGTCGCACGTGATCGTAGTGGAAATTTACCAAAGTTGTTTTCTTCTCGAGAGAGTTTGTTCCCAGCAACTTACTGGACTGTTGTGTCTTTCAGTGTGAGTTCTCAAACAGGTTCACACAGACTTCCTGGGAGTCTGGGATTGTTTAATCTTTCTGTGTGTGTGAGGGTTTGTGACCTCGGCCTTTGAGTTGTGAACCTGAGTTTAGTTTAAGTGAATGCAATGCAAGAATAGGATTATTTAATATGAATTAAATATGAAAGATTATCAGTTAATCAAGTGACTATTTGAAATGTGTGTTAAATCTAGATGATTGTTTACAGTAAAGTTGTCATTTCCTTACAGTAATGGAGAACATTTGAGCCTGTTGAGCATTTTTAAATAGCCCATTACAAAATCAAAATAGACCATAGCCTATTTCTAAAATAGTTGATTGCTGTATCCCCTGGCATGTGCTGTATCTTATTATTTGGCTTTCTACGTGCACATATTGTATAATAAAAAAAACAGCACAGCTCTCAGTTTATTATGGACAGCGCATCGTCAAGTTAAACGTCAGATAGGATAAATGTAATAATAAATATATAATATATACAGTATATATAATATATAAATATATACAAACACAGGTGTATGGGAAATTGGAAAAATATATATAGTGCGGGTTGAACCTACATGCCCGGATGGGACCTTCATGTCCAGCTACACCCTGGAGTGTAGGGAAAAGTGGGGAGTTACTTTGGGAAAAGTTAAGGACGATCCAATAAAAGTAAAATGGCTCTCACACCATCCAACATATAATAAGTAAGTGGACTTTAGCTCTCTGTTGATCGGATTATGCCAAAGTGAAATAAGCCGAAGTATAAGATATGACCAAACTATGATTTCATTCTGAGGGTAATGGGGGGGGGGGGCTAGATAAGCTTTTGCTTCTCCCTTTCGGGACATGCATGTTATGTGTGAACAACGATGAAGTTGGTGATTTAAACTGACATGCCGGAAATTAAAAATATTCATTCATTATTCATTCATCACTCACTCCTCATCCAAGGAGCTTCTTCAAATTCCAAATGGGCTAAGGTTAGGAGCCAATATATCCTGCTAGGGGCAGGAGCAGAGAACAATAGGGAGGAGTGTGGAACAATGCATGGGCTGAAACCCATTAGGGTGATGGCCTGGTGGTGTTGGTAGAAACACATTAGAGACCGATCTGAGGCCTGGTGAGGGTCTTTAACACCTATAGAGGTTGGTTGACGCCCACTGTCCAGCAAGATGTGACCATCACATCATCCCTGTAGAGGTTCCTAGGGGACTTTTCTAGGGAGAGAGCTAAGAACGGCATTGTGAGTAGCTGAAAGGTTTTGTCTTAAGCTGCCCCCTGTTGAGAGAAGGGTTTTCCAGCTGTTGGGTAGCCTAGTAAAGATGGCTTCTTTCACTCCCCTCTCAAATCAACTTTCCTCTCTGATCTTATTAGTATTCAATATATTCAATTAATTTGAACGTTTGGATTTACAGTGTGTGCTTACCTCACTTAAATTAAGTAATTGCAATTCCATAAATCAATATTCCTATGCTATGCATTTCTCTTTCTCTCTTTAGGTTTCTGCCTTGATCAATCTTGTATCTTTTCTTCTGGATGCTCCTTTATTCCTGCATCCAAATGATGGTCTTTAAAATTAGAGGTAAAATGAGTGTTCACAGACACAATGAGTACTTATTTTAGTATTAACTCCATTAGAGAAAATTATTAAAGGAATGACGCTGCGTCATTTAAGTCAGGGATTCAGTCCAAAACACATTTTGGCTTACTCATATGCTCAAACAAATATACACCTTATTAACATTTTGGGGGTCGAGGGTGGAGTGAGAGGGGATGAATTGTCCTCCTTGGGGTCTCAATAGGGGTGTTGACGATGACTACTGAGGGGGATAATCCAAGGTCTGTGACAATCTCCCCTGACAGCCAATGTGGCTGGCCTAGCATTAATTAGCGCTGGCCTTCCCCGACCGCCAAGGTTGTCCATGTCCAGGGGTCATCTAACACGCGGCTTGCTCTTTTCTCTGCCAGCTGTGCCACTTTGTCTGGCAGAGAGAAATCACTGTGACGTGTCCTGTTAGACGTATGACTTTCATTTTATTAACCTCATTGGTGGCTTGTTTGTTTATTTGTGTGGTGTCAAAAAGTGAAATGTTTGGATGACGAAGGTCGCTATGAATGAATAACGCTGTAATAGCAATACTAACTATCATAGTAATAACTATAATGAGCAAGGTTTTTTCTTTTATTAGGGGTTTGATTACCTCTGCTTTCCAAGAAGAGCACATTTATTGGTTGGTTCAAGAGACTGAAGCAGACAGAGGTACAATGTTCCTGCTCTGTAGACTATCATGTAGATCACTTACTAATTATTGAATTGTATCTTTATTTTTAATATTATTTTAATAATTTTTGCTTAATTTAAGTTGGCATCTAATGCTGTTACAAATCTGTCTGGCTGGGACTCAGTAACAGATTTTTTGAATGGAATGACGTTTAAAAAATGTGGAATCCTTGAATTTGCAGATACACAACATAATTCATGGAATAACTAACTCCAGACTTCCCTTTATATGAAAAAAATGTAACAAATGCCTAGAAGTGGTGTTTTTTATATTTTATGTCTGCTCATGTGAAGCACATGTATGTGTGTGTGTGTATGTATAAGGTCAATAAGGGTCCAGGATCCATAAATAAAGATTCATAATTTTGATTGGAGACCATGCAAATCATCGTCAGTGATGCACAAATAAATGTTCGCTTTAACTTTGTGTTCCAGTCCATCTTGCAATTATAGTCTCGTCCAAAAACATGTGGTAGAAATAATGAGCCTTGTTGTGCGTCTAAATACAGGGCCAAATCATGCAACAACAAACAGGACTGTTCCCCATTCCCCAATCTTCCAACTCATTTAAAATTAATTCTGCGATCATCTTACAAGCATCAGCAGGCTACCATTATGGTCGCTAAAGAAGACGGGCGGGAGTGTGCTGGGCTTGTTACATTCAACTATTAGAACTTCTCTTTAATAGAAGCATGCCTCAGAGCTGAGTTTGGGTACTTCTATGCTCAACGTAAGATCATTAGCTGCGAAAGGAGGAGCTCAAAGGGTCTCACATCTTCACATACAATAGTGTCCCCTTGTCACATTTCATGTGTAGCGGAGAGGAAAACGGCGTTGGTTCTGCAGCTGAATGTGGGCTGATAGGGGGGAAAAGTAGGCCTTGGGCCATCGGTGCTGCGAGGAGTTGTGGCATTAATGGTGATGAGTAGTGATCACAGACTTTGGTCATTAGATTAATAAGACTCTATTTAAATTAGCCAGAGATGCCCCCCCCCATCAGCCTCCTGTTATTTCCATGCTCATGCACTAAACACACTACATTCATTTCCTTAACATTAGAAGTAATTAATCATTATTTTGCCCCTGTGAAGCGGAATATGTTGGTTCTCACAACCTGACCCTTTTATCTGTTGTTAAAGGATCTTGTTTAAAATGCATAACAGACACCGTAAAATAATTATACCAATCAAAAGTAAGTTACTGGAGTGCGTAACAGTGGCTCTTACGTGAAAGTCAGAGATTCAGACAATTTAAAGGAGAAATGTGTTCAAAAAATGTCTTCCATCGGATTACAAGCTCATAACTTACATTTTCTACATCTTTTACAAGATTTTATTGTTGCTGATCTGGATGTGCTCCACTGAACTTAAGATTTAACTTTTGAGTTTTTTCGCAGGAGTGACTTCGGGGGTCATTGCTCGTAATGACCTGAGAAGTAACGCGTTTTATCCGAGCTACGGATGAGATTGTGGCACTGTGTCCCTGACAAGACATTTTACCCTGATTTCTCTCGATAGTTGAGCGTGTGTTGTGTGTGGAAATTGTTGAATGTGTAACTCAATATAAAGCGTACGGGTGCTGAAAATGCTTAGGAAAGGGATATAAAAGTAAGAGTCATTTACTTTACCATTTACCAATGCTCTGCTGTCATTATGATGGATTTTACAGGAATCTCAATACATCTTAACAATATAAGGTAAAACTTTATTGATTAAATTAAATTTGTAAATTGTTTAAATAAATATATGTGGTGTTTTTTTTGTTTATTTGAAACTCAATTTTGATAGACTTAAGTGTACTAGAATTTGCTAAAGTGCTTTTAAATGAAGTACTGTTAGATAAGAGTCATTAAAATAGAAAAGCTGATGCTACCAAAATTTAATGGCATTTACAGAGTGCAGATCTTGACCACTTTCTTTGACTTCAACAGAGCATATGATGGAAAAGGAAATTTAACATTTAGTTTCACTTTGTAAAAGATTTGAAGTGTAACTACACATTTAGGTGTGTTTACTTACTGTATAGTGATAATATAATATAATATAGTTGATAACAATCATCTGTTGTTAATGCTCTTGTGCGTCAGATTCTCTTTATAATCTTCCAAACAAGAAAACGAAATGTCTCCTTTAGTTTTGTAATGTTTGCTCTTTACCAAAAGTCGAAAAATATACAACCACATATGTCTTTGGTGACTGAGAACAAGACACAGGTTTGGATGTGATGTTTATCTCCTCTGCAAGCACATCAGTATCTATTATGGTCATGTTACTGCAGGTAGAAGCGGCTTAAAGGTCTCCACAGTCCATCTGTGTTGGGCCCCTGTGTGTACAGTGATCATGCCCGACAGTCCTAAGGGCGACGGTGCGTGCCCCAGGAAGGCTTTAGTGATTGTGTAAGAGTTGTGTTCCTGTATGTTTTGGATTAAAACGTAATTTTTGAAGATGGTTGTGGAAAAGGCTACATTCGGCTTTCCCTCTACCCCGCAGGCAGCAGTGTGATTCCATAGACACTGACCCTGACAGGGACATGCTTGGACCGCTGTGGTCCCCTTGAAATGTCCGGGAGGGGGTCAGGGGCAGGGGATTGCTGCCGGGGGTCCGTTTATATTGTGCCCCATTCATCTCCATGTTGACCTTGCAGGGCTGTGGTGCCCACTGGGGAGAGCAAGGGAAAGGGAAGTTGAGGGTCACGATCCCTGCAGTGTAAGTGTCGGACACAGATGCTAACACAGCCTGACGAGGGTCTATTGGAAACATATTCTTTGGGCCCCCTCCACTTTAGCCTCTTCTTTCCTCATTTTCTGTGTTTTGCTCTGACCTGACGGAGCCAAACAGCGATCACTGACCTTTTCCCCGACACTGAATTGTCCCGCCCCACACCATCGGATCACCGAAAATTTAGCCCGGAGCCAGGACAGCAAGCACCAAACACCAAGATGTGTTATGTATTTGTTTGTTCACATTTGTAGTTTTAAGAAACATGGCATTGTGGAGCAAAATACTCTTCCTTTTTAATTTTATTTTTTGTTAGGCAGCAAATATATATATCTGAAAGCTAACTATAATTTAGTAAGTTATACAAAAATAAAATTGAAATATGAGTTTAATATCACTGACATTTAACTTTTTTTTTATTATCAAAAGCCTGCAAATGTTGTCCTATATAACTTAAATTAAACTGTTTCAAATTTTAGTTTTTTTTTATAATAGTGTTTAATTTAAGTTTATTTACATATGTAATGTTAAAGTCTCTTTTTCATGTTTCCTTTGAAATAATCTTTACAGTTAAACAAGTTGAAGGTTATAATTCCCTGCACATTATTAGATATTATAAATACATATGTGCCATTAATAAAACACTACACTATCAGATGTTATTGATACTACTTAATTATCAGTATTAATTCAAATGAAGATAATTTATTTACAATAGATTCTACAATTGATCTCTCGCTATTTCTATTATTAGAAAACAGCCTGTTAAAAATAGTATTTTCATTAGACTTGTCTGAAATCTTAATAATGCAGGACAAATATTTTTATGGAAACACCTGAGTTTGTAAACTGTAATTTTTTTAGGTTTTTGGCTGGTCCTTTTTAAATTACCACCCATTAAGTTAGTCTTGGTCCAAACTTCTTTGAGACCAAATTTTAATTGATATTGTAAAATTTGAGCATTCACTGTGGTCACTAGTCAGAGGTAGTATTTGTATTCTTGAAGCATAATGTCCCAACAAGCTATTTATCACCCAGAGTGACTGAGAACATCAGATAAATACTTTAAAAAAATGGTGGCATGAAAACAAATGTTATCTGGATGCAAAATACAGCACTAGCCCCTCTTGTGTTTTTAACTAATTATTGCTAGTGTACAGGCTCATTTTTGGAGAAATGTGTTGTGATCGTTTGTCTCATATTCTGTTTATAAATGTAATGGACATTATTTTGAGACCCAGCAAGGCTGTTGAGGAGGTTCAGTTTGTCTTAGAACAACTCTCTTTAGAGATAAGGTAAAAGGATCCCACAGAAAAAATAATCAATTTGTTTAGTTAGGGATCTGGGGAGGTTTACTTATTACTTTGAAAAAAATTGCTTTATGTCTTCTCTGATATTCCCTATACATCTCCCTCAAAAATCAGTTGAGCCATTCCGATGGTTCCCCTCTTGAGCAATTTCGAGGTCACTGCTGCTGTTGCTGGTGGTGTGTCTAATATCAGGGTTAGGCAAATTGAGCGGAGGTGGCAGGGGAGCTGACATCTAACATGGAGGTTAAGTGACAGGCGGGATACAATAAGGTCAGCATCAGCATGTTGCCCTTCCAGACCTCTCAGGAGCAGAGCGGCAGGAAAAGACCCAGTCAACTGCTTGCAGATGTGTTAGGACGCATGTTTCACTGACAAACACGAGGCAGGCGCCACTCACTGATGGTACAGCTGGTCACTTCTAATCTAGATCTCACTGTCAGATATAACTTAAACTCTCCACCACTGGTGTGTGTTCTCATGGATGGATAGAGGGGACCGCACCATCCTTTATTAATCCCTCTGGAGATCTCTTCGGGAAATTGCGTGCATTTCACAGATTATTGTAATATTAATATACACTTTGACAAAGGTATATGAACCATTATCAAGAAAATTGTTTAATTCTTAACCATTCAACTTTTTTTCAGTCGCTAACAAGCACTAACCAATACTTCAGACACTTTTTTCTAAACTCTTAAGACAGAGTAAACCTACAAAACACAATTGGCCAAATTGATAATTGAGACGTTCGGTACTGTGGGTCCAACCTTTGTCCTGGGACATAAACTGTGGCAGTTCTTCCAGTCACATTTCATCTTGACAACTTGTGTCATGAATGGCCTGGTTGGCCTCCAACTCCATAACTCTCTATACAAAGTTTATGTAAATCTCATAACTGTATACAATCCTGCACCGTAACATTTTTCAGTGTAGGTTACCTATTGCTAAGTGCAAAGCTCTCTCACTGTTTCTCTTAAAAAGAAAAGTGAACAACTGCTTCATCTACACTCTGTGTTTGAACAATGTCTGCGTAACATATGGGAGGGTGATGCTATTGACATTATCAAATATCTAATTGCTTTCCACAATTCTGTTTTTGAATTTTATGCAGTTTCATTGCATATTTGAGCTTTGCATGCTCCTGCCAGGGATCACCGACTGACGGTTCTTGCAGCCCTTGAAAGTTCTCCTCTCACTGGGCCTTCGTCAATCCCTCTGCCCCTTTGCTCTCCAGAAGTTGCAGTGTGTATGATGCTTTTCAAGTTTTCTGTTACCATTTCCAAAAATATCACTCCCCAAAGTCTTCCTTTAATCTTTAACTTTAACTTACTGCTTTAACTTCTGAAGCAGACTTAAAACAGTATTGTTCCACAAGATTTACCAAAATTGAATTCAGGTTCAAATTATTTTAATTTACAATAAATCAGCTTTGTCAATTATTGAATTGCTTTTTAATACTTTTTTTTTTGCTATTGTGGGCTGTTGTGTGTTAAAATGTGTTAATAATACAACAAAAACAATCCATTTTTTTGTTGGAAGGTAAAGCTTGTCTGTTAAAAAAATGTATCATTGTGGAAAGGTGTTCAAAGACTGCATATTGTGTGAAATTGGTAAGATGGCGGCACAGTCGCATCAGCTCCTAGCTCTCCATTTCATTGCCATTTGATTGTTTGACAATTTTTACATACTGCGTGCGAAGGCCACCTTCCGCCGGCAGGATTTACTGACAATTGTACTACATTGAGCAGTTACGAGTTCTTTAATGCACTCACACGACATACCAGGCTCTCCGGGGATTGTTGGCCCCAGCAAACTCTGTAGAACAGGAAGCAAAAGTGAGGTCGCCGGTCCGGACTACTATCTAGGCTAAGGCAACAACCACATAGACCACTTCTACCAAGCATCATCAGATTTGGAGTACCTGATAGGTAGATGCAGGCCCTTCTACGTCCGACGTGAGTTAACCGTTGTTACAGCTGTGTATATCCCACCAGATGCTAATGCTAGCATAGCCTTAGGCTACCTACACAGCGCCATCAGTAAACAAAAAATCAGCCTAAAGCAGTCCACATTATTTCTGGTGATTTTAACTATGCAGAATTTAAATCAGTTCTCCCCAAGTTAGAACAACAAATCAAAAGTGCAGCAAGGGGATCAAATACATTGGACAAGGTGTACTCTTAATATGAAGAAGGGGTTTAGAGCTACACCACTTCCACACCTAGGCCAGTCTGATCAACCCACCACCAATACTATTCAAACTTGGCTTGAATGTCCAGCGCCATTAGAGCCAACCTGAAGGCCTATAAGAGGAAGATAATGGACCACTTCGACAACAACGATCCACGGCGAGTGTGGCAAGGCATCCAGCACACACACACCAACTACAAGCCCAGCACGTGACGCCTCACTGGCAGAGGAACTCAACTGTTTCTTTGCCTGCTTTGAGGGGAAGCCTAAGGAGCCTGGCACCATCCTCCTACTAGCCCTTAACAATAACTGGTTGCTGCTGGCCTGGATGGTAGAGGGAACAGCTCTCCGAGGTCCTCACAAAGATTTTTAACCTGTCAGTGTCCAAATCCATTATCCCACCATCCCTGAAGTCTACCGCAATCATCCTAGTACCGATTATTACTCCATTATTATTATTATTTTTATTTTTATTTATTTTTTAGAATCCCTTATTAGTCCCGCGAGGGGAAATTCAGCCATTCACACATACTGGTCACACTTGCGCCAAGTTCACCATCAGGAGCAATCAGGGTGAAGTGTCTTGCTCAGGGACACAACGACACAAGCTTGTCTGGAGCTGGGATTGAACCTGCAACCTTTTGGACTGCAGGCAACCACTCTACCATCTGAGCTATGTCGCCCCTATTACTGCAGATGGGTTGGACTCTCCCAAACCATCTGCTCCTGGATCAAAGACTGCCCCCAGTCCCTCAAACTGGGCCCTCATCACTCTATCCCCATCACAGCACCAGCTCCCCACAGGGCCATGTGCTGAGCACCCTCCTCTACACCCTCTACACCCATGACTGCGCCCCCACCCACTCTTCCACTACCATCATCAGATTCTGGGAGCTTTCAGCAACTCTGCCCCCAAACTCTGGAACACTTTACCCATTCACCTGCGATATTTGGACTCTTTGAACATTTTCAAATCACAGCTCAAATCATAGCTCTTCAAACTGGCTTATTCTCTGTAATATTTTAAATGTATTTTACTGTGTATTTTTAATGTTTTTATTGTGCTGCTTTTATCATCCGTAAGGCGTCCTGGGGTGACTTGAAAGGAGCCATCAAATAAAATGTATTATTATTATTATTATTATTACTTCAATAGTCAAGAAGGCCCAGCAGCGACTTTACTTTCTGAGGATCCTCAGGAGAAACCATTTGGAGGCCCTTCTAGTGCTGTTCCAACAAGAGTGTATACGTAGGCCTACTGTATAACCATATGGTATGCAAACTGCACTACAGTGGACAGGATCTTTATTTGTAACTTGTGTATTTTGTGTTTTTTGTTATTTGGTTTTATACACCTTCTTAACCCTTCTTTTTACATCAGAAGGCGCTGATGAGAATGGCAGTCTCTCCAGTAGCTCCGCAGCAACGACCATAAACAATCAATAACTCTCTGTTTTTTATTAATGATTTGTATTATAATATTTCCATGGATACTTTTGAACATAGAGAAAATTGTCTTGTTTACTCAAGAGAAGATCTGCTATCACTGAAGCCAATAGCAGGGGCCAGAGATCGCCATAATGTCCTGATCGAACTTCTGCACCGCTATCATGGAGAGTAGAGCCTGAAAAAGAATAAAGGCTAAGCTAAAGGACAATCGGAGTCGTCACAGACCATTGATCCCCATGATCACGATGGGAAACGTCAAATCATTGACATCGAACTGTCTGCCCTCAACAACCAGCGAGAGTAGCATGTTGGTCTTAATAAAGACGTGGCTCACTCAGCTGAACTGCCGGGCTTCACCATCGTAACAGCCGACAGAGAAACACATGCCTGCGGGAAGCGCGGAGAAGGTCTCATCATGACGTTACTGTGAAGAAAGTCTTGTGTTGACAGGATTTAGAACTGTTGGCTGCCAGCCTGCAGCCATACTATCTACCACACAAGTTCAGTCACGCTGTGTGTTTACATTCCTCTGAGTGCTAGGGCTCCCTCCACCTGTGAGAAGATTCACACAATGGCAGCTAGACAGAATCAGCATCCTGAGTCTTTTATTGTCATCTCTGGGGAATTTAATCATGCCAACCTGGACTCTACACTACCTACTTTCGACCAGTTGGTTGATTGTCCCACCAGGAATAACAGGACAACTGCTTTTCTTTAGACCAACTTGAAGGATGCTTACAGAGCCAAATCTCTTCCTCTACTTGGAAGGTCCGATTATAACCTGGTCCACCTACAGTCACAGTATAGTCCTCTGGTGCAAAGACACACTGTGACCACTAGGACAATCAGGAAGTGGACACCAGCTGTTGAGGACGACTTCAGAGACTGTTTTGACAACACAGACTTGGATGTACTGAGTAACAAGGGAAGGCTGCTGCTCCTGACAAGGTGTCTGCTCGGCTGCTAAACACCTGCGCTGCTCAACTAGTTGAGCTGCTCCAGCATGTCTTTAACCTCAGTCTACAGCTGCGGAAAGAAGGAACCCTGTGGAAGACTTCCTAGCTGAATGATTACAGACTGGTGGCACTGACGGGACGGCTGGGCCTCAGACGTCTCCCGCGGTTGGTGTAGAAGATGCCATCCTTCACATCCTGCATCAAACCTAATCCCACATGGATAAAAGAAGCGGCTCAGTGAGGATCCTGTTCCTGGACTTTTCTAGCGCCTTTAACACCATCCATCCCACTCTGCTGCATGACAAACTGACAAAGATGCATGTGGACCCTGGCCTTGTCTCCTGGATCTCGGACTATCTCACTGATCGACCACAATATGTCATGCTGAGTTTGGGGGCAGGATTGGAGTGAAAAGATGCTATTCCACCACAATAGATGTTCCCCTGTTGTTGTGTTCTAACACCATACAATTCATGTTAGTAAGTGCATCACACACTTTTGGGGGCATCACTAATTACAGTTTTTCTCAGTCGCTTTGGTGCTTTTCTCACATCACTATAATCATTTGCACAGCAGTAATGCATTTCTCAAAACAATTAGTGCAAACTGCAAAACCTAGTGGATAACCTGCAAAAGTACGTCACTTGGTCAAAATGGATAGTCTATTCCTCATAAGCAAGTATTCATGTCAATGAAACTGCCAGTGTCATCAAAATTAAAGTCTTGACATCATTGTTTATGAACAAGATAATCAAATGGCTTTGTCATGTTTTCATTATGACAGTTTATTCTCTCAGTGTTTTCCAATCTAAAAAAAAAGGTCAGAACCCGGTGACACTACCTGAAAATGCTCAAGACAGCCCTATTCACTACTTGTACAGCCATTTGAAAACTACAGTAAAGTTACACATCGCTGTAGTTAGGAGAGTAAGCGAGTACAAGACACTGAATATGTATTTTTCAAATTTTTACTGTATATGCTCTTTGCAATTCTACAGCATTTTGTAAAAGAAAAATACACTTCGGTCACTTTTTTAGAACAAAAATAAAAAAAACACCATTTTGGTAGAGCTGTGCACAAAATAATAATATAACAGGACAGATTCAATATTGCCAAATGCATTGTTATCTTTTATGACAGCGCTTGTAACCTTATTGCATTGTTTACAATCGACATTGTACAAATGGCTTCCTCTTGTTGCGGGGTAAACAGTGGCCCTCTTCCACCTCTGTGAGGTTGTCTTTGAATCCTATGTGGGGCAGAGTAAAATTACAGTAATGTACAGTAAACATGAGATATAATGAGATGTTGGATAACTGTCCAATACTATACATAACTGTTCTCCCTACAAAATGTTTGAATGATTGAATTCACGGTGGTTCTTCCAACATTTGGTCGAACTCCTGTTGTGTTCTCAGTATTATCTTGATCTTTAAAGTATGTACTTTTTTGAGTATTGTTTTGATTGTTTAAGCGCTTTGTGACCCTGGTCTCGAAAAGCGCTATATAAATAAATATTACTTACTTACTACCCTCCGACCAGCCTCAGCCATTGTGAGGCCATGATTGACAACATGTTGCACAATTGTAGCCCTAATTTCATTAGGAATCTGCCAATGTATTTGGCCTCTTCTCCCTCTTCCCCTGTTTTGTCCCCTTCCCCTTCCTCCCCGCATCCCAATCAGAATTGTAGAAATGGTACACACTATGTCCTGCTCGGTTCATATATGCTTGCCAAGTGAGAGTTCATGGGATTCATCACTGAGTGACTGTGAACAAGTGGCTTGTAATTGGTTACAACTAATACTTCACACACCTCCTTGTGAGTAAAAGCTGAAGTCTACCAGAGAGCAATTGTTCAATTTAGGAGACATTTCCATGAAAAAATGTTAAAGAAAGGCATAACATTTGTTTGACAGAATTTGATAACTAGTTCAACAATTTTGTATATAATGACTCAAGAAATGAAATGAAGACTATATGTTTTACCGGGAACGACTATTCAGCATCCATAAGTATTGTTCATTTTGACTGACATGACATAAGTAAAAGACAATGTTATGAAACAGCAGAGAATTGTATGAAAGCAACTGATACATGTCCAAAAGCATTGCAATTTGTTCAGAGGAAGGAGAAATTGCTACTATGATGTGCTCAAATAACTAAATGTTGCGGAGGCTGATTAAAGAAGTGTTTTACCTTCTTAGGAAATGCATACCTACAAATGAAACAAATCCTACTGATAACCTCTAGGTTTTTGTCAGGATCCTTCCAAAAAGTCTCCTTCAGCTCAGAACTGACTAAGACTAGGAGGCATGATCACATTTCTCCTTTACTGTCCTCTTTACATTGGCTTCCAATATAATGTAAAATAAAATATACAATTATTTTCCTAACCTAGAAAGCTTGACATTATAAAGCTAAAACAAACATCCCAGATCGAAGCCAAACATATCAGCCCTCTAGATGCTACTTAAACTCAGATCTATTAGTTACACCACCAATCTCTACAGGTAGATATGGAGCAATATATATATATATATATGTGCAGTTACCCTGTCTACATTTAAGAGTAATCTTAAAACTTTTTGACAAAGCCTATAGTCAGGACTGGCTCAGACTCTCCCTAAATCAGCCATTTTGCTATTCTGCTAAATGTTTAGATTTCTGGAGAAGGTTTTTTTTTATACACAAACTCTCTCTAAAAAGTATATCCTTCCTTCCAGCATTATGTCCCATTACCCTTTTTTTTTTTTTTACCAATCTCTCCAGCAGCTGCAGGGCTCCACCTCCATCTCTTAATATGCTGCTGGATCTAGGGTCACCTCCAAAACGATATCAACTGGAGTTCTCTCCATGACCCTCACTGGACTCTGTCCTACTCTATACTCTCCCCTCTTCTCTCACTTTATCCTCCCTCTCCTTTCCCCATCCCTCTGTCCCCCAATATATAATGTAAAATCAATTTGTAGAGTATCTAATTTCCTTACTTTTATTCACTAATATTTATTTGTTAAGCATTTCGGTAACTGTGACAAATTTTCTGTATGGCTGTTAAAGTGATAGTTCACCCAAAATTCAAACTCATTTTCTACTCACCCTCATGTCGACCAAGGTTTGGGATTCATTTCAGAGTTATCTGTTCCTTTTTAGAGTTAAATGCAAAAATGCATATCCATTTTAATCAAGCAACTGAGCGCCCAGGGACAAACTTCCTTAAACACTTAAAACATCATTATGCCTCCATGCTGCTCGTATGTAATGTCCATCTTGTATTGAAGCCTTGACGAGAAGACTGTTCCGTGAAAAAAAAAGATCAAGTCCAATTCTATTTAAAACATATTCAACAATTTAAAGTAAATTTTATTATAAAGGGCGCACAGTGGCGCAGTGGTTGCCAGTTTGCTTCCAGGTCGGAAGGGCACCAACTTGTGATTTTTATGTGTGGAGTTTGTATTTTCGGCTTACTCCGGGCACACCGGTTTCCTCCCACAGTCAAAAAACATACAGAGATTGATTGGGAACTTGTGTGTGTGTGAGAGTATGTGTGTGTGAATGATTGTATGTCTTTGTGTGCCCTGTGACAGACTGGCGTCCCCCGCCTCTCGCCCAATGAAGCTGGGATAGTCTTGAATCTTCCACACATCAATACCTTCTGTCTTCTTTCATCCTCTCAGTTTTTCCACCACTACTGGTCCTGTTTTTGTCTAATTGTGTGCACCTATTGATTGACATCTGGCTCCAGAGCTACTCAGGCCTCTTAAAATACCAGGCCAGGGAATCAGGTTTCAGGCCGGGCCTCGGGCCTTGCCATTGTCTGTGTGTAGAAGGCTGGCTACACTAGAGCCCTGCCCAGCCAGTCCTATTCAGCCCACCTGCTTTGTTTTGCCTTGCTGCTTAGCCGTACTCCACAGTGTCTCGGTGAGGCGGGGCTGACAGGGTTGTCAAAACTGTTAGGAACATGGCAGTTCGGAAGAGAGACAGGTAGACAGCACACAGGCCTAGGCGCCTGTCGTGGCAGCCATTCTCAAGAGTCTTTGCTATCTGACGCTGCTCACTCATCTTTCGTCTCCCTCGGTGTTTGGCTTGTTAGGGCCTTGCAGGATCTGCTGGCAGGTTCTTTAGTGTGGTAATTTTGAGGTGGTTATTGACGAGGGCTCATATTACAGCCTATCTTTCAGGAGAATGTGGATCTAAGATCTGGTGTGAGTGTGCCATACCTACTGGACAACAATGTAAATAATATCAGCCCTACAACAAAAAGTTTGAGGTAGGCGCCTCTTTGATAGTGTTTGTTCTAAATACAAAATGAGACCACCATAAATGAAATTGGGGAGTTGAAGTGCACAGTCTTAGCCACTACACTACCAGTTATTTAAACTGTGTTTATTGTTAACAACTGTTTTTTTTAGTTTATACTTACTTGCTGCAAAAAAAGGTAAACTCTTATTCCAGGTTGTCACTGGATATTAGAAAATACAAACTTCTTTATAATTTTATTGTTCAGTGTCTGGTATTTTCCATAACAGATTTATCCTTTCCAAAATTGAACTGTCAGCTGTGAAATCTCATTCAGGCTGGGTTGCTGTGGTGCCACATCCTCTAAGCCAGAAATCTCATCAGATGAATGTCTGTAATAAAATTTGCCCTAAATCATGGATATCAGGCGGAGGTCCAGAGGTTAAGAGGAGCACCAGGTCAGGTTCTATATAACGCTCCCTGAACAGAATTAAAAGGGAAAGGCTTCCTTTGTCCGATCTGCCACACAGGTCAGGAGGTCGAGAGGGCAGTGTTTGGGAGGAGGGGGTGATCTTAAATGTAACAACCTCCCCCCATTCCAAAATCAAAAACACCTTCCTGAAATTAGTGTTGTTGTTTTTTGGTCACTGTTCAACTAAGTCCACGCAAACATGATTCGTCAAGCTTTAATTGAGGGAAAAGGAAGTCCATTTATTTTAAGCTCCTGAGGTCAGAGGACAGTGTCAGTACCTGTGACACGTCTGCTAAAAGCTTAACTGTGTAGCTGCACCACGGCACAAGACAGAGCACACTGGATCTATGGTGTACCATTGATTATTGATGACTGATTCTGCTTATTGATATAAATGACAGATGGTAACACAACAATGGTGGACCACAGGCAAAGTTCAACACAGTTAACTGTTATTAGCTCTTGCTACTATTATTCCATACAGGGTAGTGGTGAGCTGTGAGTCTGTGCACTTGTGGGTTAGTCTGAGCATGTGCATGTCCAGAAGCTTCTGTTTTCAATTTTCAGCAGAATGGAAACAGTGGCAACTGATAGAGACAGATTGTGTTAATGCTTGATGTCCTTAATCCAAAATGGAGGACACAGGACACGCTACGCTTAATTATATCACACTGGATGAGTGGCTTGCCTGGGAGTTTTGAGGTGCTGCACAGGGTATATCGCTGCTACATCTTAAATGAGATGAATACATTTGGACCACGTTTAACATCTACAGAGAGGCAATAATGATGCGTAAACTTACAAATAAAAAAAATGTTAGCATTTAAAAAAATACATAAATACCAGCTGATTCATTTCTATCATTATCCAGATGAATTAGCGATTTTTCTCACTCAAAATCATTTCTTCAAAATAAATATTTTTCTACAATGTTCTACTTATTTCCTTAAAGAGAACATGTATCTAGACAAACAAACATCCCACTTTATTCTTTTGGTGAAGGAAATAATTGCTAATACTCCTATGTTAATACTTGTGATGTCGAAAGACAATGCAATTCCAAAATTGAGATAAGACTGATGTTAAAAAAATTGAATAACAAAACGCTTATTTAGGTTTAACAAGCACACAGATATGTCTGCCAGGTTGAAAATGGAGAGATGCGTCCATCCTGAGGGCCTGTTGTCCCTCTCTCTTATCTTATATTTAAGATTGTTGACTCTTCCGTAGTTTATTAGTCATCCTCTCCAGGAGTCACTAAGGCAATTTGGAGCAGGACAATAAATCAGCTGGCAGTCGCCACTATCAGCGAATGGCACATTCAACATCTAAGCCAAGTTTAATAGTCAGCCATAAACATTTATGAGTGGACCTTCTCTGTGTGGCTCTGCGCTTGAGTATCGCTATCAGCTTCTCCTTATCATGCGCAGGCTGTGGCTAAGACACAAATGGGCTTTTTTTTGGACCGGGCTCACGTAACCTGTTGGAGCATTGATTTCAGACTGACTGACTTGTTGAATGGCTGTGGGTCAAAAGGCACTGATACAGAAGCAGGGAGGTGTGGAAAAAAAAGAGACAGAAGTGTTCATTTGTTGGGGGTTAAACAAGATTATAAAATAATCTACAAGGCTCTTTTAATACTGCTGACACTTTGAAAACAATTTGATAATTTAAGAGAGGTAAACAAATGTTTATCTGTTTGGACACTCACTCCATTATGGCTATTGACCACAATTTATAAAGGAACATCTCAGTCTACTGCTAATCTCTCACTTCAGCCTTTTGAATGACTTAATGAGTTTACCTCACACAAGCTCAAACAAAAACATTTGGGAGAGCTAAAGCCAGTGCCGGGCCACTCAGGTTTTAGTCTTTTGTAGATTGTGATCAACAAATTTATACTGGTGTTATTCCCTCAAAAGTGTGTGTGCCAACATTAAGTTGTGCTTTATAAGTCAACTGTCTAAACTCAACTAGTAATTCCATCCTGGTGGAAGAACATCAGGTCCATATTGTAGGCAACAGGGATTATTTCTCATCTTTTTTAATCAAACTGGAAAATTTACATTAATATGAATGAACTACTTAACAGTAAAAGTTAACAACAGAACACATTCTTAAATGAGTTTGACCAAGATAAAGTAATGGTTACTTGTGTTGGTTATAACAAAACACAAATAGATGTTTACTCAATGAGATCTGCACTAAATAACTTTGTGACTGGAACTGGACCAGCCTTAATGAGTATACATGTCGATCTGGAAAAAGTCTTATATTTTGGTTTATAGTAATGGTCAGCTACAAACGAGGCACAAAAAAAAACATTAAGAGGGAGACAGAAGGCCACATGAAATGGTATGAAGCCCTAAATCAAAGGTTGAATTCAACATTTTGCTTAATGAATCAGACCTTAATGAAGGCTTACAGTAGTAAGCCTGTCTATTGGACGTAACCAATAATCTGTGGAATCCGTCTAAATGCAGTAGTTTCTTAATATGTTCAAATAGCAGCTATCAATTCTGCTTGTTGATGTGTGTTTGTTTTAACTATACATGTTTTCATGTTAAGTCAGGAACAAACCTGATTTAATCCCCTCTCATACTGGTCGTGTGCCCTTTATTCTTATTGACGTTTTTTACCCAACTTCAAATACTATACAATTATAATGTTACACTGCAATTTTCTACAATCGTATAGCATGAGGAAGAGACTGCCGCATCCCTTATAGTATTAAAACAAAATTGCTGTATAGTGGAGAGTAAAGAGTTTTGATATTGTGGATTTAAAGAAGGGGTTGAGGGGAAGATATGACTGCATGCTTTTAATTAGAGCTTCAACACCAGCTCGAAGCCCCGGCAAACTGATAAGCAGAGCAGACAGATGACAGGAGGTGTGTGAGGCCAGCTGGAGACAGTCTTATCTTGGGGCGGAGAGAGACTGCTGCTTCCTCACGCAACAGAGAGGAGGCGGGAGAAAAGGAAGACGAGGGGGCCGAGGTTGCAATAGGCCAATTACCTGTGAGTCATCACTCTTGAGATAGTTGTGGCAATATGTCGTTTGTGAGTTACCGACAGGGTTCAACAAGTGTTGTAAAAAGTAATAAATGTTGCCAGAGTGTTCAGAGATTGAGCTAAATTCTGGTTGTAAGTCCAACTTCCATTACATAGAGATTTTAACTGCAGCAGTAGACGTTTGTAGTGAAAGCTCAAATGTTCCCTTTTAATAGTATTTATCGCATAATGTTTTCTAAAGTTTAAAGTTGAATTCTGCCAATCTGAGCTGCCATGTTAACGTCTAACTGATGTAAGACTACTAGAAAATGTACATATTTATTGAGAAATGGTGGGAAGTCCCCACAAACGCTATATAAATAAATATTACTTACTTACTTACTTACAAACCAACAACCACTCAGGTGTGAGTAGTACAATAAATGTTGGCAAATCATTTATTGGGTTTGAACCCACCTTCAGAGGTTTGGTGAGAAAGTCAGCCATACCGGAAAATAGGTAATTACAATTTAATTGATTTGCTCATAAATAATTTACAATCTCAAACTCAGAGTCCAACTAATAATGAAATACAATACTTGTTTCAGCTAGTAAAACTAGTTTTTGTTGTGTGTAAATATTTCAATTATTTATAAATGACCTAAAGTTGGCATCTCTGATACTTCACTTAAAAAATGAATCTTGCATTTTCTTATTCTGGTGATCTCTGATGTTTAAAATATAATATTACAGCTATATGGTTGCCAAGAACTTGATTAATCTGATGTTTGTATTTGAATGAAGTGAAAATTAGGTCTGATGTAGGAAGGAAATAAGAGGGCAGGTGATACGTCTGCTTTGTGCAGCTCAGATAAAGTGCGGGTAAATGGATGACCATCTATTTGTGTTTGTGTATGCCAACGTTTAAGGGGATATTAAGTCAGTGAGTGAGATGTCCATAAAACAAAAAAAAATCCATATCGCAGCCATGACTTAGTGTATTTGTGTGAGAGAAAAATAGCAGAGTGAGTGTGTGTGTGTTTGTGTGTGTGCACGAGGGTCTGGCTCCTAGCTGTCTGCGCTTCACTCCCTGCCGCTCACTGCACACCACATTATTTTTAACCCACTGCCTCCGAGAGGAAGCAGGAGACGTTTGGGCCTCTGAAGTCAAGCACAATGAGGGATACACTCACACACGAACTACACAGAAAGAAACACGATCGCACAAACACACTTATCAGGTTCTGCTAGGAAAGACTTGTAAAACAATGTCATGAACCTGCACACAAGCAGATGTAGAGATGCTCAACTCTATCTTGGCTTCAGCACCAGACATCTCCTCCACTGCACTGACACATGCAGCCACAAACAGACACTTTTTATCCTAACCCAGATACTACAGGTCACCAGGATGAACCAATGCTAAATGAACATTTACCTTAAATGTGTGTTTGCATGTTATTGCTCTTGATGATAAGGTTCCAGAGTTCAGTTAATACTTGGGTGACTTAGGTCAGTCTGAGAAACCTGGGTGTTGTATTGGACAAAGACATGTCTCTAGTTCAACACTGCAGAAAACTGACCAGAAACTGTTTCCTTCAACATAAAAATCTCTAAACTTAAGAAAAATGTTGTCACAACATGATCTGGAGCTTGTAATCCATGCGTTTGTGTCTTTTCGCCTGGACTATTGCAACAGTTTGCTTTCATGTCTTAACAAGAAGGAGCTGTCTCGACTGCAGTCTATTCAGATCTCTGCAGCGAGAATTCTGACCCGCTCAAGTAGAAGAACTCACATTTCTCAGATCCTTAAAACTCTTCACTGGCTTCCAGTTTCTTTCAGGATCAACTTTAAAATTCTGGTTCTTACTTTCAGAGCTCTTCAGGGTCAGGCTCCTCCTTACATCAGTGATCTGATCCAGCCTTACACCCCAGCTCGGGCTCTGAGGTCTGTCAATCAGAATCAACTTATGGTTCCTCGCACACGGTTCAGGACCAGAGGAGAGAAATCTATCCATGCTGTTTCTTCTAAGCTTTGGGACGATATTTCCTCTCTATCTGCGCTTGATATAGTCTAGTGACTCTTAAGAAAAATCTCAAGACATTTTTATTTGTTCAGGTTTTTCCTTGATTTTCTGCAACTCCTGTGTTGCTTCTCAGTGTTATCTTGACGTTTTAAGTATATATTTTATTGAGTATTGTTTTGTTGATTTAAGCGCTTTGTGACCCTGGTCTGGAAAAAGCGCTATATAAATACAAATGACTTACTTACTATGTGTTATTCATTAAAATCTTTTCTCACTGTCATGACTGTCACGCCAATATTCTTAATATTTCTTACACACATCTACCACACAACATTGAAAAGTCATTTTGTTATCATCATCATCAAGTTATCATGACTGAGAAGGTTCATGAGGCCTTATAGTTGTGGAATTAGAGCCATCCCTCTATTCATCCACTTATATGAGTTAAGAGAAGGAAAGAGTGCTCAAATATTCTACTTGTAAAACTAATATTAAGGCGCAAACCAATTGCAGAGACTCATACCTGAATGACTGATTTGTGATGCCAAAATGTCTCTCTGCCAACAGCAGGGAACTGGGTCTAAAGTTAGTGAAAAGTTATAACAGTTTTAAGAAGATTAATAATTGGTTGATTAGCCTCTCTGCATACATCAATGAAAAATCTGGGCTCTGAATGGTTGATAAATCCCCCAAAAAAATTAATTGAAGGAAACAAAACAAACTTATTTTGGTAACCGGTTTTTAGAAAGTACTGTAAGTACATAAAAGGAGTACTCTATTACAGTGATGTGAATACAAGTAACTTGTCACTTATCGCCTCTGCTTCCATCCCACTAGAAGCATCCCTCAGGTTTCCTGGAAAATATCAAGATCTTTTCCAGCATGTCCTCTGTGTAGTCTGAGTGTGCACACATCGAAGAAGCTGGAGGCAATTTCTCTGGTTCGATTCCTTGAGGAAGCAAATAAAGTAAAAACACAAATTTCCTGGCAATTTAATTTCGATGAGTGCAAATCACTGTGATGATCTAAAGCATTTCTACATTTTTTCTTACATTTTTGTTGAGAATATGAATACATGCAAATATTTCATCAATTTAATTTGGGCTTTAGAACTTAAAGTATATAGTGTCTCACTAACTTAGCTACCTGACAGAAACTGTTGTGTTTCTAACCTCTATTAATTATTGACTTTAAAAAAGCATCATTTCAAATCTGAACTTGAGTTAATGTGCAAAAGGTGAGCAGATATTCATATCCCGATTACCTACCTTACCTAATGACCATCTGATAACATGACTCCCTGTGCCGGAAACTCACACGACTCTAATTGACTCCCGTGTCTCTGTAACTCACCCAATCAAATGCTCCCATGATGCCTCACTCGGAAAGAAACAGACTGACTGAGTGGTGCCTTGTTAGTATTTAACCTCCTGTAGAGGAGAAACACACATGCAGACGCACACAAGAGCCAATCACAAATTCAAGGCATAAAATCCGATTGACTCGACCTCTTAAGATGGTGCCATCGAAATCAGATTAGAGCTGATGAAGCTTGTTGAATCCAGAAACCACAAATGCTCTGGCCTAGACATTCTTCTCTTCATGTCACCAACACCCATCAATCCATTCGCACATGAAAGGTAAAAGTAATCAACAGAAAGTGAGATGGCTCTAGCTAAATTAGGGCGTAATTAAGTCCAGTCTACCATGTCTGAGCTGATTAGTTGAGGGGTCGTGGGCCCTGCTACAATGCACCTTCTCGTTTGGATCTCTTTTACCTGGCCCGCTTCAGTTTCTTCACATGCATGTTGTTTCAAAAATACTTTTACTTTTGATAAAGTAGGCTCTTTTAATAAAATGGTGGAGCGGCATCACTGAGAAGAGTCAGAGGAGCAGGAGCAGGGAGAAGAGCAGGCCAGAGGAAACAGCAAGGTAGTGGTGTAAGAATGCATGGTTGTGGAATTCCAAGAGAAGTCAGTAATGAAATGTGTGCCACTCTAATTGACCAAGTAATCAACCACAGTCTTTTCACTAAGAGAGGCTGGTGAAAGAGTGCAGACCTTTTTGGGACATTTTAAATGGATTGTTTCTATTTTCACTTGGCAGTTATGCATAGGTTGTTGTTTTTTGACCCTCCAAAGAATCCTACATCTTAATCTTTCTGGGGTAAGAGGAAAGCTACTATTTTATGTTCAAGAGCTTGCCAGAAATGTTTGTTGCAATTATAACAATACAACAGCATAAAATGAGACATTGCAACTTCACTGAATTGTTGAAGTGACTACTAGAGAAGTAAAAGAAACTGTCTCTGGGACAACTTTGCACCGCCTCAGTGAAGTCGCTGCCACTCCTGTACAAATTGTTTGTCACCTTGCCAGGAGACTTGACAATGTTTCCAATTAGTCCCGGAATTTTTTTTGAAAAAACATGTTTGAACCCTGCAACTCCTTGTTGACTTGCGCAAACTAGTCTCCAGGCCGGTGTGATAGATAGAGATAAGTAATTTGGGGATTTTTCTTTTTACTTCTCACTTTTACCTTGGTTTTTGCTGTCATTTTTTGTCATGTTGTTGTTGTTTAGAATGCTCTTGTGTGTTTCATTTCTTTTTGTTCTCTTTTTGTGTTGCACCATATTGTAAAAAAATAAACTGTACCACTTTTAATAAACAGTAAGGAAAAAATCTGCCAACCAGGAAATTTAGTTTAAAAACGGTGGATTGCTTAGCATGAGTGAAGTGAAAACAAGTTTGACAGAATAATTTAATTTTTAGTCAAATTTTCAGTGTTTTTTAAATTTAGTGTGTTCAGAGAATGATTTATTTTAGAAAAATTATCAGTATGTATCAGTGCTCAGGTCACCCCCAGCAGGTTCTAGACGTAGGTCAGGTAGCTTATCTTCTAATGTCCTGGGATATGCTGATATAGATAAAGAGGAAAACAAGCAAAAAGGTTAAAGGTTGTATTTAAAGATGGTATATGCGTTAGAGAGGATGATGATTACATATTTAGATGGAGGACTTGCTGATAAAATGTTTCAATGAACTGACTGCCCCTCACATCAGTCCAGAGACCATTGTTTATTGTATTGGCAAATCAGGTGTTAGTGCCATCACAGCTACCAAATATGAGAGCCTATAAACAGTATATATTAATATAGAAGACAATAGATTACATTAAATTACGTGTGTAAGCAAGCCCTTTTTAAAGAAGGCATGTACAAAATGTTTTCACCTGGGTTGTGATCTGCTTCCTGGAAAACATTTGCAGAAGTTCATCAGTTCACCTTTGCCTGAGACGTTGTTACTCTCTGCTCTGAAGTCGACTAATTTCAGTGTGCTCATCAGCAACAGCCTACAGCACAAGATCCAATGTCGGCTTCCTGCTTTACAGTGTCTACAGTCGCCCCAGTGTGTAGCCAAACGCTGCAAAAGTGTCTGCCGCATTGTTCTCCCACTTGAAAGCGAGCACAGCTTTGTCGGCACTCTCCTCAAGTCCTTTATCGTTTTCACAAGCCGGATGGTATTTTTAGCTCTGCAACGCTGCTGCCATTGTTCCGGTCATTCTTTAACAATCTTTCAGACGCCCTACTTTCCTCCTCCATTGCATTTTTAGACAAAGCTGAAATATGGCTGAACTAAAATATTAAAGGACCTTGATGACCGTTGTAGTAAGGGAAGGAAAAAGGCGTAGCGCGAAAAAAGCTGCGTAAGGCCCAGGAGAACGGACAGGGGGTTGGATCTGGTATAAAAATAGAAGGTTTAACTTAAGTAAATTCTTCCTTGTTTTATTACATATGATATGAAGAGAGTAAATTGTGCCAGTTTTTTCTCAAGTTTGCAGCTAGCAAATAAAAATTGCTAAAATAGCTTACTAGTGTAATATTATCTGGAAAATGTTAATTATGAAAGTAATTTAGCATTATATGTTAAATGTTAAAGCATCATGAAAACATTAAAAAAGCTTAATAATTATAATAAACTAAATCCAATATAATAAACCAGCATGATTTTAACCTAGCTTGGAAATGCTAAACTACCTTGACAAAAAATAGCATTATAAAACTATTTTCGCTTAACAACCTGGCTTGACAGTGTCACAGAACCTTGATAACAACGGTGGGTCAATAATGCTTTACAAAGTTGATTTTGCAAAACTAGGTTTGCATTATTAAACTTGCTATACAATGTAAAACTTAAAAAAACAATTTAAAAGTATGTTATATAATTCAGCAGTGTCAGCATGTTACAGACAGGCTTGTGCTTGTACTGCAAATATTACAGTATAAAAAAAACATTTTTTTAACAGTTATTCTCTCACTTTCTAAAGTCAAACAAAAGCCAGGCATTAAAGAGAGTGAGTCTAGCCATCCATTTTTCGAACGACCAAGTCTCATTTCCTGGTGCCTTCCTGAGTTCTCCTTAAATAGCGTTACCTGTTGAAGCCAGTTAAACAACAGACAGCATGATTAGAAAGCCATTGAGGACCCAGCGTCTGGGCAACAAAGTGCGGACTAGCCTATAATTCAATTTCTCTTTATAAACACACACATCTGCTCCTGATTTGCCAAAAATTGTCGATGTCTTTTGCCTCTTTGATGGAAAAGTTTAGGCCAAATTTACTCTGTAAGTCAAAAACACTACGCTGGACAAAGTCCTTAATATCTGAATATTGATAGTGAGTGCTGTGTAAAACAGTACATAAATTAATCCTAATGTTGCATTAATGACCTAGATCAAAAGACTATGTAATAGTGGAGAAGATGTAAAGTTTCAGTCGCCGGCTAATGAAATGTTGTTTTTGGTAACGTAGTAGGTAAAGGGTTGTTTTGATGAACAAAAGCTTTTATTTCATGATTTTCTGGATAGGTTAAGCAGAAATTACTCACAGGTCATGACAGAGGTAGGCGACCTCATGAGAAGATGCATGTATTTAGCGAAAAAAGTCAATGCATGATCTGTGTTACTTCAAATTACACTGAAAACCAATATTTAAATGTTTGTTTTTTCTCAAACACACTTACCTCTTTCCGTCTCCCTCTCAAAAAAACAATCCTCCCTCTCTCACAAACTCACTCTTCACTCTCATCCATTCATCTTCTGCCGCCTTTTTCCTTAAAGGGGTCACAGAGGGCTGGAGCCTATCCCACCTACTTAGGGGGACAGGCGCAGGACACCCTAAACAGGACGGTATCCACACAGTGCCACAGGGCACACAGATGGTCCAAAAACATACAGAGGTTGATTGGGAACTCGGGAGATTGTCTGTGGGTGAATGGCGGTACGTCTAATTCTCACATGCAAAAGAACTCCTAACTCTCTTTCACACACAAACAGAGCCCTCACACACTCACATACTAGCATACTCCACTCTCTCTCTGTATCTCTGTCTCTCTCTGTTATAAACACAGTCATAACTCTCTCGCCCACAAAACCACTCTTCGCTCTCTCGTTTAAAAAAACAACATTATCCTTAATATATTTCTTTCACATACACTCCTCACTCTTTCAGAAGGCAATCACACTCTTCACCCTCTCCCTCTCTTTTTCACACTCAAACACACTCCTCACTCCTCAATCTCTTACACAAATACAATCTTCACTGTTTCACACAAGAACACACTTAGTCATACACGTAAGAACACTCTCTTACTCACAAACATAAATGGAAACTAGCACCCCTGTATTTTTTTCTGGTGTTCTTCCAAACGTGCATATTCCCTACTTATCACCTTTGGGCATAACTAACCCACGTATACATGAGGTCACATATTCCATTCCAGATTAGATGTATTTTTGCGTGTCACAACTTTTCCTCATGAAATAAAGAGAGTTGAGCTTTTCATATATTCTTCTCAGAAAATGTACTAATTTGTATGCTGATCATAAGTGTATTTTTTCTTGCACATAAACCTTTTCCGAGTCTAATCCAAAGTGAATGGAACATATGGGTTCTGTGGACAGTTTGCCAGGTCACCCAGCTCACCATTGTCACAAGTCGTCTCAAGCTTCACATTTACAAACCCAAGTCATGTTCAGGAAGCACAGGGTCATGCTCCTTCACCTTGCACCCCCCTCCACTCACTTAGTAGTCTAACATGATGTAATTACAGCCATTTAGCCTGGCAAGTGGGCTGTTGTCTGCTCCCTGCAGAGGAGGGCACTCAAACCAAGGCCGCCAACCGCCTTTGTCAGACGGACCTCTGAGATTATTGACTTTCAGCCAGGCAGACATAGCAGAGAAAGCTTCTGTATTTGTCATTGAATTTATGACCTTCATTGTCGGTAAATGGGCTGAACTGTCGCCCGTCACTTTGCTTTTTCTACACAAATAGAAACATTGCAGATTGTAGTTTGTTTAATTGGTAACATCAGTGCCTTTAATTCCATTGAGGCGTGGAAACGCAAAAAAGAATGTCCTGTTAGATCCATCCTTTGTGCCTGCCTTATTACCTACAATCCATCCACTTTATTCTGCTAATCGCCCTGGTCATAGCGGGCAAGGAGCCGAGTGCAAATTTGAAAATAAATTAACCTTTAGTTCCCAAGTAAAAGTAATACATCTTAAATCAAAAAATATATATATTATATAATCGTCACATTTGTTTTGAACTTTGTATATTTGTGATTGCTATTTGTTGGTTACCCCCACATGACATAAGGTCACCCCTTTCATAGACATATATACTTAGACACCGCATCAACTGCTGCCGCCCACTGGAGCGGTGTGTATACAGGGCGGCCATCTTAGTACATTGCCACCCGTACCTACACTGCATTATGTCTATAAAGGAAAAACTTGAGACCAGATAGACAGTAATTATTATATATATTTATACAATTATAAAAAAACATTTTGTTGGATTTGATAGATGAAACAAATACGGAACAAACCGTTTGAAAATCGGTCCAGAATTTAGCAAATGATTGTATTTTAAGATTGAGAAGTACCTCCTTCCCTGCAGTTGTTAATGCGCCTCTGCGTCTGATGGCACTGTACCAAGATGGCAGCGCTTCATACACATTCGTCTGCAGCCAATGCAGCGTCTATTTATATGTCTATGGCCCCTTTTACACCTTGGTGAGATCAGGTCCGTCATCCCTGATCAATGATTGCTTCCACCTGTTCCACATTACCCTGGTGTTTAAATAGTCTTTGTCTCCTCCGTCATGTGAGTGTTTCGTCTTGTTCGTTCAACCCAGCCTGAATTCTAGCCTTGTCAAAGAACTACATTGCTCGACCACGTAAGCCTGTTTGTTCCTCGTGAAGAGTGGAATTTTTTGTTTTTGGAATTCTTTAGATAACAAGCCTTAGCTTTTGTCATTTTAATTTTTGTTTAGATCAAATTTTTTCATAGAGTCTCCGTTTTTCTGAAGTGTGTTTTTGTTTTGCTTCGTTGTTCTAATAAGTAAAGTTTCTCTCGAGTTGGAGCGCCCTTCATTAACTTTGTTGTAGTTTTCCTGCATTGAAGGGATTTCAGTTGTTTTTTGTGACAAATAAAGCCTGCCTAATCGTCCCTCTCTGCATCTGAGTCATGTTTCTAGTCCCAGCCTGACAGCCCCAAATAATAACAAAACCCCTAACACGATTGACCTCAAGACAAAAGAAAATGAAACCCCTTTTTTAGTTCATAGACATTTTAATAGTCAGATATCACAATTAAGAAGAACATACAGTACATGTTCAAATAGTTTAAGAGCAACACAATCTAATTTGATTTCTTTCAGAAGCATGACAACATCCTTTGAGTGATCTGTATACCTGTGATGACCAAACTTATATTATATACAGCAGAAAAATGAAATAAAAAGAAAGGTAAAACTTAGCCTAAAAATATGGACAAGTTAGAGTTGGTGATAGAATCGGCATTTCCTTTGACTGTACTGAATCAGTAGAATCAGTTCATTGAAAGGATTCATTCAAAAGATTTGTTCAGTTCGTTCGTTCACCAAATCACTAACTCAGTGCTTATGGAGCCCTGACTGCAATTTCTTCTACTTCCTGAACGCAGCCAAACAATCCGTTACTAGGTTTAAAAATTCAGACTTGAGGTTCACATTCACTACACTTGAGGGACAATGCAAAAAAAAAAAAAAAAGAAAGACGCCCGGTGCATTCATGGACAAGGACCAGTACACAGACATTCATGAGAAATTTGGCAAATAGAGAAGATCTTGAGGTGTGTTCACAGCCGAACATGAATCCACGTTCACTGAACGAATCCGTGTCTTGCGAATCCCCGGATGTGAATCCTCGTTCACTGAACAAATTCGTGTCTCACAAATCAGTAGCAGCCTAACATGACAGACTCTTGTGTGTAGATGTTTACAAGCAAACATTGCAGATGTAGTAGAGATTCTGTTACTTTTAAAAACACTGTGTGTGCGTTTCCAGCCTGTTCAATAAACAAAAAAAGTGTAACTAAATGTCTTGGTTGTTAAATGTTTTATGTATTTATTGCACTAAAATAAAAATGTAATCGTTCGTGAACGACACAACACTCGTGAGAGTGGGTTAGTATAAGGGACAGTATAACATATACTGTATTTAATTTGTCAATCAGATAAATGATCTGTTTGTGATCATTTCGAATGATAAGTCTAATGACGTTTAGTGAAGCAGTGACCTGATTTACATACTCCTGATTTCTAACCTATAACAAAGCAATACAATAAGGTGGAGAACAGGCACACCATGGTTAGCCAAAACCATGAGGCTCATCAGTACTATTGCATCAGAAACTGCATCAAAGTATATAAAGAGGAAGAAGTGTAACAAATCGTTATCATTTTGAGTACGGTAACCATAATTTATCATAGAGGAGTGTACTGCTGGCCCATTAACAATCACAGCCCCATTAGCAATATCTGCAAAGCTTTTATAATGCCTCCCTAGCCCACATCTCCTCAGTTTTCGGAGGATATCATTAAGCATTGTTTTTGCCAGACGGATACAGCTCTTAGTCTCTCTGGTAACTGGGCCGGGTCCTCACGGACTGAGATGTGAACACATGTTAAAAAGTCTTTGGAAGTTGTCATCAGCTTTCTTTGTTTAGCTCATCTAAAAAAGGAGGTGCATAAGAGGAAGGAGGAACTACTGTTCTGGAGGAGTTAAAGATAAACTATACTTCACACTAAAATATTTTAAATGTACTATTCCACATATTGAATACAAATTAATCAATTTATCGTTGATTAACTGACGATCTCACAGACATTTTAAAGCTGCAGACAGACACATCCTCTCCTCATGATCAGATAACACCATTAACAATCATTACTGGGGCACCAGGAAGTACAGAGATCTCTGGCTTGGGCGCCGTCTGCGTGGATCAGGTTAGTGGGCTGCTGCAGATTAAAGATTCCAACAAGCCAGTGCCTTAGCCCTCAGCAAATATTTATTTAATCTTTTTGGATTTTTGACTAACATAGGTAAAATCAATGAAAATTAACGATTGTATATATATATATATATATATAGTGTTGTAGAATTAACTGTAAAGGTTGGGAAAATAATGCGTTGCTCTTTCTGATGAAAAGATAAATTAAATCACATTACCTGAAACAACAACAACTTAACAATTCAATTTTAATATAGTTCAATAAAGCCCAACTTTCTCAAACTGTCTATATAACAATCATAAAACTAGTCAAAAGGTGTGGAATTCTATGAATAGAATTTCACTGTCTTTTTAAAATCTGTATGTATTTTTAACTCTGTATTGTTATGTTGTTTAAGCACTTTGTGACCATGGTCTTTGAAAAGGCACTTTAAAAATTAAATTTACTTACTTACTTACAAAGTCTACATAAGAAATAGGATAAACATAGTTGTCCTTCAGATATAAAGGGTTAGTTCACCCAAAATTCCTAAATTTACTCACCCTCATGTCGAATAAGGTTTAAGATTATTTCCAGAGTAATCTGTTCTTTTAGAGTTTTAGATGAAAATGTAAGTCCATGTTAATGTAGTGACTGTTGCTCAGTTGTCTTAATCTTTGCACATTGTCCATCTTGCAGTCTGCTCTCTGGAAGCGCTCGTGATATTTTCCGGAGTACTTCTACGTCTGTGTAACATTTTGGCCTTTAAGATTATGCAAAAAACTGCCTAAAACAACAATTCCTCTGGTCGAATCTTCAATACAAGATGGAAATAACAGACGAGCAACACAGAGAACCAGGTTATTGCTTTAGCTTGGTTTGGGCACATGTTTGTACGTATATGACTATACTTGGCAAATTCATGATCCTTTAATAGTAAAAGGCACAGAGAGAGTTGACAAACCAGGCAGGGGTTAGTCAGTGACAGGCCGCTGGCACAATCCTCTGCATGCTCAGTAGCTTTTTGACTCTGACACTAACCACATCTACCACAAGACAAGTGGCACCACTGCTGGTGGCCCTTTTTGGCACAGAGAGCATGTAGACATTTCTGTTGTACTGGGAGGAAGCCACAGGCTTATTTAACAGCTAAGTATCCACAATTCCTCCTTCATTTTTCTGGTAGGGTTTATTGTGTGCTTTGTACTTCCAAATTACACACTACGTATTTTCAAGACACACATTTATTGGTGTTTTTTTTTTTGTTTGTTTTTTCTTCTAATTATCCAAGGTTTGGCAGCAGCCAAAGTACATAAATTCAAAATGTCAACCGTTCAGAAATCTCTACCTCAGCAATAGTAATACTCTGAAGCCTCGGCAAAAGAGTCGAACTGTACCCCCACAATGTCACTGGCCTCATGGATCAGTCTGTTCAGTCACTAGGCATATGATTTCTTAGCCTGGGTGCATTCCTATTTCTACCAGGGGCTCCTATACTCACTACCCTAACAAAGTATTGTCTTGGATCGCTTGACCCGCTCCGTTTTGGATTTCGAAAATTCATCCCAACTGTGGACGAGGCGCGCTGATTGGTCCCTGCTATCTCCACCACATCGTCAGGGTTTCACATCATCAACAACATAGCCGACAAGCCAACGCGGAAGCCGATGCGGAAGCCGACGCGGAAGCCGACGCGGAAGCCGACGCGGAAGCCAACATCCAACGCTAGCGTTACTAGTAGCTGTTCTTGCTGAGTTAGACAGAGTTTCAGAGCTGAAACGTGAGCCACATAAGGCACGGAAAGCTTTTCTTACCGGTAAAGACATTCTCACCCTCGCGGCAGATTTCTAAGCCCAACAAAACAACACGGTCACGTGAATAATAAGGCGATGTGATTGGATCCCGCTATGGAAGGGTCATCCAGGGGTCATCCAATCAGAAGAGGCCCCGCCCAGTGTGCGCCACATGATGCCTTCATTACCTGATTTCGAATTCCCAGTGGTAGGAGCCCCCGGTAGAAATAGGATGTCAGCCAGGCTAATGATCTCCTTCTCTCTAAAAGCTCAGACTCGGAGCATGAACTCACATATCAGAATAGGAACTTGATTGAACGTTAAATTGGGATCTCTGTCTTTTTACTCAGCTCTCTCTCCACCACGACATTGACAGAATATATTGCATTGGTCCATCTTTCAATATCAAGCACCATCACTTAAGAATCTTGGTGGTGAAGCCTTTTTAGACACATAAGAAAGAATAAACTGAGAAAGAACCTTAATATGATGGATAAAATTGGGGGCAACAATGAGAATATAAAGCAATGAAATGTTGTTTTTATGCCACGACATTATGAATTGTGTCTGTGGTGTGTGTAATAGGTAAACAATCTATTCAGTACACCACTCTGGTAGCTTGGATGGACTTCATACTCCCCAAGACATAAATATAATTTATAATGACCTTTTTTATTAAAACAGGTTCAAGAGAATCTCTCTTTGTTGTGAGTGTGTGTGTGTCAGTTTGTGTGTAAAAACAAAGAGAAAAGTGTATCTGGTTTATTTGTGCATGTGAGCGTGTTTGTTTCTTCAAGTCTAAGTCTGCTTCTGGTATTCCTGCATTCTCTGAGATGTGCCATGTGTTCCCACTGTACGTGTATATAATATATATTCATATATATATAAATATATATAAAGTGGGAACACATAACGCAAATACACTGACCCTGAAAATAATGTCTCCCATCTGTCACCTAATCTGGATTTTAACAGATAAAACCAAGATCCAAACATGAATGTTATTTATTTATGATTTTATCATATATAAAGATAATCTGAATTGATTCAATTTGCCACTATTTCCTTTAGTAACATTTTATTTTGTCATTTCCTGCTGCTCCTTGTTTTCCCTTGTTTGCCTGCTTTACATCACAGTGTGTGTATACAGGGTGGCCATTTTGGTACAGTGCCACTCACTCCTACAGTGCCTTACGTCTATAGAGTAATGGTGTCTTTACACTATAAAAGTGATCTTAAATCGGTTATTTGTCAAGCTTTTTTCACAGGGTTTGCTTTTCAAACCTCAGATCAGATAGACAGACATTAATAGAAGGAATATTTTACTATAAAAAAACAACATTTTGAAATGATAGATGAAACAAATATGAAAGCTATGCTTAATATTAATATTCTATTGAGAAAACATGGGATACAATTATGATTAGGGTCACTGCAATGTATTAAGAAGTGCAGTGTCATGTTGACCATGTGATGCCCTTGTTTTTGTTTACTTTCTGTGACAGGCGCAGGCAGGTGTGCACGGTCTTCGGCTGATTGTTTGGCGGGTTCTTCCCATTCTTAAGGAGCTTCTAGTCCCGTAAGAATCCGCCAGAGTATTTCGTCTCCTGACATAGGTGTGAATCCTTCGCTGTCCCTGGATCTTATAATGAGTTTTTTTGGACGGCTTCTGTTCTGACGTTGTCCGCATCCTCAGCTCCTAACGTTATTTCTTTTAGTTGTCGGCCAGCCGTGCCCCTGCCTCCGTCCTGAGTTCCTGTGTACCCGTTCTATATTGTGGATATGTTTTTGTTTACCTGTTTTTTGTCACCTTTTGGATTTGTACCTTTTTTTTTTTGTGATTGCGTGTTTGAACTTTTTACTGACTGAAATTAAATCGGTTTGGGTCTCTCGACTTTGAACACTTGACAGAATACTCTGGCCAAGAAACGGACCCACAGAACTCAAGGAGCTCCGTGGAGCGCTCGGATCTCTAGGTACAAGACTCTGTGCTGTCGAGGAAGTGACACAGGGCAGTCATACAGCGCTTTTCAAGCTGTCAGCTGCAGTGGAAGCGCTCACCCTCCGCTTGGCCCCTCCTGCACCTGTTGCAGCTGCAGCAGCCTCTGTGCACACGCAGATTGTGTCTGTTCACTCTAACACTGAAGGACAGCTTGCTCTTCGTGAACCAGTTTTGCCTTCTCCTGAGCATTATAATGGAGATGTCAGTTTTTAACCAGCAGCCGTTGTCCTATTCTACTGGTCGCGCTAAGATCGCATATTTAATTAATTTCCTCCGGGGTGGAGCAGCATTGGGCCACTTCTCTATGGGAATCCAACTCTCCCGTTGTTTCTAATTATGAGTGTTTCACTGATGAAATGAACCATGTTTTCGACCTGCCATATTGTTCTCCCGCTGTTTCTGCTCGCAAATGACTTTGCTTAAAACAAGGGGATGAATCTGTTGGGCAATATTCAATACATCTTAGCTGCCGAGAGTAGATGGAATGAGCCCACTCTCAGAACTGTTTTTACCCAGGGGTTAAATAACTCTGTCAGCTGGCCACTTGAGGTGAACCTGACAGTTTACAAGCCCTTGTTAGCCTATCCATTAAGATAGATAATAGGCTGAGGGAATGCTGTAGGGAACTTGGTAAAGATGCTTTTTCTCCTCTTCCTTTCCTCTGTAACCGACCAGTTCCTCAGATGACTCCCATGACCTCTACGCTACCACCTGACGAGCCAATGCAACTTGGTCGAACACGCTTGACTCCTGAACAGCGTTCACACAGGCTAACAAGGGGGTTGTGCCCGACTGCGGAGAGCCTAATAACAGAATACATTTCTGTCCTAGTCGTCCTAAGGTTAGTGCTCAGGTGGGACACACCCTCTCTTCCCCTGACCCTTCTCACCGTATCACTGTACCTGCACTCTTGGCGTTCGACATGACTTCGACTTCTCTGACTGTCCTAATAGATTCTGGGGCTGACGACAACTTTATTGACAAGGACTTCGCTCTTTACCTAAACATTCCCCTGGTTGAGCTTGACGTTCCCAGACTGATCTGTGCCATTAATGGCAGACCCCTGACTGACGTTACTCATGATACTAGGCCCCTGTCCCTCACTATTACGGGTAACCATTCTGAAGTGATTCGTTTCCTTGTAATTTCCTCTCCCTCCTCTCCGTTAGTTCTTGGTCTGCCTTGGCTCCGTCTTCACAACCCTCACTTTGACTGGGTGAATTTCTGTCTTGGGTTGGAGTTCTTCCTGTCACTCACAGTGTCTTCATGCTGCTCCTGTAAACTCAGGCCCTCAGCTTCCTGTGTCTTCCCCTCGAGACCTCTCCTGTGTTCCTCCTGAGTATCACAATTTGGGTGAGGTTTTTAGTGAAGAAAGGGCTCTATCTTTGCCACCACATCGCCCCTATGAATGCGCTATAGACTTGTTCCCTGGCTCTCCTCTACCCACCAGTAGGCTCTACAATGTATCTTGCCCGGGGAGACAGGCTCTTGAGACTTATATAGGGGAGTCACTGGCAGCTAAGTTGATTTGACTTTCCTCATCTCCCCTAGGTGCAGGGTTTTTCTTTGTTGCCAAGAAAGACAAGACTCTCAGACCATGAATTGACTACCGGGGACTAAATAACATTACCATCAAGAATAGGTACCCCCTTCCACAAATTGACCCTTCTTTTGATCACTTGAACAAGGCTAGGATCTTAACGAAGCTTGATCTACGAAATGCCTATCATTTAGTCCGCATTAGAGAGGGAGACGAGTGGAAGACCGCATTCAAGACCCCTCTCGGCCATTTTGAGTATTTGGTAATGCCGTTCGGTCTGACTAACGCCCCCGCTGTTTTCCAAGGACTGATTGTGACCCTGGTATATAAATAGAGATTATTATTATTATTATTATTATTAATGACGTCATCTATGTGTATCTTGACAATATTCTTATCTTTTCCAGAACTTATGAGGAACATCTCTGCCATGTTTGTCACGTTCTACAACGCCTATCGACAATGTCTAGAGAACAAAATTCATTAAAGCTGAGAAGTGTGAATTTGGGGTATCGTCTGTATGTTTTCTGGGTTTCATTTTAGAGCAGGGCCAATTAAGGCCTGATCCTAAAAAGATTGAGGCAGTTACTCGTACTGGGTTCCTGTAAGCAGGTTCAACAGTTCCTGGGTTTTGCTAATTTTTACAGAAGGTTCAACAGGGGCTATAGCCAGGTTGCTGCTCCTCTCACACGGCTCACGTTCACTAAGAGCCCCTTCCTCTGGTCGGTCGAGGCTGAGGAGGCTTTGTACTTCAATGTTTTTCTTATTCAATATATCATTTAATTCTATTTTTACTTTTCTAATTTGAAATCAAAGAGTTCCTTTATGTTTTTTTCTACATCTTTTTCAATTCAATTCAATTCAATTTTATTTAAAGTGTCTTATCATAACAAAGTTATCTCAGGACACTATACAGTTGAAATAAGACTACAGTTGATTAAGGAAAAATAGATCCCAGCAATTCAACAAAGAGCAAGAAACAAAACACTGTACAGTGAGCTGTACAGTAAGCTATGGCGAGGAAAAACTTCCTTTTAGAAGGCAGAAACCTCGAGCGGAACCAGACTCATTGACGGCCTGCCGCTTTGACCGGCTGGGAGGAAGGATGGGGGGGGTAGACAGATGGATAAGGAGAGGAGTGAGGGAGGATATAGTGAGAGAAAAGAGGAGAGTGTAGGAGAGTTCCAGTTGGCACTCAGTGGAAGACATGCTCAAAGGTCATGTTAATCACTGTGTTGGAGTAATTTGTCTGTTATTCATTGTCTGTAATTCAAGTGTAATATGTGGGTGGGTGCTTCCCCATTGGTATGACAAGTGGCTAAACCAACGACCTCTCTCTGAAAAGTAAGTAATGGCCACCATTAAAGCAGAGAGCAGAGGTGTAATGTTTAGGTATATGAAGGATCCATCTTGGTGTGTGATTTAAAAAAAACAAAGTTTATGGATTATCTAAGCATCAGCACAGATCCATAAATGGCGGCAATGAGTAACAAAATGAGCGCACAGATCCACAGAGAAGTCACTTCGACTCAGGAAACTTGCATGTACAACTACTTACATGTACAAGTCAAAAAGTCATTGTAATACCTTTTAAACACATTGTAGTTCAAGATTCAAAGCGTTTATTGTCATAGGTACGTACCAGTCCACAGTATAAATACATATATATATATGTATATATACATATATATATAAACAAGTAAAAGTAAATGAGGTAGCTGGTGGATTAACTGTTGAGGAGTCTGATGGCTCTTGGAAAGAAAGAGTTTTTCAGTCTCGTTGTTCTGCACTTCACACTCCTGTACCTGCGGCCTGAGGGCAGGACTGTAAACAGTCCGTGCTGGAGGATGATGGAGGCAGCTCTACTGTGGACTGCTATATACTTTGCAGGGAGTGGAGAGAATTTCTGGTGATCCTCTCAGCTGTCTTCACCACTCTACAGGCGTTTGCGGTCCGCCACAGTAGTGCTGCCATACCACACGGTGATGCAGCTGGTCAAGATGCTTTCAACGATGCAGCTGTAGAAATTCATGAGGATCTTTGTTGACATCCCAAACTTTCTTAACCTCCTCAGGAAATACAGCCGCTGTTGCACCTTCTTGACCAGCTGTGTGGTATTAAGTGTCCAGGTAAGACCCTGGCTAATTTGGACGCCCAGGTATTTGAAGCTGCTAACCCCCTCCACTTCAAGCTCTTGGATATATAGTGGCTGATGAGGCTTCCTCTTCTTTCTCATGTCTACTATAATCTCCTTCGTCTTGTCTGTGTTGAGGGTGAGGTTGTTGTCCTTGCACCATGCCACCAGACTGGCCACCCCCCTCCTGTAGGCCACCTCCTCCCCGCCAGTGATGCATCCTATCACTGCTGTGTCACCTGCATATTTAAGGATGACATCGTCCTTGTGGGACGCGACACATGGGTCATGGGTGAACAGGGTGTAGAGGATGGGGCTGAGGACACATCCCTGTGGCACACCGGTGTTTATGGTGATGCTCAGTGAGGTCTTGTCTCCAATCCTGACCGACTGGGGCAAGCCAGTCAGGAAGTCCTGGAGCCAGTCACAGAGGGTGTGGCGCAGAGCGAGTGCAGACAGTTTGTGGGGAATGACTGTATTAAAGGCGGAGCTGTAGTCATAGGAGACTTTATTCTCCTATGACTAGAGTCATAGGAGACTTTATTCTTTATGTGGAGGAGGGGATAATGGAGGGCAGCAGCAATGGCATCTGAGGTGGATCTGTAGGACCGGGAGGCATACTGTAGGGGGTCCAGTGTGTCTGGTATGTTGCTCTGAATGAGGGCCAGCACTACTCGCTAAAAACAGTTCCCTACGATCGGATTGAGTGCTACTGGTCTATAGTCATTCATGCAGGTGGGTGGGTTTTTCTTGGGGAGGGGGACGATGGTTGTCGTCTTGAAGCAGGTCTGAACAATACTCTAGCTGAGGGAAAGGTTGTAGATTGAGGTGAGAACATCAGCCAGCTCGTCCGAACATGCTCTGAGGGCCTGGCCAGGGGTGATATTCCTCAGTGCCTTGTTAACCTGTTCTGGTGATATAGATTGTTGGGGGGTTGAGGGGGTCCAGGTATGTTTGAGTTGCCCCTCTGTTCTGTGGCTGGAGTCTTCAAAGCGGGTCCACTGTCTGTGGACCTAAGAGCGCTGGTGGTGGTCTTCTTATAATCAGTGATGTGCCGCCCGGAGTCGCAGATGAGTAGAAGCTCGTCGTTGGGGACAGTAAAGTGTGTGACACAGAGAAGTAGATGCGGTGAATAAAACAACATGTGCAATATTGTCTTTTATTAGCAGAAATTGACTGATATTCGTATTATTATTTATAATATTATCCATCTGTGTTACATATATCCTCACACACAAGACATAGAGTTTTTGGAACTTATTGTCAACTTTTGACAGAAATTTGTTAATTTATTATAATATAATTTGTTGTTTAATATCATAGGTTATTAAAAGTAAAAATATGGACCATGTAAGGAATACCTAAAAGTACTACTTTACACTAAATATTGCATATATGATTATTTATTGACTTGAAATAGATGATATGCATGTAATATTATGAAATAAATCGTATTTTTGTTTGTGTTGCAGGTGGTTTGCTGCCTCGTTATTGATAGATCAAGGCAGAAAGACAGTTTGTTAGTGTTCTCTATGTTTGTTGTTGTTTATATACAAATGTATGTTACATTAATGTTGTTCTATGATGTTCAATGTTATTGATGACCCATTGAAGCAAAGAGTGAAATTTGGGACAGTTAGTGATGCTTAACTCAGTACAAGTGTGAACCAAGAATGTTGGAAAAGTTCTCATGTTGAAGAGCCCATCTTACAAACTTTCATGAGGCTTGAATAAAATAAAATGAAGGCATTATGCTCTAGTTTTGTCTTCCTTTAGCTGTCATTCCATACAATAATCTTAAATCCATACTTATGTTGTTACTCTTGACTGCTCTAACAATCCTATTTCTGTTTATATGTTATATGTATGTAAATTCCCCATGTTTAAATACTGAGCAATTATAGGAACAGAACAGATAAAAAAATAAAGACTTTTTTTAATTGAATAATAAAGAAACAAATCTACCTTCATTCACATGGACTTCAATTAGAGGGTCGTGTTCTCTCTGCAGATGTCTTTGCAAAACCTGAATGACTCTTCTGCTGAGACAGAGTTTGAGTTGCAGCTCAGCCCCTACATTAAACAACATTCTGAATATTGAAATGTCCATAAAATTGAAGTTGTTGGATGACCAATCTGAAAAGAAAACATGAAAACTACATCTGCCTTGTCATCACCAACCTTCAAAAGATGTTATGCATGTGCACACGGGTCACGCTGTAAATAAAACAATTCAGAAAAGAGGGTAAGAATAATACGTGGAATGAACAAATATACATTTAAAAAATTCCAATCGTTTTGCAACTTGGAACTTATACACACGGGAAAGTGTTGAGTGAAATAAATCACTTTAAAAAATAAAATTAGTAAGTGCAGAGAACAGTGAAATAATGTTAACTTCACAAAGAGGCATCCTCTTTGTGAACTTAACATTTGCTGACAGCAATTTATTGCAGTGATACATTGTGTGTTAATAAATCAAATAAAACTACATTTTGGCCTTGAACAAAATGTTTGTTTTTCATATTAACCAATCAGAAGCCACATAAAGCGGTTCTATCTTTCATTACTAGTTAACACTGATTGCGTCATCATAATTAAAAATTTTGAATACAAATACAGCGCTCACATCATTCTGCTGGATTCTTTACTCTTAAGCTTAACTTAAATCTGGAGAGTTTGTGCAAAATTTTACGATAAATTTCCCAAACGCCATTCAATAGGAGGAAATAAGTGTCCGGCTTTCAAATTAAGATAATAGAATCAGCTTCCATGTAATCGTTTTTTATCACAGTCATATTCTATACTGTTTAAATCCACGTTTGCTAATTAAAAAAAAAGAAAAATCAGATAATTAAATGTGTGGGGTTAAAGATTTAGAATATAGAATTTTGAAGAAATTGATTTAAGCTATGACTCTTATGTCCATGTCAAAGATGAAGATATAGAAGATGTGACTAACATCCCACAAAATATCAAAACAATTCAAAATAGACTTTTGACATTTTTTAATTAAATCATATTTTTTTAAAATCATCTTCATATGATATCGTCAAAGATGACATATGTATGCTTTAACTGGCATGGAGGTGAGGAGTTCTGTAAAATCAATGAAATATTATTTTAAAATTTTTACCCAAGACCATGCGTGTGCGTGAGTGTGTGTGTGCGTGCATGTCTGTGTGAAGAATGCGGATAAGCTACCCTTTTGGGTTTTTATACTTAACTTACTTATACTATAATAAATACAATTAAAAACATTATTAGTTGAGTCATGATGAATTCCTTGAACATAAATAAAAGTTTTCTGTTGAAGCTCTCACTGATCATCAACTGATCTGTGATCAAACTATTGATCACCAGGGGTCAGGGAAACACCTGGTGCAACCTAGTACATTTGTTCTGCGATCTCCATTTGCATGTTTCCTTCTCCATAGTAAAGTTTTCCAATGTATTGATCTGCTTTCTTGAGGGATTCCATGGTCGCAGCTATTTCATAATTTTAATTACATTCTTGGATTGTTATTTCTCTCTTCATGATAGGAGCCACAATGTTTAAATCGCTCACACTGGTGTCTTGTGCGAAGGCGAATCACAGCATCATTTGTACCTCTCATAAACACACTTGATCCCAAAGAAAATAAGATTACCTGTAATCTAGGCCATCATAGACACTCTAATCCATCACTAATACCGGATCTTAACACCGGCTAAAGACTGCTTGACCCAAATTAAGTCAGAGATTTCACTTTGTTCTTGACTTTCACTCAATTCTTTTCACCATATATATTGGTTTCACAATAATTTATCCCTCAATCTGTTAGCATAGACACTAAAAAAGTGGAAGTAAACTTGTTTAATCAAGGTCTCAATATGAATTGATAAATTAAAGAGGAGAACACAACAATTTTCCTAGCTGGATAGTTCAGCATAGTTTTTTCACAATAACTACCAAAAACGAAATCAGCTATTATCTTTCTACATTTTCTATCTTTTATAGACAAGAGAGATAAGGTATGTATTGAACAAAGATAGAATATTGCTAATACTAAGGAAGAAAAACAAATATGTCCAGCCATATTTAATTATGATTTAATACAATTATTCATTGTAGCTTTTCAAGTGCTGTTGATATGATTTCTACTGTGATTTAAACCTATGTAGTTGGTTTTAATTTTCTGAAGACACAGTTAATGGTGTTTGTTTTAAAGCTATACAAAGAAAGGATGCTGTTCCAAAAAGTCATATCTGCTCTAGATTCAAAAAGTCAAAAAGTTTCAAGAAGTGTGTTATTATACATTTTCAGTTAAATATGGTCTGTTAAACTGTTCATATTTTTGTTTTAACGAAAGTAAATTAGTAAGTATACTTGCTTGCTTTCTTTGATCACCAAACACATACAATCGTGTTCAAATAGTAATGATTTTGAGATTTACAGATCAACCTAAACCACCAAATGTTTACATCTGCAACAGGGATAAGCCTTCTCTCCATAATCATAATCCCTCCAACTGTTTAAATCTGATGATAAAAAATATAAGTGTGGCGTGTCTCTTTGTCTCAAGACAGAACAGGTGCTGCCGTCACTAAGAATCAGTGTCAACCCCAGATTAATGCATGTGTCCAGGGATTGTGAACTCAAGAATCGCTCCATTGGAAACTAAGATTACAAATAAGGATTAGGAGAGGAATAAAACGCTGAAAGTGCTAAATTCACTGGATAATCTGTAAGCATACTTGGATGAAAATATTTCTTAAGTAAAAATAGTATTAGTGGTGCGTGTCTGCAGAGGGATTAGAAAAGAGGAATATTTATTTCATGAAACTCTAATAACATCAAAACTTGAATTTAAATCCCACTGTTGATGATGAGAGATTAGCAGTTCTCAAAACTGTGTGTTTGTTTTTTCACAAACAAAGGTAGACTTTTGAGTTCTGGTACACATGAACATATGAGTTGTATGTTCACTGTTTGGTTTTGGTTAGTTCTCATCAGTGAGTTGGATCATTGTTGGTCTCCATAAATTAATCTGTCTTTGCTGGTTATCTTTTTGAGTCAGGTCAACAGGGATAGTTAAATCTTGTTTGGGTGTAAGTTCATCATGACACTCTGTCATCGACTCGGTTTGGTCACTGTGTGAAAAAGTGAGTCTTGGATTTTGGTCACCATTGACATATAATAGTGGATTGGTCAATCCATCATAGTCATCAAGGCTTCAAGTTAATGTAGTTGCAGGTTAAGTAAGGTCATTATAGTTTACTGTAGATTAGATAGTCTTTATTGTTTTTGCCCCTCTTTCCAAAGGTACAACGGAATTGAAGGTGCTGTCAACTCAAATAAAGTATACAAAATTAAATAACAATAAATTGTTTAAAAAATATACATATAAAGTATAAAAGAGAGAAACAGATTGCACTGATAAAATTACTCTACACAAGAAAAGAAAGAAATTTCGGGTGGGTTTCAGGCCAAGAAAATATTGTTTCATAACGAAGAGTTAAGGGCCATGATTGCCTTCACGTAAAAACGTTTTGTCCTGGTTTTCATTAATCTGTATCTCTTACTTGATGGCAATAGCTGGAAGTGACAATGACCAGGATGTGAATATTGCTTTAATATGTCTATTGCCTTCTTGCGGCATCTATAGGTTTAGATCTCTTCCTGTGTGGGGAGAGGGCAGCCTATTGTTTTCTCTGTTGCCCTGACGACCCTGTGAAGCGCCTTCCTTTCTGAGGATGTGTAGCTACTGTTACAAACACACAGTCTATATGTGAGCACACTTTTTATGTAGCAGTGATAGAAGGCAAGAAGTAGATTCTGGGGGAGACCGTTGTTCTTAAGGATTCTTAGAAAGTATAGTCTCTGGTGCGCCTTCTTCAGCAACTCTTTGTTGTTGGCACTCCTTGTCAGATCGTCCTCCAGCTTGATGCCCAGAAACCTTAACACCGGAACCCTCTCAACACAGGCCCCACAGACCAGGGTCCACATGCATCTGTGTCAGTTTGTCCCTTAGCAGAGTGGGCTGGATAGTGTTGAAGGCACTAGGAACAGGAACAGGAACAGGATCCACACTGAGCCGCTTCCTCTATCCAGGTGGGAGTAGATCCGATGCAGGAGGTGAAGGATGGCATCTTCTACACCAACTGTTGGCCAGTAGGCAAACTGCAGGGGTCTTGCGCATGCTGGACTTGTGGCCTGAGATGTTTGAGCACCAGCTGCTCCAGTGTCTTCATCAGCTGTGAAGTCAATGCCACCAGTCTGTAATCTTTCAGCTCGCTGTGGAAACAGCATCCTCCGTGGATCTCTTTGCTTTTAACCAAATTGAAAGGGGTCAAGGTCAGCTGGCGGGCAAGAGATGATATGACTCTGCACCAGTTTCTCAACAAACTTCATGATAACCGTTGTAAGTGCTACTGGGCAGTAGTCATTTAAGGTGGTAAAGCAGGGTTTTTTGGCAGTGGTGGAGGACTTCAGGCAGGGAAGGACAGTGGCCTGTTACAGGGACTGGTTGAAGATTCTGATAGAAATTCCAGCATGTTGGTCCGCAGTCTTTCAGCACCCTACCCACACTGTCAGGTCCCCCAGCCTTTCAGTTTCCTCATCACCTGCCTCACCTGATCCTCTTCTAACATGAGTGTGAGGCTGCTGTGAGCAGGCAGTTGAGGTGGGGCTGATGTAGGTGTCACCTCAAAATGGGCAAAGAAGATGTTAAGCTTCCCTGCCAGAGAACAGTCCCAATCAGCGGCCGAGGTGTTGCTGGATTTGTAGCTGGTGATGTTATGGACATCCTGCTACACCTGTCTGGTGTCGTTTCTCCTGGTGTGGTCCTCTATCCTCCTAGGCCTTTCAGATGCCTCTTTTCAGCAATACTGTAGAATGCCTTGTACCCAGACTTAAAGGCAGTGTTCCTGGCTGTCAGCAGGTTCCGCAACTCCTTTGTCATCCATGGCTTTCTATTGGTATATGTTAGATTAAAAATTATTATACACTGAAAGTATACACCATACTTAAATTAAGGTTAAAAGATAATCAAAATATAAAGTATAAATTACTTGTTTCATCTAAGAGCTTAAACGTTTGAATACACATACACAATTAACATTCCACTTAGACTGATTCACTGTCTCAAGACAAGCTTGGAACAGAATTAGAGAAACGACACTGGTTATTTAAGACGTCTGTTTGTCTGCCCTTTCTCACCTTGGGTCGTGGATCAAAGAACGAAGCGGGACACATCCGGGAGGGGGGGGACTAGGAGACGGAAACCCCCGCCCAAGAACATTTGAATGATTAGAAAAGGAAACAAATTAGGAAGTACTATCCACAGGGGATCGTGGCACAGGGAGCTTGAAGGAACCATTTGGCGATAGGGGGAGGACTTCCCGGCCCGGAAATTTGCCTTAAATATAGCAATGTTTCTACAGTTCGAGACCTTTTCTCCCGGGGCTATTGACCTGTACAGTCGCCGGGAGAAAGTGCGACCGATCGATCGTAAAGCTTGTATTTTGTTTGACTTGAAGCACCGAATAAACGACCCGTGACACACTCTCAATTGACCATCTTTCTCCACAAAGCAAAGCATTAAGACCCAGGAACAGGAAGTGACAGTGTGTTGGAGCGACTGGAAAGGACTCCTGTTTTGAATGCTTTAGATACATCTTTATACATTTGTCCCTGGTGACATTGTCCGTGCAAAACCTGATGTAATCCAGAATCGCAGACGTGTGCTTCTCCAGGTCCTGGTATTCAACAACCTTCCAGTTGGAACTCTGGAAGCAGTCCTGCAGTTGGTGGGAAGCATCCAGGTGGTGATAATCCAGGTCTCGATCGGAGCTTGTTTCCGTAGGGGGGTGCAGGAATAAGTAGCAGTGATGTATGGTCCATGGTAAGGTGAGCTAGTGGTTTAGCCCTATAGGACTGTCCAATGTTTTTTTTTTTACAGTTTATCCAGTGGGTTTTTTTCATCCCTTGTTGCACACTTAATGTGCTGGTGGAAATTGTGGAGGGCTATTTTGAGATCGGACTTCTGCTCTGTTTGTAGCTAATGTTGTCATGCAAAAGCTCCAGTGCCAAGTTAGCATTAACATCCGGTGCTATATACACGGCAGTAAGCAGAATGGCATTAAACTCGCAGGGGGGAGAACTCAATGGCCAGAGAACAGTGTCTGGCGACAACTAGTGAGAAGGTTCATGAAGAAGTAAGTATTTTCCCCATGGATAGGTTCATCTTAATGAGTAATTTTCCTATTATTTATTTGGTCTACATGGTCAGACGAGTCATCAAAGTGAGTCATAGATCATAGTGAGTTGGGTCATCACAGAGACAAGTATTTGTAAAGAATCATATTATGATGGGACAGTCATCATAGTGAGAGACTCTGGCAACTGCAGACTGTTCCTTACCAAGGTGGCTGCAGTGTTGAGTTTAATGCTGCGGCATTTCCCTCTGACCGTGCCAAGGTTACTTTTCATCATTTAGTACATTATCGGCCAAGCGCAGTCTTGGGCTTTCTTTGGAATGGGATAGGCAGTCTTTCATCTGCATTTCCGTTGCCTAATTAGTGGACGCCTTTAAGACAACTTTTGACTATGGCCCGAGCTCCTGTCTACATGCTCCAGAGGACATGCAAAGTGAGTGACTGGCGTTCACTTCTGCACATTGGCCTTAGGAAGAGTTTTCATGGTCAGTTTAATTTGTCAATAAGTTGTGTGTTATCGGACCAAGGTGTTGAGAACCTGGAAATGCGAGTATCAAAATGATTTAATTTTATTTATTATTTAATCAGAATCAAACAGCTGAATTGGAATGTCTGGGTAGAAGTGAATACTCAAACTATATTATATAAATATCAATTACAACTCTTGTGCCAAGATCTCCAGAAGAGCTTTGTGAATTTAGCACTGAACATGAAAAATGTGGTTTACTCAGCAACTTAATTTGATCAGAGCAGAGTTAGTGACAGTGCGGAGGGAATTCATTAGTGTGTGGACAGGTGTCTAGAGTTACACTTCTCTGTTGAAAGTCAGCAGCCTTAACTCACCTTTCTCTCAGTCTCTCTCTCAGCAAAGATAGACCAAACAGGATGACATTACAAAAGACGGCAGGCCACTTATTAGAAAATGGCCAGCAGTGAAACAACAGCCTGCGATCTTTATCATCCCCCATCGTCTTCCTCTATCCGACCTCCCTATCTTTACGTCTCTAGGCCTGTCTCTCATGGGAGCAAGCTAGAAGTACTCCATCAGGCAAACCGCATTAGCGTAACTTCGTCCCAGGAAATTAGCAGAGCAGAGCGGCGCCAATTAGAAGTCAATAGCCTGCTTTATTAATCGAGCTAGCCATCGCACTTGATTAGATTAAGACCAGTTCTGTTTATGTTTAGGTGCCTGCGTCCTTGTGTGTTTGTTCCTGTGTGTTTGTGCATGCCTCCATGTTGTGAATTCAAGTGTCTGTGTGTAAAGATGGGCAGGTGCTGCTGACTTGCTGATCCTGTCTCATTGTGACTGTCTGCAGCTCTGTCACAGCCAAGTAATATGTTGATATTGAGCGCCTGACTGGAGCTTAGATGGAGATTTCCGCTAATGCTCGCACTTGTTAACGGTTTGAATGAATTAAAGTTGAAATTCTGAAAATTAGCGACATGTTTTTTTTATTATCGAAGGATACAAATCGATGCAGTTTATAAAAAAAAAGACATTCTCAACTCATGTTTGACGATTTGATCGCCTTAATAAAGTGAATTTATATTATTCAAGCCACAGATTTGGACTTTATTATAATCATGATGACAGAGAGAGACTACACCCCTAGATTGAACTGAAATTGTAACCTGAATTTAAAAAAAGAAGCCAACAATCGATCATTTAACATTTAAAGAGTGGTGATGGTGACATTTTTTTATATAAATGAATTTTTTTATTTTACCATTATTATACACTCGAACAGATTTGAGCAGCCTTCAGGTATAATAACAAACAAAACATTTGTTTTATAAATGTGCAAAAAAGTAAGAAACAACAACTATTATACATTTTAACTGTGGTGATGAGCAGAGTTAAAAAATGCTGTCCTATAAATATGTAAATAAATTGTTTGATGTAAAATATGCCATCCTTAACATCCTGCATCGGACCTACTCCCACCTCGATAAAGGAAGCGGCTCAGTGAAGATCCTGTTTTTCTCAAATGCCTTCAACACTATCCAGCCCACTCTGCTAAGGGACAAACTGGCACACATACATATGGACCTCCACGGTCCATATGTATGGCTTGGTCTCCTGGATCACGGACTACCTCACTGATCGACCACAGTACGTCAGGCTGAAGGACATCACGTCTGACACTGTGGTGTGCAGTACAAAAGCACCTCAGGGGACAATACTGGTCCCTCTTCTCTTCACCATATACACTTCAGACTTCTAATACAACTCGGAGCTGAGTCTCATCCAGAAGTATGCTGAAGGATGCATCAGGGACAACAGTGAGGATGAATACAGGTTTCTGATATGGGACTTTGTGGACTGGAGTGAGAACCACTTGCAACTGAACAACTCAAAGGACAAGGAGCTGATCTTGGACTTTGGGACGTCCAGGACAAACCCACATCCGGTGTCCATCAGAGGTGACGAGGGAGAGATAGTTGACAACTATATACACCTTACTGTGTGGCTGGACAGTTAACTGGACTGGTCCTGCAACACAGGTTGAACAGGTTGATCAGGAGGGCTGGGCTCTGTGTTTGACGTGAAGATTTCCTGGGAGTTTAATTGTTTTGATAACAGACAGATGGAAAAACACTGATATAACTTCTTTAAGAAGGAACCTTGGTTTATGAATGAAGCTGGTTCCAAGACTTAAAAGGTTGTTGCCGTCAAAACATCTTATAAGCGTGAACAATAAAATTCAAATGTGATGTCATCAAATGCCAAACGCAAGACATTTTAGGTGTGGTTCTGACCTGTACGCAGTCATGTAGATTACGTAGGTCTGTGGATTTCACCGTTTATTGGAAACATTAATCCCCAGCACAGCAGTCAAGTACTGTAGAAGAATCCAGATGTATAGATACTGTATATATATCCCCTACAAGAATCCACTGGAGGATTAAAGTGTGAATTTCCTATGTGACTACTGCCCCCTGCCCATACGTGTAATCTGGAAATCTCAGCCTTCACAGTAAATCCACGAAAAACGTGTTTTAATCCAGGGTGCATATCTGTTGACTAACACCTGTTACAAGGAGAACGCCGCAGAGGAAAGTCTGCTCCCGGAAATGGAAATCTCTGATATTGTATATATTTTTTCCCTCTTGTCCATTTTGTTGGACACTTCTGAAAAAGGAACTTAATGTGATTATATCATGGAGTGGCATCATTGATATATACATTAAATAAATATATTTATTTCTAAGATCTAATTGCAGTTACTGCTGCCAATAAGTCAACGGCTTGCATTGTTAAATATCTATTTGAAAATCCTTTGGGCCACTTATAACATGGTGTTGACAAACCGCAGAATGGTCAACAATTCAAAACCACAGGAACCCAACTCAAACACAGACGCTGGCACCATATTATCCATACTGGTGGCAGCACTTAAGCCACAAACCGGTATACAGCACTATCCATTTCAATCACAGCTGCTACTTGCAGGTTATTGCAATGTGTGATGAGCGAAGGGGACATTTGTCTACTTGCACTTAAGAATACCCATCATTCAACCATGGCATAGCTGAGGTCCCTGAACAACATCAGGATTTACTAGCGCAAAAAGGACAGTTTTCTCAAGAGTGCCCAGTGACAAACGCCGGTTGACTTATTCTGACAGCAACCAGCTTAGAAAGATGTGGCGTAAATGTCATTCTGCTAATTATTGAACACATGGTAGCAGCAACTCATGGCAGATGCCTGAGATAATTTATGATCTTCTTTATGTCTTTCAGAAGGGAAATCATTCATATGTGACTGCAACATGACAACTTTGTGTAGAAAGAATCTGCTTAGATCTAAACACTTGAAGTTTTATAATGAAATTAAATCAATTATAAAATTACAAGTTACATTTTTTTTGGGTAATTTTATAAATCTGGTGTTGTATACACCTTAAAAAATGTTTTATCCACAATTCATGTAAGACAAATATGACCAGCAGACAATATGTCTTATTGTGAAAAATCTGTTGTGTTTGATCTTGCCTGCTTGAGTCATCAATCATAAATCAATGGCCGATTGTAAAATGCAAATTCTTATTTTGTTGTGGTGTAAAATACAAGAAACAAATGGATTCTCTTGGTGATTCCTGGCATCTGCCACTTGCCACTTTTGGTCTTGCAACAGAAGCCCCCGGACTGAGACTGACTGATCGGGCTACTGGTGTCAGGGGAAAGCTGGACTTAGAGCCCGCTTTGGATCACATTGCTTTGATTCACTTTGCGTTGGTTTGCGTTTCTTATTTTGAATTTATTCTCTTGTGACAACTGTTTCCTCTCCCTATTTTGTTTTTTACCGATCTCTTTTGTCATTCAAGTGCTAAGTCCACAGTGGTGTGGTGTCCTGGTGGTGGTGTCCCTTTTATGTTTGCTGTGTCAATATTGTTTGAATATTGATTTCATGTGGTTTTTTTTCACTAAATGCTCTTGACTCATCCTCATCTCCGTGAGCATTGACTCATGTTTTTGGATAAAGTTCTGTGTTTGTAAATTTGTTGTTAAATGGAAGTGGTTTTTGTAATAATTGAACTGTGTCTCTTCAACTTGAGAGTGATCCTCATTAAAATCATATTTTCCTTGGTACACCTTGGTTGGCATAGTTTGGACAAACCTATTGATTTGAATCAAGGGCTCCTCAGCCCCTCATGACACTGTTTGCATAACCCTGTAGAAACTGAAAAGGAATTCAGACAGGTCCAAGTTTCAGAGGCAGTTGATATTTATTTGACGTTGGAAAACGACAGATTGCTCCTTAGGGAAATGCGCAAAGCCACTAGGTACAGAAAGAATCCATGATGCAACGTGGCATGCTAAATTAAGACAGACAGCGGTTTTACACCACAGCATGTCCCCTAATGGAGCACTTCTCTTTCAAGTCTAATCTCCATGGAAACAATGCTGAAGACTATTCATATTTCTCGCGGGGAAGGCAGGTAATGTTGCTGACTGTATAATCATCTCCAGAGGAATTCATAAAGTTTATCTATCTATCTATCTATCTATCTTGGGTTACCGAGTAAAACTGAAATAATTGATCAGAACTGTTGAGGTAGGATTGAAGCTGCAGCAGCTGTAGACACAGTCTTTAAATGTCTCTGACAGGGGGAAGTGCAATAATACAGGCGACTTAAAAGGCTGCCTTTTAATAATAAAACCAATGAATTTTAGAGATTTACCTCTCCTGAGTGATTTTAAAGATCGTGATCCTGTTGGTGGTCCAGGATAAGTCCTCACTGATGTGCAACCCCAGGAATTTGGTGCTGCCCACTCTCTACAGCAGCACCGTCAATGGTCAGCGCAAGTGTTCAGTGTGGCCTTTCCGGAAGTTGATAACGATCTCCTTGGTTTTTGTGACATATCGTTTCCATACTTTTCCATGATGCTTCCATTTCACCTCGACCTCACTCTGATTTTCTGTTTGGAATGTCCTCTTGTGTGTGTTCCTGTAATAAAACAGCACTAGGTGTAAGTCTGTGTTAGAAGCTGTTACCTGTAGGGGCTCGTCCCGCCTTTTCTCTCTCTGCTTTGCCTACACAGAATCTCCTGCTGGATAGGAGCACTGCACCTCAATACACAAAGTTGATGTTGTAGTTCGGCCTGAATAAGCAAGAGTTCAGCCATCGAGATGAAACTGATTGTCCAACACAAACAAACACAAATAAGCCTCAGGGCTAGTAATACATTTCTTGTCCAAAACTACAGAAACATTTTTTTCTCCTTTAAGACATACATTTTTTTTTCTCCTTAAAGACAGTCTTCTGCTCTTGAATTATAAATCATGCGGTGCAGGGGAATATGAGGAAGTGAGACCCCAACAGGTTGGCAACCATCTTTGCCCAACAGATCCAGCAGTGAATACATTCACTGAAGTGTGTGTGCATGTGTACTTTACCTGCATATTCCAGTTTTTCTTTACCCGCCCTCCCAAAAAAAAGTCAAATAAGAAATATGAGTTGATATACAAATCCAAATATCTCTTAGTTTACAATGCATGATAGTCAGCCTGATAACTGAAATTATTTTTATATATATACACAGTATATACATTCTTTATATAACCGTATATTGAACTCAGGTGGTGATGCTCAAAATTCTATCTTAGTGTTTTACATGTTGCTATTATCCAAACTTCTCTTGTACTGCAAAGTCTCTCATTTTGGTCTTTTGTGTAAGTCAAAGAAATAATGTAAAAAAAAATGCCAATGACCTAATGTATTTTGCCATAGAGCTACGGAAGCTTGACTGTTGATTGCCCACCTGTGAAAAGTCACACTTGAGGAAACAGATTACCGGGACAGGTGGCACAAGTTTCCCATCTCAGCCAAAGTTTATTTCCCAGCTTAGTTTGTTCTATAAACTGTCTATGATAACGCCCAAGGTAACAACTGTTCTTGCCGGATGAAATTGCCGTTAAACTGCCTTTTGAGGTCTCTGGCAGATTGTTCAGCATGGGGAATCAGATTGTGAAACTTGATATTTTCATTAATGCGTGCCGAAATAATGATCTCTCTATCTATATAAAAAGCTTTATTCATTGAATGCAGTTCCTTCCCTGGACAGAGGTCAATAAAAAACCAACATGATCCAAGTTGATGGCCAACAAATGGCCAACCAGCAAATGGTGTTGACCTCCGTTACCCATGCAGATGTTATTAAAAAGTGGTACAAAATATAAGTGACACATTTTTTTTATTAGTTTTTTAGCTTATTTAAAATCAATTATTTATTTAATCATGGCATTATGTTAAAACTAATTATGAAAGGGTGGAGTAAAAAACTTGAATTTGACACTAATGAAGCTTGGCAAAAGTTCAGAAAGGGAGTTCAATGACATACTGGAATTTGCATACTTTGTTGTAAGGGACTGTTAGATTTACAGTTGCTGCTCCGCATTATTTTGGGCTTCCTTCTCCTGTGTTGTAATGGCTTCTCCTCTTCTATAATTATTTTGATCAGTCTCAGACTCCCATGGTATCGTACAAATTCCATGCCATCTTTGAGTTTTGTGGGTTGTCAGTACCAGATTATCACAATCACAGTATTCATATTTGCAAGTCCACCGGTTCCCACGTGCATGTACACTGCCTCTTACTCCGTCACCGACTGGACAGAAATAATTGATCGCAGTTCAGATCACATTACATTATTCACAAATGAATAAAGTTAACTCACAATGTTTTGACGAATGTGACATGTCATGTTAAATAACACAACATTGATCCTCTTATAATGACACTTAAACAAACACACACAGAAATATATTGGTTCTAAAAAATAATGTTTATTTTATATGAATGTAAAGATCACCTTCTTGTGTATAATTAATATATTCTGTAAATTAATTGAAGAATAAAGATGTGTTCAGCACACATTTAATTGTACATGTAATGTGTATTTTAATGTAATGTAATATTGTACTAAACTTAAAATTCTGGTGATTTAAATAATTTAAATCAATAATCAAAAATAATTGAGAATAACAATGATTCTAGATTTTTAGAAGGAACCCGTTACTGTTAACTATATTTTGATTTAAGTGTCTCTTAAACTGGTCTAGGACCTGTATTGTACTCATCAGTATGTGTCTGTTTGTTCAAAGCTCTCTTTTAATTTAAATATTCACATTTGAAAATTTGCATTGTGCCCTGCCCACTGAGACGCATGTTATTCTGGAGGTGAAATCTTGTTTAATATAACCACATCCACATTTCTGTGATTAGTCAAGCTTGAGGGTTTGACATGCAGCGTCATTGATGGCGTATTACAGCTGACTGGGAGAGAAGTGAAGTCCATTGTTACATCATAAAGGGCTCTGCTCTTATCACCTTTTTGTTTCCCTAAGATTTCAGACAGGGAGAACTTTATTAAGGAATAACTTTAAAGCATTAACCTGATGAGGGACTTCCCGTAGAGAAAGACTTTTTAGACATTTTAAATGCATGAGTGAGTCAGGAGAGTTGGGTTTTCACATTAGTTGCTGTTTAAACTTTGGTTTTGTTAGTATCATGTCTTTATTATTAAACAAAAGCACAACTTCACATACCAATAACAACACTGACACCCAGTGTTAGCAAAACATCACTGATTGTCACAATAATGACTCAAATAAATAGTATAGACTAAATAGTTTCTCATATCTTCCATTTGCTTATAAAATTGTGTATTGTAAATAAATGCTCTTGCGCAAAAGGCTCATCCACCACTAAAAAACTACACTTTACTTTAAGTGTTTTTTCAATAAAGGTTCTATTTTTTTAAACATTGTCAATTAACATAATATTATTTAATTAATAATTTCTCAACAAGTCTATATTGAGTTGCTGTGATATGTTGTGGGATATTAGTCTCAACCTCTAAATCTATGGCCGTCATTGATTGTGGATAAATATTGATTTATAGCTTCATAAACCATCTTTGACCTTGACATAAGAGTCATAGCTGAAATGTTATGATTTAATTATCAATTTATTTAAAATTCTACCCCAAAATCTTTCATCTTTAAAAAGTCTCAGGTCATATCTATTGATCTGAGACCTTTCAATTGGCTGAAAATCTGAATTAGTTTTAAACAATCAATTGATATAGAAAAAGATGAATGAACTAATACATAATGTAAAAAGTCTGTGTGGTTTCCATGGCCACGACACACACGCTCTGCATCGCACCATACCCCCCCCCCCAGCTCCCCCCCTAAGAAAAAAACACATTCTACGTGCTTCAGCGACAAACACACGCTAAAGCGACACACACACACACACACATACAAGCACCAATATCGATCTCATAAAGCGCAGCATTAATAAGAAAAAAATGCATTTACTCGCGTAGTTTATGGAGGAAATTAATAAATAATTTTAAGCTTGTGAAAGACTCGTCTTGGAGTTAGCATAACTTTCTTAACAACGTCAAGCTTTTCTTGAAAAGACCATCTTGAAATTTCTTTGCAAGTATATCCGCGACTAGAACTCAAACTAAAATCAACGTTTTCACTCCATGTGATGAGTCTCAGTGCAATCCAATCAGATGACATGAACCTGTCGCGTGTTCAACACACACAGCGCGTCCAGCGTCGTGGAAGCTGTGACGCGGTTAGCTTTCAAAGCGCTGACGTTGTGTCGATTGGATATAATTGGATGAAAGCTCTCACATGAAGTACATTCCTGGAAGCAGTTCGCAACTTGCACAAGCAAGAGGAAAGAAATTAAATGAAGAGAAAAGACTATGAGGAATAATTTAGTACATATTTATGAAAAATAAACAATGAAAAAAAAATTAACTTTTTTGTTTAAATTAAAAAATTACATTTATTTTCTGATTATTGTAATGAAATGACAACTTTACTGTAATAAATCATCTAGATTTAACATACATTTCCAATAATCACATGATTCACTGATAATCTTTCATATTTAATTCATGTTAAATAATCATTGTCTAGCAATAAAATCCATTCACTGCAACAAATCAGGTTCACAGGCCCAGGTCAGATAAAGCATTTCACACACTGAGAAAGATTAAACAATCCCATATTCCCAGCAACTCTGTGGGAACCTGTTTGAGAACTCACACTGAAAGACACAACAGGCCAGCAAGTCGCTGGGAACAGACTCTCTCTAGAAGACAAGAACCTTTGGTGAATTTCCATGCGGCGGCCATCTTAGAATCAAGTGTTTAGAGTTACTGACCAATCCTACATGTACAATTGACTAGAGGCGTTAACCTGAATATTCATACTATAAAAGCTCCACCATTTTGTTAGATCTTTGAGTTCTGGTATTCGAAGACATCTGCGATATATCTCTCTGCTTGCTAGCGCCCGTGTTCACGTAAGTTTGTCTCTGACTTTTGCATATTTCACTAAACGAGCATTTTTCTTAAACTCATCCATGTGTCTGTCCTTCATTTTCCACCACCACATACGAGACTGGGGAGGGGTCGGTTCACCGGAACACAAAATCCCCACAACTTGCTGCCATGACCCTTGGCGTGGACTGGTGGTTTGAAGGCCTTTTCGATTCCGAGACGAATTCTGAGCTGATTGTTCTCCAGGCAACCAGGCCGCGGCAACTATACCTTACTTCAGGAATCAGGTGAGAAAGATTTTATCTTATTTCTTACATAGCTTTTTTAAGTTTATATTTTTGGTTAGGAAAGATTACATATATTTATATTTTTTATTAGTTTTGGTTGCCTGGAAGAATAAACATAAGTCCCAGGTTTTGTCACAAATTTATATTATATTTTTCAATAGTGCTGTCATAAGCTGATGCTTGTTTTTTGGGGTATTGCATGGTCAGTTGTTGTTTGTTGTTGTTTTAAATGTAGACGACACTATTGTGTCCTGGGAAGAAGAAGCATCGTTGAAAAAAAACTCAAAAAAACGTTGATTATCATTTAAGTTGAATTGATAGGCAGAGGAGACGGAGTTACATGACCTGGTAACCCCTGGGATTCAGAGTATGGGTGGAGTATAACCGGCTCCCTCTACGGGGCATCTGACATTTTTCCAGATTCCTAAACTAGTTAGGATACTTGGCCTATGGTTGATTAATGTAGACGTAATTTTTCGATAAACTAAGTAGCCATCATAAATTTTGGGGATATGTTTGATTTTAACGGTCTCTCCCAATATCCTGGTCTGAAGGTTCTGCCAGCCAGTGTGTAGGCCAGTTATATCTCATTGTGTTTCTGTGTTGAGAGGCTCCACAGGTATTTGGCCGTATAGTCAGGGCTAGTTAATTTTTCCGAGCAATCACGGTGATGGATAAAGTCTCATTGGTAATTCGTTGAGGCCAGCAGAGAAGGCCTTGGTGGCCCTGATGGCCCGCCACTGATAGAATATGACTTTGATAGTAAAGGATTACAGGGAAGGTGAAACTGATTCAAAAGCTCTTAATTGGAAAGAAGAGCGTTTATTTGCTCCTATTAAATGGTGTTTGGGGTATTTACCTTGAAGTTAAGCAAGAACTCTCCAAATTTAAGTTTAGCTCAAGAGCGAAGAATCCTTAGTGATGGCGTTAGACAAGTGGTGCTGTAATTACAATAGACCCACCTTTTGTTACAAATTACAAAAAATACTATTAGTTACTTACTTACATCTGATTGGTTAATATTGCACAGCGCCAACTGAACAATGTTTATTATGGTGAAAAGATAAATATTGAGTATTAAATGGGTCAATATAAGCACGAGAAAAACAAATAATATTTTGTTTAAGGCCAAAATGTAGTTTTATATTAAATTGTATTTTTATTAGTCTCTTTTCATATGATTGAAATTTAAAACGTTTTGGGTTTTAATTTTATCTTTCCTTTGCCACACAAACCTCTGTTACTTTGTTGTAAAAGTCCACCTTATTTCCTTTAGTTTAAAAAGTCTCTCTGCCTCAATGGAGATGTGGCATAGTTGGTGGAGGCTCATTAGTGTGTGCCTCAAACTTTGCCTTTTAACTGCAGTTGTATTTTCGATCAGCGAAACTAAATAAGACCCTTACAAAAATTAAACTTTAATGGTTAAAGACTGTGTAAAATCAAGGCATATGAAAGTATCTGTGAGCATTATATTGGCGACATTCAGAGATATGGCAACCGACACGCGTCAATTGCATGTATCAACACAGTTTGGGATGGACTACAAGTGTGACCCAGAGGTGCTTAGGTGAGTCTTCTGAGACTACAAACTGCACCAAATAGCTAATGCTCAAGCTGATTTTACTTGGTGCAGGTAGGATTTTTCTAAAATAATAGTCATTGGTGGCTGAAGAATTCATTTGAAAACAATCCGACAACTCAAAAGAACACGGCCAAGGCTGAAATTTAGCAACCACTAATGCTAGTGGCACTTTCGACTAACTTATTTATTTGATTTTATCCCCCGCTTCACATTAACACTACAACTGGAAACGAGTAAAAATGAAAAAAATGAAGTTGTGAGTGATGTTTGAAGTGGGTTTAGAAGTCTCTGACAATGCTGCATAATGTTGAATTATGAGGTGAACGGTGATGAAATAAAGAGATATACATGAATAAAGAGAGAATATCCTTCTGTTGTGTATATGCTGGTGATGAACATAAAAACTACACCTTCTGTAAACATTGAATCAAATAGGCTACTAGCTTTATCAACAAAATCCTGTCATGTAGAACAACAGTGGTAACAGCAGGTTGACTGTGTAGTGGCTCCTCCAAATCACAATAAAAGATTGTGATTCTGATGAAGGAAACTCTGGAGTAGCGACAACACAGTAAACTGGCTGTTACCACTATTGTTCAAAATGACAGGATTGAATTCAAGACTAATTCAATTGATAAAGCGTGTTTGTTTCAAGGTTTACAGAAGGTCTAGTCTTCACGTCCTTCACCAACATTAACACTGCAGAAGGATATTCTATCTTTATTCACGTAAGTAAGTAAGTAAGTAATATTTATTTATATAGCGCTTTTCGAGACCAGGGTCACAAAGCGCTTTAACAATCAAAACAATACTCAAAACAGTACATACTTCAAAGATCAAGACAACACCGAGAACAACACAGGGGTTCGAGAAATTCAAGGAAAAGCCTGAACAAATAGAAACGTCTTAAGATGTTTCTTAAAGGAGTCAGTAGACTCCATCAAGCGCAAAGAGAGAGGAAGATTGTTCCAAAGCTTAGGAGCAACAGCCTGAAAAGATTTCTCTCCTCTGGTCCTGAGCCGTGTGCGTGGAACCATCAGTAGATTCTGATCCACAGACCTCAGAGACCGAGCTGGGGTGTAAGGCTGGATCAGATCAGTGATGTAAGGAGGAGCCTGACCATGAATAGCTCTGAAAGTAAGAAAATATACGTGCAATATTTCACTGATTCTTTACCTCATAATTTAACATTATGTAGCTTCATCAGAGACTTCTAAACCCACTTCAAATATGACTTATAAATTCATTTTTTTCATTTTCACTGGCTTCATGAATAAATCACAACACATACAGTAAAAAGTGCAGCTAGCATTAGCGGTTGCTAACTTACCGTATTTTTGGCAGCCTTGTCCGTGCTCTTCTGAGGTGTTGGATTGTTTTTGGATACATTTTTTAGATTCCAATGACTATCATAACTTTATAAACTTAGAATACTTCCATAAATTTGAAAGCAGCTTGAATATATGTATTGAATGTGTCTATCGAGTGTTTATATACAGTATATATAGAACCCTGACAAAAGTCTTGTTGCTTATCTAAGTCCAACAACAAATAATTACTTGACCTGTAGTTAATCAATTGGAATCACAAATGTCTTATATCAAAGACAAAGGCCTCTAGATTATGCTTATCATACCAAAATAAGGTTTTGGATTATTCTATTAGTTTTATCATTTAATTAAGGCAGAAAGGTCAGATTTTGCTTTGACAAAAGTCTTGTCGCATACAATAATAATGTATGGTACATACATGGTACAAGTTACTTATACATGTTTACTTTATTTTGGATACACAAAAATGCTACAATAACATCTGAACATAAAATCAGGTTGCCTTGGGATAAAGAATTAATATCGTGTATGACTCCAATGAGCTCAAGTCATCTGGAATAGAAAAGTAAGCAGTCTCGCAGGACTCCCAGAGTTCATTAAGATACATTCTCATACATGCTCAATAATGTTCATGCCTTGTTACTGGCCAATCTTGGAGCACCTTGACTTTCTAAACTTTCAGGAACTTTGATGTGGAGGCTGAAGTATGAGACGGAGAACCATCCTGCTGAGGAATTTGGCCTCTGCTGTGGTTCGGAATGTAATGGGCAGCAAGAATCTCTTGGTACTTCAGGCTGTTGATTTTGCCATCCACACCCCCATACTGGATGTAAATCCATACCCATGATTTTTCCCCCATCAAACTTGACTGTTTTTTGGGTGAGTCTTGGGTCCATGTGGGTTCGAACGGGTCTTCTACAATATTTGCGGTGAATGGAATGCAGTTCAATGGATGATTCATCAGAAAAATCAACATTGTGTCACTTTTCCACTGTCCATACTTTCTCCAAGCTGTGGGCCTTGGCAAATGCAACACGATTGTTTAGTTGGTTTTTGAGCACTAATTCGGCCATGGAGACCACTCTGTGAGAGAATTTGACAAACTGTTCTTGTACTTACAGGGGTTACTGTTGACCAGTTCTCATGTAGCTGTGCTGCAGTTGAAAAAGGGCTGGCCCTGAACTGTCAAAGCAACAAACGTTCCTTTCAAACGATGTCTTACGTGGTATGCCTGACCTGGGTTTGTCATGAACTACAACAGTTTCTTCTAATCTTTTTCTTATCCTCTCCACTTGACATTTGGATACATTGAAGATGTCTGCCACCTTAGCAGCAGACTTGGTCTCTTGATGATCAGCACTTTGGTCTGTGGTTAAATCGTTGGCATTTTGTCAGAGGCCATGTTGCACTTCACGTGAATGTCTGGCGTGCTGGGGCCCTTTTCATACACACCTAGGAATGTGTTAATAACAGTATTTGTCACAGGTGAAGCTCTAATCTGTGATTGGTTGAATCATTTAAAGATGCAACTAGACTTTTGTCCAAGCAAAATCTGACCTTTCTGCCCTAATTAAATGATAAAACTAATTGAATACTTCAAAACTTTATTTTGGTATGATAAGCAGAAAATCTAGAGACCTTTCTAAGCCATTTCTGATTCCAATTGATCAACTACAGGTCAAGTTATTATTTGTTGTTCCTACAACTTAGATAAGCGACACGACTTTTGTCATCTATATATATATATATCTCTATATATATAGATATATATATATCTATATATATCTATATATATATGAAAAAAACAGAACTCCCAAAAAAAGAAACCAAATATTCTAATATTTGATGCAATGCATGTTGTCATTAAACAAACATTAATTAATTTAAAGGGATTTTTTTTCATGCTTGCAGCCATCACTAATGGGTTCACACAATCTCAACGCATAAAAAGTTGCTTTTCCGATGACCATTTCTGCATCTGGCAAAGGGTGATCTCAAAAAGCCCACGCTAATGAAATCAACACAGTTGTGGATGCCATTATTGCAGATTCTGTTGTTAAAAAACGGTAATGGATGACTACTGATGCTTTCAAGTTGAGTCCCATTTCTGAGTCAACAAATGACCCTCAATCCTTCGTTTTGAGGGCAAGTAAGATTGAGTGTTAAGCCTATAATTATATGTACTTAATCTGTTATTGCACAAACGTGACAATTAATTTCAGGAATTGTTTAAAGTCCTATGACCCCAGCAAAAAAACTGAATAATCAAAGTCCAGTGAAAGTTTGTTATAGAAAAAAATTATTCAGAATTATTTCAGAAATTGTCATTTCAAATTTGTTATTGATCAATGTATCGGGTATGTACTCTAGATATAGTCATGCAACTTGACGAAACACAGATGGAGCCATCAGTACCAGCTGTTTCTACTTAATCCAGATAAACTGAAGTTTTCAGGGCCCCAAATGGAGCATGTCACAAACGGTGTATTGAAGCAAACTTTGGCATGAGGACACAATGTTATTGTTGAGATTATTCTATATAGTCAGAAATCCCAGGTGATTAAACAGTTGACAGAGAATAAAAGTAGAGGTTTTGATGAACTATTTGAAGCCATCCTCTTTCTTCCCTGTTACCATTCACATTTATCTTTGCTTTATACTCATTCCTTCTTAATCATAGTCTACTGCTGGCTGAAAAGTTTAATGATCCCTGCAGGGACTTACTATCTGCTATTGGCAGTCACCCTCCCCCAACCCCCCACCCTTTTTTTGGTGGAGGGTTGAAGTCACGGTCAAGACCCCAGAACAGGCCCTTCTTTCCTGCAGAAGCACCAATCACAAGATCTGCTTTCCAGAAGTTTTGATGCAAGGTCAGATGATACACAGCAGAGCCATGACGTCACTGCACTGCAGGACTCAGAAAAAAACACACACACACACACACACACACACACACACACACACACACACATACATGCAAACATTGTTCATTCTGTAATAATTTTATGTTATAGTGCTCTGTCATATGCGTCTCTGTATCATGTTTACATCTGTCCGCTAACAGACAGCTCCTTCTGTCCGACCTAAATTTCAGTCAAACTAGTCAGTTTATTAGTGTCTGAAGGAAGAACTTAATTAGTAAAACTTAAATGCTGGGAACACTCACAGCAACAAAAGAGTCATTTGAGAAGGATCTTGGGACAGTCTGGTGGTGCTCATTAATGGAATTTCCATAAACAAGTCTATGTTCCATCTTGCGTAATTTGTGTTAAGGCTTTCTGTGAGACTTCCTATTGTACCATCATTTTATCCTCAGCAGAAAAGTAATGAATGACAGAACTGAGACCACGTACTGACTCTTGGGTCAATGTGAATCAACCATTACTCTGTTTTAATTTAATTTAGTTTAAATGAGTTACTTGAGGCAAAGTAACTAAATGCAACTCTGATGATAACATGGTATTCTAGTCATGCTCTATAGGTATGCTCTATATGAGAACACAAAACACAAATACATTTCAAGAAATAATTAGTAATCACCTAAAAAAAGATTACAAATGCAGTTACTCAACATATTTATTTTTGGTTGAGCTGTTGATATTGATATCAAAGGTATCAAAGCCAAAGTCAGCTAAAGTACATTTTTTGGACCCGAAAATAATGCCTACTAAAATCACATTCATTGTGCTGTCTTTATTTTTTACCATAAACTAAAAGGTTTCCTCCAAACTTTTGAAGTATATATGGCATGTGTAGAGAAAGGCATATTTCTGCACACAAACTGTTTGTAATTGTTGTGTTTTTTTTAAGGTTTTCAAGGGTGTGTAAGAGTGTATTAGTTTCAGTCTGTTACTTTTTGCAAGCTCCTGAACAAATCATTAGTGATGTTACCTTGAGTCCTTGGGTGTGTTAAGGTGGCATTTACTTGTCGCCGTGGACCTTCCCTCCAGATCTAGAGCCATCTTGAAGCCTTCCTTTAATTTATCTGATCTATGCTCCTCCTATGATGCCCAGTATGCTATGGGTTATGTGGAGTCACTGGCCTAACAAAACCATGCTTTCATGCTCTTGAAAACAGATGACCAGATGTCCATACTTGGTCCTCTTTCTTTCATGGGCCTCACCCAAGCTTGTCCAGCCTCTGCTGGCTCCATTTAACCCTAGCCCTGGCCCCGACTCAGTGGTGACTGTCACAGGTCATCCATTAAGGCCCTGATTGGGTCTGGGGACCCTGGTGCCCTGGCAGAGCTGACTTCATTAATGTTCATCACCAGAGCAAACAAGGTTACTGAGATAGTGAAGCCTGTTATTATCCCCACCTCTTTGCTGGGACTCTCAATCTAAACTGGTCATCAAGAATCAGGTCTGCAACATGATGATGAGGCAAATAGTGTTTGTTCATATGCATTGGTCAAAGGTGACCTCACAGTATTGTGAGGTCACCTTTGTTATCACAGGCTTCCTTGATGAGCTGTTTCACCACTCGAGTGTGTTCTTGTTATCCTGGCACTGCATATTCTTTCATTTTGCACAGACTAGTCTATGAGGATCTTATTGTAAAGAAGGTCAGACAGCTGACTTGTTACAGTATTGAAGAATACATTCATACAGTAGTTAATCAATACAGTAGGGAAATCAACCTGAATGATCTCCTTTAAATAGTTCACTTAAGGTATCAAGACTCCTTTGGCAAATCTCCACTCCAAGTGTTCGCATCAAGACTGAAATCAACGGCGGCAATAACAAGGAAAAAGCCTAGCTACAAATGTAAATATTTCACTTGTTAATAGAGAAGTGTAAAAATAATAAAACTCATGTGAATGTCTAGGTTTATTGTTATCCTATAGATTACATAGCATACATGTAGCTTAACCTTTTTTAATTTATATTTTATGATCGTTAGCCAGTTGTGGACAATCAAGCGCTTAGATTCAAAATGAGTTTTTTTCTCTGTGGTTAAGTTATTTTATCAAGATACAGCCGACATTCACCAACACTTTAGTATCATGCCAGCTAATTTACATACCCCTAATTTTTATTGTATGTTTCTAATGGTATATTTGTAAAGCTACCCTGCTTTCTGAAAAGGCGCTTGTGTGTTTTGTGTCACAAATGGGAAAACTGATTAATCCAGGTATATATTTTTGTGAAAATGGTGAAAAATTTTATATATCAATATTTTATTACACTATGCCCTTTCTGTGTTGTCATTTGTTTGCCCATTATACAGCAAAATATCTTTCCAACGTATTTTAATAAATAAATGTAGGGGTCTTACCGATTGTGAGAATCTTGTATATAATCCTGCCAGAGTCACTAAAAACAGTCCTGTTAATTTACATGGAAATTGTTTATTTGACGAATCATAAAAGTAAACTTTTCACCAACTGATGCAAGCTTACTACATAAACTGCGTTTGATCCAGAAGTATGACCATTAGTCGACAAACTCTATTCCAATAAACATTTCTGTGTCTGGCAGCTGATATTCGCGAATACATGCCGAAAGCCCATGAAGACTCGTACCATTCTTGCAGGTTCTGTTGCATCCCATTTCTAGTTGGGCACATGTGACTCTTTCCTGAGTTTTGAGGGCCAGCTTTAAGGGATGAGCCTGAGAAACGAGGAAGCCTGTTAAGGAGATAAATTAAATTGGGCCTTAATGTGCAACTCCAGCTCCCCTATCTTCTTGATTCTCTCTTTCCGATACTGCCTGTGCTACTCTTGGGCACCCCTAATAGAACTAAAACATATGTGAACGGTACTCACTACTAATAAAACAACTACCGTATGTTACGAACCTAACATACCAGTTTGCTTTTTGACGGCCTGTTTAAAGGTTTATTTTCTCATAAAATACTATTATTGACTACTAATAATTGTGGTTTTCAAAAGTTATCCATCTCGAATTAAAAATGTGCAGCCTGCTGGGGTTGTAAACTAAAGGGCCCACTGGCCTTTTAACCTTCTGCCTCAACATTTGATCTTAATCTAATACAACTTTGTCATGCCATTTGAAACCCTGGAAATATTATTTGCCTTGCTGTATAGTCAGGGCATCAATAGAAAACAAACATTTAAGGGTGTTTTTATCTAGAGTAATCAATATTTACAGGCACTCCTGTGCTTTAGTGGCATTCAAGTCAGAATGAATAAACATTGCTCCCTTGCAGTCACAGGCAAAATGATACCTCCCTCCCTCTCCCATCATCTCTGGGCATGCAGAGACAAAAGCCCAGGTAGAGGTTAATGAAATGGCTCTTGTGAGTTGCAGTACAGCAATCGGCGTCTATATTCACCCTGCAATTATCTGCTTATAGACTTAATCCAGGCAGTTAAGTGGCTGACTAAAAGCGTGTGTACACCAACAGGATGGGGGAGCTGGTGCTTTTGCTTGCTATTTATCTCTCTTACACGGACCTAATTCATGCCTATCACATTGAGGTGACACCTTAACTCAAGTATTCAACCTTCTTTAATCGTAACACTGTTGTGATTTTTATTCTATTTCAAAATAAGGTTTAGATGCACCTTCAGTCATTTTAATTGACTCTGTTACGATCACTGACAAATGAAACAGCTGATTTTAGCTCATGTGATCACAGCAGATAACACAGCAGATAGGTAACTTAGTTCCATAATGTACCTCCCTGAATTATGTTTAAATGATATGCTGTCATCAAAAGTTTTATACTACTATGATAATAGTAATAATAACATATAATGTATAATAAGTAAAAATTAATAATAACTCTTTAAACACACAAGTACATTTTTAAAAATGCAGTGTCTCAGGACGGTATAACACGGCTTACGGTTCCTATGTAATAGGGAGTAACATATTGATTTCAAAACTTTGATCCTCCTCTCAGAACACTCAGCAGAAATGTTTGTAATGTAAATGTATATAAAATACATTTATCAGTAAAATCAAGCTGTGTGTCTAAACTGTCCAGAATAAGGGAAGGTAGCACCAAACACAGGGTTCAGTGTAGAAACCCGAGCCAGTGTGAGTGGACTCATTGTTTCATAGGCTTAATTAGGCGTGACAAGCAAGGCGTGAACAGATTCCCATCATTAGGCCCCCTGAAACGCCTATTTGAATCAATGGGCCACACTCGGGTCAGACTCTGTGTCTAGCAGCCAGCCTGCCTCCTGCTCTTTCAGCAGGACTGTATTTGGTTTCATCTCCCCAGCCGATTCAAACAACTCTATAGCTGTGGCACGAACAACGAAGAAATCCTGAAGATCCCATCTACAGTAGTTTTAAAAAGGAGCATGATAATATGCTGTGCGAGAGAACCTGTGATGTGTCCACCTGGATACACCGTCTGTATCAGAGAACCGATCCGATGCAGCTTTGTGATGTGGAGTGGACTGCACGACGATTCTGGTGCCACAATATAATTTGTGGGAAATTGTTGATAAAATAAAATGATAATTAAATACAGGCTTTTGTATAATTTTATAATCATCTTTAGTCATTTGTCATTGGTAAGTGCTCCAATTTTGTATATCTTGATCCTTGTGCTGCGCTCTTCACTGTAGCCACGAGCAGCCATTCTCTCCAGTGCTACACCTTTTAAACGTTAAAAGTAACAAACATAAACAGTATTAAGTGTATTATCTTAATAATTTAAACAAATTAAGTGTATTATCACGTATCACACTTTTGTCCCGCAGGTTATTGTGTGGGTGCCTTCACAAAATAGGATTTCGTTATAAAGTCCTCCCATTTCAGTGAGGAAAAGGAACAACAAATTGATCTGGTATGACATTTGCTGAGTGTTGACAAATGGGGCTAATCAGCAGACTGTGACCCACATTAGCACCTCCATATAGCCTCTCTCCATCAATTTGGTTGGATCCACACAATCTTCTACATATCGATTTAGATTATTTTATGCAGCAGGAGAGAGTGAAACCAGCCTAATTTTGAGCATCACTAAATGCTTCATCGATGGCAGAGACACAAGACGACCCGAACCCTAACTCTACTTTTTAATATTTCATGGCTTCAACTGATTGGTTGATAGACTAACTGTCTTGAGTCTCATCCTACTACTGACAAGGACTGATCCTGCACTGATCCTGTAAGGTCATGTGACTTTGCCATTGATGTGGTATATTACAGCCAAACAAGATCTGGAAACGTGCATTTTTAATACATTGATTGTACAACAAGAAAGATAATTAATTCATACTTTTTAATCTTTTACTGAAGAAAAATATCTTTAGACTTATAAAAACCATTGAGGGATTGATGTGCCCTCAAGTTGTCAGTGAGGGAGTTTCACAGACGAAGTCCCTATCTCCAATTGTCTAGTTATTTATTTAATTTCTATTACCATACATTCACCACTGACTAACAGAAAAAAGTCAGAGAGTGTTATAGTATTGAGCTCATCCATTGTCCAAAAATAGTTTTTTTTTTTTTTCATAAATCCAGTTCAAGCTTAGTTATTGTTGTTGTGGTATTAAATATTGGACCTGATAGAACCAAAGCTGCATAGCCTCTGTTTGTATGTGTTTAATTTAATTTAATTTACATTGTTAGTTTAAACTTGCCACTGCAGCTTTAATATCCCGCCAAGAGTATATATGGCATGTATGTACCATATAAGAATCAGAATTCTTTATGATTATAAGAGGTGTAAACAGCATATCTTTCATTTTAATAGATCTTTAGGAAGATGTTTTATGTAAAACATGTATTTTTATGAGTCCTTAAAATTTTTCCCGAGGGTAAAAAGGAAACCTGTTGAAGGTGGCTTTTAAAACAGTTTAACCATCTCATATTTCTCTGGGGAAAGTGATTTTTTTGTTTGTATTTTTCTTCAGTTAATTTTTATTACACATTTTATTACCCATCGTGGGTTGTGTCTATATCTCTGTCGAGTCTCATCTTTCACTCCAAACATCTCCCTGAAATCAACTCGAAGTAACTTTTCATCTCTCCAAATTCCTTCCAGAACCCTCAGCATACCTCTCTGCAGCCCTCTAAGAGAAAAGCCATTTAAAATGTATTCATGTCTGAGCAGAAATGGCAGTAATGTCTACGGTAATCGTGATGAGTGTAATCACGAAGCCCTTTGATGGGTTAATGGTTGGAAACACACTCCAGCAGTGTGTGGAGAGGAATATTGTATTTGGCAGCTGTGTCACATTTTTCTTAAAAGCCTTTCTTTGATTTCCTGACAAGATGCTCTTGAGGCTTCATTGACATTTAAATCAGATCTTGTTAGATTCACTTCTGATGTTAAAGTTAGACTCTTAGATGAAGCTTTTAGTTATGTTTTAAATGTATTTACCCTTTTTTATTTGCAATTATATAAATGGTGTTTATATTCTCTCTTTTTAAACACAAGTGTATCCATTGGTTTAAATTTGTTATCCTTTAGTCTTCAAATCAGTAAAACCATTGATAACAAGACAAGTAAAACCATTTAGCAATTGAAATGTTCATCAATGACTTTTCTCGTAATGTAACCATAATTAAGTAAAGTTAAAGCTTGTCAAATTAGAAGGCAGTTATTTAACGTATTATCATTTAATCTATCCAAACCTACTACATACATAAAATATTTCCTTTATCTCTTAATATTTATATTATTTTAAACATTAACACTTATATTATTAATTCATTATACCAAATTTATATTTCTTGAAAAAAATCTACACACAATTTAGAGTTATTTATTATTATATAACTACTGCAGAAGATACAAAAAAAGATGTCTTTATCAGGCTTCATATAAGGGAGGATGTAATATATATCAGAAGTGGAAAAAAGGGTTGATGACATCTAGGGAAAAAAGGGGGGACTTGGTTGCCACTGAAATGGCTTTAATGTGTCATGTAATCGCGACAAGTGTTACATCAAGCGAGACGAACTGTTGAAGTGCTCTCCACTCACGTGTCAAGACGGATATTACATTTGGCAGCCTTGACACGTTATTTTTCGCGAAGAAGCTTTTTCCCTGATTTGCTGACAAAATGGTGCTTTTGTCAGATAAGCCGACATAATACATCCATTTTCTAGCTCATTAGCTGTCAAACTGAGTCTACATAAGTTTGAATTTTGGAAATAGTTTTAACCAAAAGGGGCTTTAATACATTCCAATTTAATCAGTGTATATACTGTATATAACTTATTGTTTCCCTTTTGTTAACATGGTTACAGTGAATGGTAATCTTCAAAAAACCTGATGATTTCCTGTTGCCCTTCAAACTCACACCCTTATACCTTTTATGACAAACAAATCCCTCTTGACAATTTCAATTTGAAGTGAATGTTAGCGTGTACATTTTTGAAGTAAGTAAGTACATTTCAAGTAAACATCCGACCCATAAAATTATTCTTCTATTTTAATAATAAGAAACCACCGGAAACCTGTTTTTTTTAACCACATCTAAATTATATAGTTCATCATTTTAAATAATTGGAAATAATTTCCAGAGAGGTAATTTATAGTGTGTTTTTAATTAGTTATATTGCTTTACCCAGTAATACAAAATACATTGTGTGAATGAGAAGGGGGTAGTAGGCTGAAAAAGGTGGAAGGGAGAGTGAATTCAGGGTGGAAAAAAAAGGGGCGTGACTGAATGCAAGCGTGTTGTATGGTTTTATAGAGAGTAGTTCTGACACATAACAAAAAGAATCAGAGTAGAAGATGCTCAGTTTTTACGGCCGTGACTAGGAAAGAAAAGATAAAAAAATTATAGATTAGAGGGACAGCTCATGTAAAAGAGTTTTGAGACAAAGTTAGGATAACCTAGATTAAGCCGGGGTTCTTGCTGTGTGAACAGGAAATTGCCGAAGTGAGTCAGGCTTATATTGAAATTGATGCTTACTTAAGCTTTGTGCAAGTGAAATTTCTAAAAGCAACTGTTGCATAATCAGTATTTTAGCATTCACAGTTGTGATTAAATGTCAATAATAGTGATGAGGACTGATACTCCTGTACTAGGGTTTTCACAATATCAAAATTTCAGTAGTCGATACCAATACCAGTAAAAATGTTCGATACTTCAATACTTTTCAAAACCATGGTTAAAAAAAGGAGCCTTTACTTTGAATTAAACAGCTTTATCAAATAAAGAAAACCAACAATCAATCATGTCATATTCAGAATCAGTGTATTGCCAGTATTGCAAACACAACAATCCTTTGTGGTGAAAAATTGTGATGTCAACGTTTAATTTAATTTATGTGAAAAAATAAACCAAACCAACAGCTATTATAAAGTGTAGTGTCTCTCTTATATCAGTGTAGAGCAGGCTTCAAGTATAATAACAAACTTTCTTCAAAAGTTTTTCTCAGAAATGCGCAAAAGATTTACAAAACCTAAAAATATCACATTCATAGTGTTTAAGAATGCCTATAATAACAACCCGAAACATTTGCCAAGCAAATGTGTAAATAAATAATACATTTAAATAGTATAAACTGTGTGTGTAAATAAATTACATTACCTATAAATATTAATAATCCAAACAGTGGTCATGAACAGAATTAAAGTATAAAAACAACACATTTTCACAATTTCTTTGGCTTTCAAATATTTCTGTGACTTTTAGCTTCAGTCTCTCTCTATTGCTCCTGATCAGTATCATTCAACTAATATTGTGAAGAAAAACAACAAGAAAAGTTTTTTTTAAATAACATGAGCTCAGCAACACTCAGAAAGCATTTCATAATGTTTCATTACTAAACAGTATCGTCACATAATTTAACATAATGTCAAGTATTATAAACATTGACGTTTGTAGTGAGTGTAGCTACAGTGAGGTGTCTCCATCTCAAATCAGTCTCTATCCGCCGTTAGTTTCCAAACTTTAGAGACACGTTTGAAGGTTTTTGAGGGTCAATATTAACTCCATCTGCCTCAAATCCAAAGTACTTGCAAATTTGACTCTGGCACGTTTATTATTATTATTATTAATAATAATAACAATAACAATAACAATAACAATAATAATAATAATAATAATAATAATAATAATAATACATGTTATCTAAAAGCGCCAGGTGTCTTGTTTTCAATCAAAAAAACAGAAGTTATTGTTTCGAAGATGTTAAGGTTCTTCTTCTGCGGCGTTAGAGCATGCCTATACTGCCTGCTTTGGTATCGCCAAGAACATGTGTATTCGGTACTCAACGGTACCAAAAATGCTGTTATTGATATTGTAGATGTATTTTTTTTGTTGCTGATATCAAATTGGTACCAAATATCGATTCTTGTGACAACGCCACTCTGTACCATAATGGCACCTTTACTGATATAAATGCTAGTATCCAAAACCCAAAAGCTATGCTGATTTAACTAATCCAACATGCTGCACAATATCCTTTTTTGTTTCAATTCCCATAATGAAAAATACAGACATTGGTCATGTATTTAAATGGTTGAAATTTATAGGATCTACTCCTTAGCGCCCCAAAATATTAATAACAGCAAGACAAAGTCTTGGAAACATGTGTAAATGTACTTTGTCTTCATTTTAAAAACATCGCAAAATGTGCACGTTTTTTTTCCAAACCTCAATGATACTATCCATATTTGTCAAATACTTTTTGTACATATAGATCATTTGTGACTACTTACTCTTCTAGTTCCTTCCATATTTATTTGTAATTGCTAATTTGAAGACCCCTGATCCATTTTTTTATTGATTGCAGCTATAGCTGGGGTTTTTCTAGTTTCTTCGTGTTATGAGCTTGAGCACATACATAATAAGAGTTAGTGTAAAATACAAGTAAATATATTGCTAACGTAATCAATTTAAGCTTCACGCTTCCCAGTTAGAACCTTAGTTTAACTTTTTGGAATATTATTGTGGTCATCGCTAACACACATATGTTTACGTTTTTGACTGAATACTGTTGCCCTGTCTGAGGGGCCCAGGATCTTCATAATCAGGCATGACACTCGACTGGAGGCTACCCTAAACTGCCTCCCACTGATTTCGGTGGGGGCCACAATGGGCCACACTGTGGCTACAATCAATCCATACTGATGGCAAATAGCTTCCAGAGTGGTGCCAGGCCCCATTATCCCCACCCATCAGAACTGGTGCTGGGGCTCCGGTGAAATTTGCAGAGTAAAACATGAAGGAAAGTGGCTGAAAGATTTTGAGACTCTGAGCCATCACCCGACGTCCACTTCATACTATCACATATGTATTTTACACACATGAGACAACCAGAGGGAAATTAGGGATTTATTTTAAACAAATACAGGAAGTGTGGAATTCTAGGCCTTGAAATGTACTTCCACACACGGTCAGGTAGCCCCTGATGGTTGCCTTTAGAAAATCATCATACCCTATAAAAGATAGTTCAACTTTGCTACCCTACACCCTACATTACTAAAAAAACAATAACTTTTTTTTAGCTTTATGTACACATAATAATAGTCATCTTAAGAATAAACATAACATTAAAACATTCTTGACAAAAATTAATAATTAATGAAATCTAGTATACTCTGGATTATACAGTTAAAAATGTATTTAGTTGCAATCAACTTCCTGCTCAAACCTGCCTTGTGTACTAAGAGTGCGTACGCAGAAAGAATGTCAAATGTAATTTAGAGTGTGAAAACGTGAATACTTCCAGAAGGCAGTGTACGCACATATTTACTGCTCTGATCAATGTCAGTACTCACAAGTCATGTTGAGAAGTTTACATCAGAGACACATTAATGATCAATACACACACACATGTTTGCATTCAAATTAGTGGATATTAAATTATTTATAAAAGTTATAAATATATTTGTCAAGCATCAAACTAATTATCTTTATTAATCATTTTGTACAGAACTTTTTCAGAAAAAATATGAAAGAAATTTAGGTATCTTTTTATAATATTACAAACAAAATGATCGGCGTCTGAGCGCTTTAAGTCTTCTCTACAAGATTCACAGACATTCTTGTGAAACAACATCACGTTAGTTATATCAAACTGAATCTTCAGGTTTAAATGGAAGATATCTCCTTGAAAAATCCCACTTATATAACTACACACTCACATGATGACTATTTGTTAAACTTTTATTCTATAAATAATTCCTGTGTGTTGTGCAGATTTGCCACAAATTCTAAGGACAAATGATTCTAAAAAAACATGGCAAAGAAAAACCTGAATAGGCCCCAATATGGTCCCAACCTTTACCTCACTGTCTGATGTCCTGTCAGAAAAGAATGGCATGTTTACAGAACAAGCTAATCGACTTGTTTTTAAGCACCATGTGAGCCTGTAAATCATTTATATGACTGACACCTGTAAAAGACAGTTTCACCTCCCATAAACCTCCTCCTATATTAGCTGCCTTGTTCAGCAAGTTGAAGAAGATTTTGATAAAGAATTATGTTTTGTTTGTTTAAATCAGACACTGTACCATATTTCATGGTGCTAAAGGTCAGAGGGCTACTCAAATTCTCTGAGGAAATATGAGCCTTTAAAGATCAGTAAGTGATTCTCTCTCTGTCTTGGCCCAAGGGCGAAGTAAGACTTGTTTCAACAGACCTAAACAGAACAAGGACGAAAATCACACCTTGTTGGTGATTTGCTGGAGACAAATATTTCCCCAAAAAGTAACTTATTATAAGTATGACTTATTTGCTAAGTGTTGCAAGACTATATCTCTAGAAATGTTTGGCTTTTTTTTTTCACACATTAAAGCTGGTTAAAAAGTTTTGGTAAGCGTGACAAACATTTTTTAGATACAGGTGTACTGTTTAGAATCAAATTATGAGCACTTTCTCATCAAGTAAATTATATAATCAAATTGTGTCTTTCTTGGTGATTTCCACTTTTCATTTGTATGCCCTTAGGTTGAACTCAAAAATGTCTGAACATATTTAAACAAAGTTTTCAGGAAATATTGACAATGGGACACTAAACAGATGATAAGATTGATAGTGTTCTGTAGTTCTACTTGGATTTGGGTTTTAATGGTTTTCAGACAATATAATGGTATGGCTATTCTAGCCATACTAGAAATTAGCACATTTAACACATAACAATTAAAATACAATATTAATTGTAATAATAATCTTATATTTTATTTGTATTGTCTGTCACATCCTGCAGGGCTTCATGTTAAAAAAACAAAATGTAAGTATGGAAGTAAGTAATTTATATTTGTAGAGCCCTTTCCAGACCAAGGTCACAAAACAGGAGTCTCAGAAAGTCAAGGAAAAGCCTGCATGAATAAAAATGTCTTAAGATGTTTCTTGAAGGAGTCAGTAGACTCCATCAAGCGCAGAGAGATAGGAAGATCATTCCAAAGCTTAGGAGCAACATCCTGGAAGGATTTCTCTCCTCTGGACCTGAAGCATGTGCGAGGAACCATCAACAGATTATGATCAATAGACCTCAGAGCCCGAGCTGGGATGTACGGCTTGATCAGATCACTGATTGAAGGAGAAGCCTGACCATGAATATCTATGAAAGTAAGAACCAGAATTTTAGAATTGATCCTGAAAGAAACTGTCAGCCAGTGAAGAGTTAAGGATCGGAGAAATGTGAGTTCTTCTACTTGAGCGGGTCACAATTCTCGCATGCAGTTGATACAGAACTCTGCAGCGAGAATTGTGACAACTCCTTCTTGATAAGACATGAAAAAAAAATGTTACAATAGTCCAGACCAGAAGACACAAACGGATGGATTGCAAGCTCCAGATCATGTTGTGACAAAATGTTCATATTTTATGTCACAACAAAGATAAAAAATAGGCTAAACAATAAAAAATATCACCTGCAAAAATTCAATTAGAATGATCAGTCGGTTCCTGTCGCCCTGATTCTGTCAAAAAAAAATGCCTCGGAACACACCATACTGACTGGGGTGCACGTTCTGTGCATGCGCATAACGTAATGATCTCCCATAACAGTGGGCAGCGCTCATCTGTGTATACGCCACAAAAAAAGGAAAACCGAAATGACAACTTTCTAGACCTAACAAACATAGCACGCTGTCATTTGTCATTGTTTTGAGATTGTTGACAGTAGAAAAGAAGGGTCGTTGTTGTCATCATTTGCTCAATGGAAGAAAATATGATTGCTAGAAAGAAGCAGACACTGGCGTTGTCAGCCCTCTGGCTTCTTCTTGTGGAAGAAACTGTTTAACTGTTATGGTCAAAAGAAGTCACAAGGCAGGCTATAATGTCCACACACATCACAGGATAGTTTGATTACCAAAAGAAAGGCAGTCTTTTAACTTGGCCATCTTTCCAATATTTGTCCCAGCCTCTAGAGTCACATTTATTTTTTACTCTATCTTATGAAATTATGTAACTCATGGATAATTTCAACAATAGAATACACTTTTCCGATCAGTTTCAATATATATTTGGAGTGAAGTACCTGACTCAATAGGTATACATATTATCTTAGTTGTGTTTTTGTGGGCATGGCAACATCTCATCTCTGAGATCTGGCAACTAGCTGTTTTTTATTTACATTTTATATGCCTTCAAAGTTAACATACTGTATATAACAGTTCTCATCCAGTCATTCTGATCAATGTCAAATTTCTGCCAGATAAACAAGAATTCTTTCCTACGCAATCCCTTGTGACCATCTTGGCCTCTGTCCAGTTCTACTCAGCTGAGCTCTTGGACATGGAATATAAAAGTGCTACAGTTATCATAGCATTAGGGAGTTATAGTGTTGCTAAGAATCAACGAATGTCAAAACACCAGCTCTGTCAGATGTTCCATTCTCAATGGAGTGTCTTGTGGTGGAGTCATTACCATGTTCAAATGTGATTAAAATACCTATGGATGAGCGTTCTGCGGCATCTTCCCTTTGACGTGCACGCGGGCATACAATGACCCCTCTGTTGATCTCTTTCTGCGGCCTCCCATCTCTGCTCTCCGTCTCTTTCACCTCATCACCTCTCAGTGTTTCAGTGCTGTGAGGGATCCATGAGTAGCGACACAGGCTGATATAAGTTCCTCCAAGAGGTGTGTGTGTGAGATTATGAATCAGTCATGGAAGGAAAGAGAGAAGTGAATAGGGACTAGATATCTGTAATAACACAGACATGAGGCTCTGGGTAAAGAGGCGGTGATGCTGGATGAGCTTCACACACACAGACAAACTCACGTACTTATCCCTAGAGTCTCCTTCTACTTGTCAGCCAAGTGCGGCTATGCTTTGATCTCAACTCTGTGGAATAGACCCAAACCAAGCCTCTCTCTTTCTCTCTCTCTCACGCTCTCTCCCCCACCTACACCCCACCCCTCCCAGGGTCTCCCTCCCTCCAGCCATCTGCATGGCTGGCTCAACAGCCCCAGGCTGTTTAGGTTCTGGAGGGATCCCAATTTCCTCTTCTAATCATGACATCATCCTGCCTCAATGGGTTTAAGATGTGGCCAGGATATTCCTTGCTTCCTTGTTTTGCAGCCTCCCATCAAATTACACATGCTGCATTTTGCAGTAGCAGCCGCAAAGTTGGAAGGAATGCCTGGTAAATACTATTTAGTTGAGGGTTAATATTGTGTGAGTATGGCTGCTATACAGAAGCATATTTTTCTAACTCAGTTCAAGGCCCAGTCATAAGTCCTGGCCCATGAAGTAACCCAATAGTGGTGCTCATCAGTAGTTTAAAGATCTCTGTCTGGAATTTGATTAAAGGCTGAGGCTGATTAGAGTTGAAAAGTAGCCGCAACTCGCCTTAACTCTCAATAGCGGTACGTTTCACCTAAACCAAATTCAGCAATACTCCCAGTTTCCTTCTCCTGTCATAGTCTCTCTTCCACACTTTACACTTTAGTGCATTATAAGTAATGAGAGAAGCACTGATTAGAATCAAACTCTTTACTGCCAGGCTGACATCTGTACTCAGCCGTCAAGTGCGCAACGAAGCAAATTTCTTGGAAAAAGAAGATTATATCAGCGTTTGCCATGAGGAGTACATTTCAACTCACATCATCTACTTACACTAGAGGATAAAAGAAGTTGGTGTAAAGTTTGTCTGTGTAAACTTAGCAGACCATGACATTATTATATTATTTAATGCAGTATTAAGAGCACCGTTTAAAAGTTAACTTTATATTATTTGACCTTATTTTTTATTTGTTTAGCTCCTCACTTCCATATGACAAAAAACAATCAGCTAAATTTAGAGAAACAAGTGACTAACATTACTTTAAAAAAAGGAAGGTGAGCCAAACCGTAAAAATGCAAAAACTTTGGCTGTTAGGTGTGGCCATATCTTTGGCCTGTACTGTAGATCAATAAAAAGTTAGATACAGTTCAGCTCACATGCGTTTCTGTTTTGAACACTGTGTTAAGAGTTTTGAACTTGTTGCTATGCTTTAGCTTTGACCAATGCACCTTAGCAATAATAAAAACAAAACGAAAAAAAAAAAAATCGAACTACTTCTGTAGTTTGTGCATGTGTACAAATGTTTATTCTTGATAATATATATAGTAATATATAATTATTTCAACTGCTATTGTCTTCATCTAATTTTATTTTAATTATATATTAACTCTAAAAACAGTTTTTTGTTTCAAAAATGTCAAAGAGACTCTATTCTGGCAGCTAAATATAATTGTATATCACCCTGAAAGACATATTTCCTCTATGATTTACTATTAAAGTCATATATACATTACCTCTCCAATTAAAGCTGATAAACAACAGCTTATGACCCAGTAGGAAACATTCATGATTAATATCTTGCATTTTCTCTTCCTGAAATTATTAATTCTATTCAAAGTGAGAAAATACTTCCCTTTCACCTCTTACCTTTTCTAATAGATAAGCTTGATTCAGCTTAAGGCATTTTTTACACATCTCACCTTGAAATCTGAGCTTGTTGAAGAACCAGATGACTGAATATCATTTAAAATATTCTTAAATTATTAAAATTCTTAATCCTTATTCATTTGAGAGCGCCTAGGCACCCAGAGTTGTCAATACTGTACATACTAAAGCTTTATTTCTTTCCTTGGTGGTTTTTCAGTTGTATTGTTGATCTGTTCAGGAAGACAAAGAACAAATTGAGGATTTATTTAACATCTGACTGGTAATTGACCAGCAGGGCAGGCATGGTCTTCACTGCTACTGCTGTGGGGCCTTTATATCCTTTTGGCACACCTTCCTATGGTCAATGTGGCGGGGCTGGCAGTCGCGAGGGACCATAGTCAATCTGCCTGACGTTGATGGTCTCATCCTCAGCGAAAACTTGGGTGGCATGGTTCAAGTGACGTCATGCTGCTTTGCTTCTGCTCCTAAATGCTCTGAAGACCCTTCGAAGCCTCAACAGTCAGGCCCAATTTGGTATCTTAAAAAAAAAAGACAATAAGAATGAGGAGCTGTACATGGAGTAGTTCTGTTATCTATTCTTTCAGGGAATTGAAACTACTTGACAGGGACTTCCAGTGGGCTGGTTAATCTATTTCACAAGAATCTTTCTTTTCCTGCTTCCTCCTTACTGCCATAACAATGTCGAATCCTCTTTGTTCGAAAGTCAACAGAACCTGGAAAACATTGTGGTACAACATACGTTTTAATAAAGTCGTATGGACGATGTACTTCGGAGGATTCGTCCAGGGAAGGCTGCTGGTCCTGACAAGGTCTCTGCTCGACTGCTAAAGACCTGCGCTGCTGAACTAGCTGAGCCGCTCCAGCATATCTTCAACCTCAGTCTACGGCTGGGGAAAGTACCAACCCTGTGGAAGACTTCCTGTATCATTCCAGTCCCGAAAGAGATCCAACCAAGCTTGCTGAACGATTACAGACCGCACTATTGTTTTGATTGTTTAAGCGTTTTGTGACCCTGGTCTCGAAAAGCGCTATATAAATAAATATTACTTACTTACTTACTTACTGACTTCGCAGCTGATGAAGTCACTGGAGCGGCTGTTCCTCAAACATCTCAGGCCACAAGTCCAGCACGCGCAAGACCCCTTGCAGTTTGCCTACCGGCCAGCAGTTGGTGTAGAAGATGCCATCTTTCACCTCCTGCATCAGACCTACTCCCACCTGGATAAAGGAAGCAGTTCAGTGAGGATCCTGTTCCTGGACTTTTCTAGTGCCTTCAACACCATCCAACCCACTCTGCTCCAGGACAAATTGTCACAGATGCATGTGGACCCTGGTCTGGTCTCCTGGATTACGGATTATCTTACTCATCGACCACAGTATGTCAGGCTGAAGGACACCACGTCTGACACTGTGGTGTGCAATACAGTACCTCAGGGGACAGTACTGGCCCCTCCCCTCTTCACCATCTACACTTCAGACTTCTGCTACAACTCAGAGCTGAGTCTCGTCCAGAAGTATGCTGACGACACTGCCATTGTTGGATGCATCAGGGACAACAACGAAGACGAGTATAGGAGTCTAATACGTGACTTTGTGGACTGGAGTGAGAGGAACCACTTGCAGCTGAACACCTCAAAGACCAAGGAGCTGGTCTTGGATTTCGGGAGGTCCAGGACAAAGCCACGTCCAGTGTCCATCAGAGGCGACGAGGTGGAGATAGTTGACAACTATAAGTACCTTGCGTGTGGCTGGACGGTCAACTGGACTGGTCCTGCAACACAGACCATGTGTATAAGATAGTTCAAAGTAGACTGTACTTTCTGAGGAGGCTTCGATCATTTAACATCTGCAAGAAGCTCCGCTGCATGTTCTACGAGTCTGTGGTGGCCAGTGTCCTGTTCTATGCTGTGGTGTGTTGGGGTGTGAACATGTCCAAGAGGAGTGTCAACCGGTTGGACAGATTGATCAGAAAGGCTGGCTCTGTGGTTGGCATGAAGCTGGACTCTGAGAGGAGATCACTGAACAAACTACTGTCCATCATGGATGATGACAGTCATCCTCTCAACACTGTCATCAGTGAGCAGAGAAGCAGAATGAGTGCAAGAATGCTCCTTCCCAGGTGCAAAACAAATCAACTCAAGGACTCATTCATTCCTCGGGCTATTAAATTATACAATTCTGAGTTCGGGGCAGGAGTGGAGTAAAAGTATCATGATGTTCTGTTCTATGTTAATCTTTGTATCCTTTGTCTTTGTTATTTTTCTTTGATCTATGTTCTTTATCTTTATCTTTAGACTTAGATTGTATCATCTTGTTCTTTCGATTTATTTATCTTTGTTCTTGTTCTTATTTTATTTTGATTATTTTATATGAAAAATTGCTGTATTTGCTGTGGCTAATTGGAAAAAAAAGACAATTTCCCAAAGGAGACCTCCTGAGGGATCAATAAAGTTCTACCTAACCCAGTGCTTCTCAATTATTTGCTGTTAGGCCCCCCCTAAGAAGAAGTAAAAATTTCGCGCCCCCCCAAATATACAAATATACGCTGCCACCGGAAATAATATCATTTGTCAATAAAATTGCACCTCTGCATAACATTATATTCTTATTAACATTAAAGAAGACTAAATAAAGAAATATGGATCAATTTAACAAATAATTACTTTATTAACACAGTAGAAAAAACTTAAAGAGCATAAATTTAGTGCAAACATTTTCTGAGCATTGGATACTGAAAGAAAACTTATCAATAAATAATAATTAAATGAAATTGACCAGCAACATTAACTCAGGAGCACAATATATAAAACAATTTGAACCAGCTGATACTGAAAAATAAAGACTATAATCAATAAATAATACATTCAAATTGCTCAGAAAAATCAACTCAGGAGCACAATATATAAAACTATTTGAACCAGCAATATATAAAACACTATGATACTGAATACTTATACATTGTAATTGATCCGCAACATCAACTCAGGAGCATAAAATATTAAACTCTTAAAAACCAAAAATGAATAAGACAATGTGTGCTGATTTGTTTCTTTTATCAAAATGAGGAAGTGAGGAAGCTTAATGGCTACAATTAGCACGTTTTGCAGAGCACAGCTTCTTTAGCACTCAAAAAACGGGACGACTGTTGATGATCATACATTTTCGCTGGAAAAACTCAAGCGGCTTATCAGCGTGATTGGGGTGTGTAGTATGAAGGTGGCGCCTTAATTTACATGGCTTCATGCTGTCCGCTGCCAATGTTTTCAGACACAGCAAACAGACCGTCCTTCCTCTTCTCCCACCGTATTAACGGTGAAGCCAAGCGCTACATACGCCTCGTCATACTTCCTTGTCTTGGCTTTCGGGACACTTGCCTCGGTATCTCCGTCTTTGTCCGCTACTCTTTTCCTCCCCGTTAGATACTTATCCATGCTATTCACTGCACTTCCACTGTTCGTTTACTCCACTCACTCCTGCTCTGCTCTGTGCTACGGGCTCTTCTTCGGTGCAAAAAGACCCACTCCCTGCGTACACTGACAACGAGAGCGCCACTGCCACCTACCTTAGTGGATGCGCAATTACACTTTATTCTTATACGACACGTAAAAAAAAAAGCATGTTCCCCAGGGTCACTCGCGCCCCCCCTGGCATCGCTCCCCCCTATTTGAGAAACACTGACCTAACCTAACCTAATGATTATGATCCTTTGAATCTTAAAATCTATTGAAAAATCTTATTCAGCCTGGTGTACCTACCAGCTTGACGGGCACCACCAAGTGTTTCTAACAACAGAACCCAGAAAACCTTTTTGCTGATTCCACCCCATGGCCATAAGCTTCAGCATGTCAGTGCGTCCTGGGGCAGAAATGTATTTATCATTATTATCAAACATGACTATTTTAATTATGAAAGTGTATATGATGCAACCATAACCTCACACCCACATCATGGGCTTTGGCATGAAATGCAGAGAGAAGGGCTTCATGTCAAGCAGTTCTGGAGTTCTGGGCAGCTCTTGCAGGTCACCTCCATGCAAAAAAAAAAATACTAGTGTTTCTCTTGCAGGTACAAGGGATAGGAAATCCCCCCTGTACATGTTGAGGGCAAGAATTCATCGTTCAAAGTTTGCTGGAGTTTTTGTAGAAACTATTTTAAATAAGTCGTAAAGAAAGTTTGTAACATCAATGTGTCATTATTAGTAGTCAAAATACTAGAATAGGACTTGCAGATTCAGACAAATGTACCAACAGCCTCAAGAACAAAGACTACCTCTGTCTGGTCATGTTCATGTTAGCAGTCAGCCGTCTTCCAACTTCTGAATTCTGCTTTGAACTAAAAAAATCTACAAAATCTACAATTGACAAGAATTTACCTCATTGTTTGGCATGTTTTATGGCGCTTTTAAACAAACATGCACAATATCACATTTTATTCCTGTTTTTCTGTGCATGGCGGAGGGATACAGTAATGACGTGACTGAGTGTAAAAAGTAAAGCTTGAATACAGATTAGATGCATAGTCTTTATTGTGACTACCTTTAATTAAGGTTGTTGTATCAGAATGTCTTAAAAATCAAAGTTTATTTTAATTTGAAAGAGTAGCTCAATTGTTCTGTCAAGCGCAGCTGTTATGGGGCAATATAAATGCATTAGGTTAAATACATTTAACGGTGAACAAAGAACTGGATCATGGCTTCTTCAATGTTTGTTTTTACACCTAAATTTAAGGTATGTATTGGGGCTGATGAACTACAATCCACTTACATTAGTGACATGTATGACCAGTACAGAAGAGGCTGCAGATGTGCTGGACAGCGCGCCTCATAGATACACTGAGGGAGAGGGGTAGGAGATGCCGTAATAATGTGACGCTAACGGAAAGCCATGGCGGCAACATGAGATGCCGAGGGCCACCCAAAAAAGATTTAGAGAATGTCAATGTTTATTACTCCAAAAAAGCCAAAAACCAAAACATTCTACTTTAGCAATTGTGGCTTTATTTCTCAGAATTGGGGTTGTATGAATTCTGCTTTAACAAATAAAATGCATCAAACTTTAACTTGTGCAAACAATGTGTCAAAAATACTGTGGTAGAGTGAGTTAGGTTGTAAGTTATACCTCAGTTATACACAATGAGAGTATGAAACAAACATGTTTTTGGAACAAAATAAACCACCCTGTAAATACTGTAACGTTGTTCTAGGGATGAAGGTATACCATCAAAATACTATGAAAATTAGTAAAAATACATAGCTAATTAACTGACTCTATACTAAAGCTTCCTGATCTTTTATTCTGAGCTGCAACCACATTATAATGTATCTGTATTAGGGGTGTCATCAAAATTATTTTGTCATTGTCATTGTTGACAAAGCAACACTGAGCAACTGCTGAGGCCTTTGCTGTGTCTGGGCCCTCTGGCTTGGTAGGGTATGGCATAGCTTCTCAGCGTCACTGGGTCTCGGGGGATGGCAGCGCTGTGGTCCCTTGGGGGTTCCCTCTTGCCCCTACTGCTGATGGCCATAGGTTGAACACGCACACACAAAATAACATTCTAATAATAAAGAACTATTCCTGAGATTAAATATTTATCTTAGATAATACAAGGATTTCTCACTTCACTAACAAATCAGGACTGTGTAGCTATGTTTCTATTAATCCCAATATTAAATGTACTATAAGCTCAACCTGCTAGTGATGAAAAACTATTGTTGAGCAATGGATGAAGACAATACTATTATACCTTGTGATTGTATTTTTTTTCTGTCTCTCTGTCACTAGTGAAGGTATGTTAATAAAAAAAATGAGAGAAAAACTGGATACCTTTTTTTCTGTAGTAAAACCTTTCACTTCCAAATGTTAGGGAATTTGCAAACCATGTTGAAGGATTGCTCGCCATATAGCCATGTTTTAAATCTAATTTAAACGTCTGTGCTGACAGCTGTGAGAGCATCGTGCTTAAGCTTATTTGAAAGATAAGACAGACAACAAAAAGTACTCACTAGCCGGATCCTCGCAAGAAAGGGACCATGATTAAGAGGTCAGCAGTGTAGCATTTAGTGGGCAGCTTTGCAAACAGACCAAGTGTTTCACATTAGGGAATATGGGAGTGATACTATGCTTGAACCTGGCATGTAGTAACCTTTATGGTGGTATGAAAGGGGCTTGAAGTCAAACTCACACAGCCGTTTTTAATTCCTACAACTTTTTCATCTTTCACTCAAGCTCACTCTCAGGAGATTCTCACGATTGTGATGTAGAACATTGCACCGTGATTAGCTGCACCTTATAAATTTAAAAATGTACTGGACATTAACAAGGCTGCAACCAGCTGTTATCTAGAAGCTTTTTAGTCAGTACATGGACAAAGGAAATTGCCAGTTATCACAAGGATACTTATCCTTTTTATTGAAATGAGAACAAAAGGGAAGGGGATTCCTCTTAGTCTACAGGTCCCAGTCCGTGTGGCTGTAGACAGCTGGGCGCCCACAACAGTTAAGATCAGAGGCCTTGATAACCTGGGCCCTGATTTATGGAAAGCAAGCAGCCTCTGCAATCACCTAATGAGCGCAAGAATGCTGAGTGTTTACATGTTTATTAGATAGCGAAAACCAGCTGGGGACACTCTTTCACTCTACCTCTCTGCTTCCTCTCTCCTATTCTCCAAATCACACTTGTCATCAGTATTTGTGGAACGCCATGGTCCAATCTCAGTGATAGCAGAGATAGAAGATAAACTAAAATGTGGTAATTAATTTTTATAAAGAAATGTAAGCAAGTCCCTAAGCTCTCCATTTCTAGATATTTAAAACAAATTGTGATAATTGAAGTTTGATGTTTCATCTTGATTGGTTTATACAGAGCCCTAAAGCAGACCAGGGAAAGGTACTCTTGGGAAGGCTGCATATGGCCCTTTTATTGGTTTTTACACTGCATAATCACACTAAAACTTATTTTATTAATTACTTATTTCTTTATTACTTATCTTTCCCCCAACTTGTCTAATTATAATTAGGTTATTTTTAATTGTCCCTTTGCCCTTTTTGATGGCCTCTCACCATAGTCATAGTGTATTCTTATAATATTCCACTTCCTTCACCTCAGTCACTCTGTCCATCTGCAATTAACCTCTATCAACAAGACAAGTGACATTATAACATGTGGTCCTTATGTTATCAATTTGTTGCTCTGTCGTGACGTTTGCATTCATTTTGACCTTTTTCTGCCAGTGTACCTTTCAATCTGACAACCGTGGTCTCATACAGGAGTCGAGCTTCATCCTGTTCAGATTTCAAGGTTAACTGGGCGTCTTTTGTTACAATAGAAAAATGCAATCCTGTGATACGTCACACAGTATGTCCTTTGACTGATGTCCTCCTGGTGGATCTTGTTTAGAACTTAGTGACTTAAAAGGGTCTGGTGTCTATTCGTCTAAACTATTTTGCAATTTGTTCCATGGATTGAAGAACACTGTAATATGCACCACTGTTTATATTGTGGCCAGTAAATAGCAGCTAGTTAATAGTGATACACCCATGAGCATGTAACAATGCATATTTGCTTTGGTCCTAATGAGTCTGGCACTGCTTTTAATGATCCCCAGCAGCCCACTATTGTCTGCTTCACTAAGTGAACCTCCCCGCCAACTTGCTGTTCTCATTACAGGAGGTCACAGAAAGTGTCCCAGGTAGGAGTCTGTCTGTGGGTTCTTTTAACGGCAATAGATGACTGAAACTTGCCACAACTTTAAAAGCTTCTTTTTTTTATCATCTATCTCTGTGCCGTTGACTCTAGTGTCTTGTCCAAAAAGTTAATCTGCAACAGGCAGCTCTCTCACCTTCTCTTTATATGTCACTGTTCTCCTGTTGCCCCGTAAAACCCCCAGATTATCTAATATAAAGCAGATTCTACAAGTAGTGCAGAGCCCTCTATCAGAGCTTTGCTATTGACTAGTCTTCAAGGCCTTGCTGTCTCCAAAAATGTGCCTCCCTTTACTACAATTGAGACTCAGTTAAGAAATGGCTGGCAGCTGGGCGACATGGTTAGAGGGCATCACACCATTTGTAGAACCTGGCATATATTAAATAATCAGGGAGTTCTACTTCATGGTACTAATCCCTCTAGTCGAGCTTCGCTATTTGTTAACACTAAGGCGTAGGCAGACGGGCTGTATTTACCACCAGCTGAATTCCGCTCCCGACAACAGCATCACTTGGAGCCCAGTTAGACAAGTAACAGTTCAGTAATGCACAAGAGCGCCTGAAACACAGCCCCCCATCAAAGCAGCAGGCCAGATACTTCACTGGACAAAACAGATGGAGACAGTCTTAGTCCGGGTTCAAGTAAGGCTGCGGATTGAACGACTGCAGCGTGAGGACACATGTAGTAGACACACATTACATGCAATGGTTGATAGGTGCAGAGACACAGACAACTCTTGACTCTAGGGAAGACACACAGGGCACTTTTGGTGCAGTAAGGGCAACAGGGGGGACCTGATGAAGCAGCTTAAAGGCCGGTTCTGTGAGAGTCCCACTAAGGGCTCACAGGGTGTCGAAGCCAGCAAGCCCCCGAAAAAAACAAGCCTTGCTGCCCTGGTTGATTCAAACACTTTGAGTCTCGCAACAAACCATCTGCAAACCAGCTAGTGCTGAAGAAAGACAGCCAGTCCTGTGTAAAAGACCACACCCTGAGCAGCCAACGTATAATTATGAGTGGCATCAGAGCCGATATCCACCTGAAACACAGCCAAGAGAGACCAATGAATTACCAACAGGCTCAATCAACTGGGTCAGTAGTATCACAGCCTTGTTGGACATATCATGGCGAGAAAACCCAATACTTGGAGTTGGTCTTGCGGACATCTGGCAATAAAAGACAGTGATCTGGGTCGGTCCCTCATCTTTGTGGACAGAACCCAATATGAAAACTAAACAACAAACTCTAAGTTAAGTTAAGTTATGTGGGGAAAGCTTCTCCAGCTCTGAGTGGTGAGACTTGATAGCATAGATTTAGCTTGTCTCTTTTTTCCCAAAAAAAGATTTTACAGAAGAAAGGGGAAAAGGAGGGAGAGTCCTTATTACGATGACAATAGGAAAAACTGTTATCATTGCTTTCAAACAAAGTGCACTCGGTGAAAAAAGTCAAACACAATGTTTTTTTTTTCTTTTCTCATTCACTAGCTCTCACCTGCAAGACAAAATTATTTAACTGCACATATTTACACAATCAAAACCAAAATACAGGCTAAAATGCAGGATCTTTCCATATTCAATTCATTCTATTGGGAATTACAGTATGTCAAAAATATTGACAATGAAATTAAAAAAAATGATTAAGATAACAAACAGCTGGGGCTTCCGGGTGAACACCGATGTGATGGCAGCGTGGTGAAGAGGCTCTCAATAGAACCGGATAAATTTATTAAATAACCCCCCACAAACGGAGAAATTTCAAAAGATTTTACATTTTAAACAAAGGGGGCAAGAATTCTTCCGTGATTTGGAACCAAAAGACGTGTCTCGAAGGACAGCGAAAACACCTGTAGCGGCGCAGACAACGAAGCTAACGAACCAACATGGCCGACATGGATCTCATCCTGCAAGAATTGAGAGGGTTCCGACAGGAAAGTAAAACTCAATTTCAGTCATTAAAAGAAGAGATGTCGAAGCTAAATACAAGGATGGAAGAGGCAGAGGGACGGATTGTGACGGCAGAGGAAAGGCTTCAGAACATCGAGGAAGTTGCTACAGAGATGCTAAAGCTACACGCGAGAGTCGAGGAGAAGATGCTGGACTTGGAAAGTCGATCTAGAAGAGAAAATATACGGATCTATGGCGTTCCGGAGGGGGCTGAGGAGTCATCCTCGATGATAACTTTTGTGGAGAACTTGCTTCGTGATGGACTTGGGATGACAGAGAGCGGAGCGGAGCTGAGGATCGAGAGAGCGCACCGCTCTGCGGGACCGCAGCCGCCCGACGGTGCAAGACCGCGATCCATCATCGTCAAGTTTCTGAGTTTCACTACGAAAGAGTCGATTCTTCGCAAGGTGTGGCAGAGAAGAGGATTTTCCTGGAAATCTAACCAAATAAACATGGACCATGATTACCCTCCAGCCATCATCAAACAGCGGCGCGAGTACGCAGAAGTGCGCAAAGTCCTGAAGGAGAATCAAGTTCAATTTCAGACTCTCTTCTCGGCCAGACTACGAGTGAAATACAAAGACGGAACCAGAACCTACGCTACAGTGGAGGAAACAACGGAGAATATGAGAAAACGGGGATACGACATCACACTTGTCAGACCAACGCAGTCACTGATGGAGCAGCTGAGTCGACAGACGTGGACGCGCGGCGGCGGCAGCAGCAGCAGGAGGGGAGCAGGCGTCACACTTCCACGTCAGGATCAGAGATACAAGGAGAAACTGTGCGCTTTCAGAAGATCCTCACCTGCTCCGCTCATCAACTAACTCTCCACCTCCATCAGCGGTTTGTGACACGTCTATTATTATTATTATTATTCATAATTAACATCAGCGGAAGGAAAACGCAGAATTGAAAAGGTTCGTTTGAGACTCTTGCTTTAAGTCAGGTTGCAGTCACACGTAAGGGCCCCCCCCTGCGGATTCGGATGGGGGGGTTTTCCCTTCAAGCCACCTAATGTGGCTGAACAGGGTCAGTTCCTGAGACCCCTGCTTTGGGAGTCACTCAAATTGTTTATTAAGTTGTTTGTTTTATTGAGTTTGTTTGTTTTTTCTGGCTTTGTTTACTCGTTTTTTTGTGAAATTGTTGGAAAAGGACACCAGTAATGGATAAAAGGTCAATAAATATTGTGTCACTTAATATTAACGGCGTACTCAACCCAGTTAAGAGGGCGAAGATATTGTCAAAACTTAAGAAAGATAAAATTCATGTTGCTTTCTTACAAGAAACACATCTTGATGACACAGAACATGGTAAACTGAATAAATCAGGATTTAAACACGTCTATTATGCTTCTCATAGTTCAGGCAGAAGGAGGGGAGTGGCAATCCTCATAAACAATGCAGTAAATTACCAGCACATTTCAGAGTATAAAGATAATGAAGGTAGATTTATAATAATTACAGGTAAAGTTGAAGAGGAATTGGTGAGTTTCTTTAACGTGTATGTTCCACCTGGGAGCGACTGGTCCTTCTATAAACGTTTACTTGAAATAATGACAACAAAAAGCCAAGGGATGTTGATTTGTGGGGGCGACTTCAATATTCGACTTAACCCCAAAATGGACTCCTCTAATGGCAAGTCAGACACAAGAAACATCAACAAAAAGTTCAACAATATTATGGAAGAAGTGGGAATTATTGACACTTGGAGAGAGTTGAACTCAAAAAACCGAGAATACACACATTACTCAGCAGCTCATAATGTTTACTCTCGCATTGACTATTTCTTCATGTTTAAAACGGATCTGCAAAGGGTAAATAACTGTGAAATAGGCCCCAGTAGTGTTTCCGACCACGGTCCTGTCTACATGACGGTTGGTCTGGGAAAAAAGTGTAGATCTACAGTCTGGAGACTAAATTCAAACATTCTAAATAGCCACTCTATTAAAGATAAACTGAAAGCTGAAATTGAAGACTATTTAGAATTAAATGATAACACGGAAGTATCACCACCTATATTATGGGACGCTCTAAAGGCTGTGTTGAGGGGTAAAATAATTTCTATCTCTTCATATGAGAAGAAATTTAGACAACAAGAACTTATGGAGTTAGAAGACAAACTGAGGACAACTCAAATGAGACACTCCCAGTCCTTAGTTTTTGGACTTTCAGTTTAGTGTCATCGTCTAAGAAAAGAAATAGATGAAATACACACGAAATAGATGAAATACACACGAAATACAAAAAAACTACTTTTCACCAAGCAAAAATACTATGAGGCCGGTGGAAAATCTATGAGGCTCCTGTCCTACAAATTGAGAAAACAGCAAGCTGACCGGTCTATACACAAAATCAGAGACCCCACAACTAAAAAAGTGGAAACTAATCAACAAAACATTCAGAAATGTTTCTTAAAATTTTATGAAAAGCTCTATTCTCAACCTCAAACAGCTAATGTCCACCAGATTGACAAATTCTTATCCCAAATAGAGCTTCCAAAGGTTAACAATGAACAAAACGAAAAATTAACATCAAAAATCACAGAAGATGAACTTCGATCAGCAATTAAAAGATTAAAAGGAGGGAAATCCCTCGGGACAGATGGATTTACCTCCGAGTGGTACAAGATAATGCAAGATCAGCTAATTACTACACTCCTGAGAACATTTAACTGGGTTTAAGAACATAAAGTTGTACCTCCCTCATGGAGTGAGGCGATCATATCTGTCATTCCCAAAGAAGGGAAAGATAATATGGAATGTGGGAATTATCGTCCAGTGAGCGTTTTGAACATTGATTACAAACTGTTCACCGCCATACTTACAAGAAGAATTGAACCAATCTTACCTAAATTAATTCATGAGGACCAGACAGGCTTTGTTCGAAATAGACAAACTCAAGATAGCATCAGGAGAGCATTACATATTATAAGACAAGCTGGGAATCAAAATTTGGAAACGTTGTTACTGAGTCTGGACGCAGAAAAGGCGTTCGACTCGGTAAGTTGGTCATTTTTATATAAAGTTTTATCAAAATTTGGATTTCATGAAACTATAATTGATACTTTTGCAGCATTATACAAAAAACCAACGGCTAGAATTAAAATTAATGGAGATTTAACAAAATCATTTGTTCTGGAGAGAGGAACAAGACAGGGGTGTTGTGCATCACCACTATTGTTTGCCATTTTCATAGAACCTCTGGGTCAATGGATAAGGCAGAGGGCAGAAATCCAAGGGGTCATGATGTCCACGGGGGAGCAAAAGCTTGCGTTATTTGCTGATGATTTACTGTTGACCATAACACAACCTACTCAGACACTCCCCAAAGTGATGGAGATGTTAAAAGAATACGGTCTGTTATCAGGCTACAAAATTAATATTGATAAAACCCAAGTTCTAACACTGAACTATGACCCACCATCAAACATCAGGACTATGTATAACTGGAAATGGGATGGGCGACATAGCTCAGATGGTAGAGTGGTTGCCTGCAGTCCAAAAGGTTGCAGGTTCAATCCCAGCTCCAGACAAGCTTGTGTCGTTGTGTCCCTGAGCAAGACACTTCACCCTGATTGCTCCTGATGGTGAACTTGGCGCAAGTGTGCAGCCTACTCACATCAGTATGTGTGAATGGCTGAATTTCCCCTCGCGGGACTAATAAGGGATTCTAAAAAAAAAAAAAAACTCATCAAATATTTAGGGGTGTCACTATCTAGAAACTTGCTGAGACTGTATGACATCAATTATGGACCTTTCAGTGAAAGAATTAAGTTGGATTTACAAAGATGGGCAACTATACCGTACTTAAATCTTCACTCAAGGATAGACTCCATCAGAATGAATATTCTGCCACGAATATTATATCTTTTTCAATGTCTCCCGGTCAAAATTCCACCAAAACAATTTATAGAATGGGACAGGTTAATTTCAAGATTTGTGTGGGAAGGGAAAAAACCCAGGGTCAGATATAAAACACTGCAATTAAGTAAAGAGAAGGGAGGTATGGGCCTGCCCTGCCTTCAAGATTATTACCATGCAGCACAGTTGAGGCCCTTAATCTGTCTCTGTTCGAGATCTTACACTGCAGGCTGGAAGAACTTGGAAGGTTCTAGCGTGAATGGTGTTCCATTGATTGCTCTCATGGCAGACAAGAAGCTGCAGGATGAACTGAAGGTTGAAGATGATACTTTTACAAGCATTTTTCTAAAATCTTGGCAGGAATTGGTTAAATCATGCCACCTAGGGGATTCCCCGAGGATCTTGAGGTGGTGTGCTTTTGACTCCGATTTTGTGCCCAATAAAAGGGACGGCAGATTTAAGACTTGGATCTTAAAAGGTATAACTGACTATCAATCATTTATTCACAAAGGGAATTTTCAGAGTTTTGAAAACCTTCAGAAAAAACACGGTTTAGAAAAAGAGGATTTTTACAGATACTTACAAGTCAGAAATTATTTTAATCAAAATTTGAAAAAGCCAATTGATGCATGTGAAAAAGGATTATTAGAGATTTTTATTTCATTATTGGAGGCAAATAATAGCAATAAAATAGTATCTAAATTGTACAAAGCAATTCGACAATCTAAACAAGAGAACACAGGATATATATAGCAGCGATGGGAAAAGGATGGAGATATATCAATCAGTAATGAGAGCTGGGAAAAAATTTGTCATCTACAATGGTTTTCAACAAGATCAAATTCATGGCGGGAGTTCTGTTGGAAGAATACTATTAGATTTTTTATCACACCCGTTCAAAAAAAACACCTGGACACGGATGAAGCATGTTGGAGACTTTGCGGGTATAATGGAGCAAATCACTGGCATGTCTTTTGGAACTGCAGGGTAATCGAATCTTTTTGGACAGAGATAATTTTAAACAATTTCCCAAAGGAGACCTCCTGAGGGATCAATAAAGTTTTACCTTACCTTACCTTAGATCCACAGTCATATTAACAACATTTTTGGTGTGAATCTTCCCTGTAAAGGTGAAAACATGTACCTCTGTGACTTACCAACCGAAAACTGGAACAATGGAGACAAGAAATTGCTTTTCATATTGTTGGCAGCGAGTAAAAAATGTATCACAAGGAAGTGGTTACAAGTTGAACCACCGACGACAGAGGACTGGATGGACATCATTTACGACATTTATAAGATGGAGAAGCTATCCTTTGCACTCCAAACAGAAATGGACAAGTTCTACAGGATGTGGACCAAATGGACAGAATATGTAAAACCAATAAGAAGCGATTTCATTTGAGGAGATGTCATTTTATTTTCCATTTTGTCTGTTTAAATGCATTTATTGATTTTCTTTTTCTAACTCTAAATAAATACAGGTGCTGGTCAAATTATTAGATTATCATGAAAAAGTTGATTTATTTCAGTAATTATATTCAGAACGTGAAACTTACATATTATATCAATTCATTACACACAGAGTGATATATTTGAAATGTTTATTTCTTTTAATTTGGATGATTAGTACTGACAATTACTGAAAATCCAAAATTCAGTATCTCAGAAAATTAGAATATTAGTTACGACTAGTACAAAAAATGATTTTTTAGAAATTGGGCCAACTGAAAAGTATGAACATGGAAAGTTTCAGCATGTACGGCAATCAATACTTAGTTGCAGCTCCTTTTGTCTGAATTGCTGCAGTAATACGGCATGGCATGGAGTCGACCAGTCTGTTGCACTCCTCAGGTGTTATGAGAGCCCAGGTTGCTTTTAATAGTGGCCTTCAGCTCTTCAGCATTGTTGGGTCTGGCATCTCGCATCTTCCGCTTCACAATACCCCATAGGTTTTCTATGAGGTTAAGGTCAGGTGAGTTTGCAGGCCAATCAAGAACAGGGATACCATGGTCCTTAAACCAGGTACTGGTAGATTTGGCACTATGATTTGGCAGGTGCCAAGTCATGTTGGAAAATGAAATCTTCACCTCCATAAAGTTGGTCCGCGGCAGGCAGCATAAAGTGTTCTAAAACTTCCTGGTAGACTGCTGCATTGACCCTGGACCTCAGGAAACACAGTGGACCAACACCAGCAGATGACATGGCACCCCAGACCATTACTGACTGTGGAAATTTTACACTGGACTTCAGGCAACGTGGATTCTGTGCCTCTCCTGTCTTCCTCCAGACTCTGGGACCTTGATTTCCAAAGGAGATACAAAATTTACCTTCATCTGAAAACATAACTTTGGACCACTCAGCAGCAGTCCAGTCCTTTTTGTCTTGAGACGCTTTTGACGTTGTCTCTTATTCAAGAGTGGCTTTACACGAGGAATGCGACAGCTGAAGCCCATATCTTGCATACGTCGGTGCGTGGTGCTTCTTGAAGCACTGACTCCAGCTACAGTCCACTCTTTGTGGATCTCCCCCACATTTTTGAATCGGTTTTGTTTGACAATCCTCTCCAGGGCGCGTTTATCCCTCTTGCTTGTACACTCTTTTCTACCACATCTTTTTCTTCCCTTCGCCTCTCTATTAATGTGCTTGGACACAGAGCTCTGGGAACATCCAATCTCTTTGGCAATGACCTTTTGTGTCTTGCCCTCCTTCTTTAAAGTATCAATGGTCTTCTTTTGGACAGTTGTCAAGTCAGCAGTCTTCCCCATGATTGTGTGTCATACAGAATCAAAACGAGAGACCATTTAAAGGCTTTTCCAGGTGTTTTGAGTTAGTTAGCAAATTAGAGTGTGGTACCAGGTGTCTTCAATATCTGACCTTTTCACCATATTCTAATTTTCTGAGATGTTGAATTTAGGGTTTTCATTGGTTGTCAGCTATAATCATCTTCTTTTTGGCAAAAAACACTTGAAATGTATCAGTCTGTTTGGAATGAATGTATACATTCTACAGGTTTGACTTTCTAAATGGAATTAATGAAATAAATCAACTTTTTCATGATATTCTAATAATTTGACCAGCACCTGTATATGTATTTTGTAGTATCAAGGTTGATGGGTATGCTCCCTGGGGGAGTGGGTTTTTATTTCATTTTATTTCTTTTATTATTATTTTTTTTTTTTTTTTAATATATTTTATTTATTTTTATTACTATTACTTTGTATTTCATCTTTCTTTTTAATCTGTACTTTATTCTTGTATGTACCACTTTGTTCTGAAAAAATGAAAATAAAAAATTTCAACAAAAAAAAAGATAAACAGCTGTAGGAAGTTTTCAGCTTTTGGCCTCATTAGAAAGGGTAAAAGAAGACAGAGAGCTGTAGTATCTGATGAGATCACAGTAACTAAACATAAAGTTAAGCGTGGTTTATCGGTGTAGCCAATCTTCCAGTATTCAACAGGAGGATCAGTGATGAACTTTTCCAGCAAACTAACAGGTAAGACATGCACTCCACAACTAGCATTTAGATTTTACAAAATAACGATAATCTATGTTTTAAATCAGCTGTAAATTGGGAATTATAGTGATAACTGTTTCATATTACTGTAGTTTACTGCATATAGGATGCATAGGTTGGTACTTGCAGGAGGAAGAGGCCAAATTGGCACAGATGTCCAAGAAAGCGCTCTTGTTGATACAGTCATTGCAATGGTATAAAGTTGAAAAACTTTAAACTGGAAATTTAGGAAAGAGTTCTGGAAAACAATGTCGGTACTAGAACAATTTCCTGAGGAATTGAAAGGAATAATGTCCAGATGAAACAACTGTACCATTGGAAAGGAATGTTTCAAAGTTGTATGGATATGTTTATGTAAGCTGTTTGTTCACTGAGAAAGTAAGTGAACTGGGTTTGTTGTTCTGTAAAACTTTCAATTACCTTTTATCAACATGCAAAAGTTGACTAGGCCATGCCAGGGTGGAAAAAACTGAATTTAACACATGACCAATAATTTAAACGTAATTAAAAAAATCCTAAATACAATACTGATTAAACTGACAATATTTTTGTATTCAAAGTAATTCCATTTCTGTTTGAAAAGTGATTGTGTGTGTTATGAAAGTGAGACAATGTGCTGCTGTTTTTTTGAATGGGCTTCTTGTGAGAGATGTGAGAAGTTTTTTATCAGTCAGACAGTTTTGTTCATGAGATTAACTGTTGAGCTGAGCTCCATGAAATGCAGTGTTTGTCAAGTGTTTAAAACATGTCACTTTAGTTTTGACAAATGCGCCTTAGCAATTGAAAAAAAAACCCTGTAATTGTCAAATATACCAATTCTGCTACATGATATTTATTAACTGTCAGTGCTTTAGTCTAAATCCCTGGACTTCTTATCATGTTGAATGCGAGATGAGCCATAAAACCCAAAATGTTCTTTTGCTTTTGTTAAATGGTTAGTTCACACAAAATTCCAACTTCACAAATGTACTACTCACCCTCATGTCGACAAAGGGTTGAAATTATTTTCAGAGTACTCTGTTCCCTTTTAGAGCTCTATACAAGAATGTTAGTAAGTTAGTAGAGGTTATTTGTAAAGCGCATTTCTAGACCACTGTCACAAAGCAATTTAAGAATCAAAAACAATACACAGCTAAAATACATGCTTTAAAAAGGCCAAGACACATAAGACATACAAAGGAGTCCCAGAAAATTAGGGAAAAACCTGCAGAAATAAGAATGTCTTAAGATGTTTCTTGAAGGAGTCAGTAGATCCATCAAGCTCAGAGGGAGAGGAAGATCGTTCCAAATCTCAGGAGCAACAGCCTGGAAGGATTTCATCGTGAACCATTGTGCGATTCTGATCCACAGACCTAACAGCAGCAGGGGTGTAAGCCTGGATCAGATCACTGATGTAAGGAGGAGCCTGACCATGAATATCTCTGAAAATAAGAACCAGAATTTTAAAATGGATCTTGAAAGAAACTTTGAGATTTTCTCAGTTGAAGTAATCAGTTTCTGGTTGGTTTTCTGCAGTGTTGTACTAGAGAGCCTTCTTTGTCAAATACAACACCCAGGTTTCTCAGGCTCAGTTTGACACCCAAGTACTGACTCAACCCTGGAACCTTATCAGTTGGATCAAATGAGCAGTACAGCTGGATGTCATCAGCAAAAATGTAGTAAGAAACATGTAATCTCTGAATGATTTCACCCTGGGAATCAAGTACATCAACAATAATAAAGGACCCAAAACAGAACCTTGAGGGACAAAAAGGTATGACGAGAACCACTATAGCACAGACCCTGACAATCCTACTTCATCCCTCAGTCTTCTTAGCAGGATCTGTTGATCAACTGTGTAAAAGGCTGAGGACAGATCCAAGAGAACCAGAACGGTGTTTACCCGAATCAGCAGACATTAGGATGTCACTGGACACTTTAAGTAAGGTCTTAAGACCCTTAAAAACATACATATACTTCCGTGTTGCTCGTCTGTAATGTCCATCTTATTCAGAAGTACTCTGGTAATATCGCAAGTACTTCCAGTGTAAACAGTAGACTGTATGCACTCTGGAAGTGCTCGCAATATTACATGTTTGTTTAAAGGTTTTATTTTTGTCCTGTATAAAACAGAGCAATACAACAATTTAGAACAGAAAAAACGTGTGGTTCAAAAGACATCTTCGAATGAAAACAGGATGAAAATATGTAAGTAAGTAAGTGAATAAAACAACTGACCTCCAAACACGCTCGTGGTTGAACAGAAATAGAAGCAGAACAGAAAGCATGTGGCAAATGAGGGAGGCAGCCAATTTACTTGCATGGACACAAAGTTAAATTTCAATGCAGCACTGGAACATTGGGGTTTTTATCCAGGTGTTCTGATTGCTTAAAGTTCGTAAAAGTATTGTTAGATAAATGTTACCTAGAATTAACAATGAAAGAATCAAGTATAATATTTAGGGGGTGCTTTTTCTTTTGTTGAAGACAGAAAAGTTAAAGTAAAAAATAAAATATGTATTGTCATGTATGGCAAATCATTATACAATTACCTCCCGCTCTCCTCCTGCATAACACTCGGGGCAAGTGTCACCCGTCTGCCTGCCATTGTGTGCTAATTTAAGACCCATTATTTGTTGTAACAAATGTTCTATGGGCAGAGTCACTTTCACATTAATAGTTTGCAACCAAAGGGGAAGTCTTTCCCCTAATCACGAATCAAAGGTCCCCTCTATTGTGTCAAACTTCCTGTTTCTCTTTATAGTCATAGTTTGTTGTTTTTTCTCACTCCTTCCACCTGGAACAGAGCACTGTGACTGTCATAGGAGTCAGGGGGTCGGCACATTAGACAATGCAGATTAAGATGAGCCAGTAGATTTCATGAGCAACGGTGGGGAGAGAAGACGCACAGGGGAGAGTTTATGGCATCATGTGTCTACAGAGTGAAGTAGATATCAGGATTCCATCGTTGTACAGTCATCAGAGGTTTCCAAATATTATAAACAGATGTTTAACGTTAGAAAACTAGTTTCTATGGGATTAAATCTTTGGAGAAATATCTTAAGTAATATTAAGAGGATCCAAAAAGTTGGATTCGTTCAAGAATCCAGTCAATCCATTCTGTTTTGGAAATATTAATATAAGTATGTAGGTAGGTAGGTAGGTAGAACTTTATTGATCCATCAGGAGGTCTTTTTCGGGAAATAGTTGCAATCAGCCACAGCAAAATCCAGTTTCTTTTAGGATCAACTTTAAAATTCTGGTTCTTACTTTCAGAGCTATTCATGGTCAGGCTCCTCCTTACATCACTGATCTGATCCAGCCTTACACCCCAGCTCGGGCTCTGAGGTCTGTGGATCAGAATCTACTTATGGTTCCTCGCACACGGTTCAGGACCAGAGGAGAGAAATATTTTCAGGCTGTTGCTACTAAGCTTTGGAACAATCTTCCTCTCTCTTTGCGCTTGATGGAGTCTACTGACTCCTTTAAGAAACATCTTAAGAAGTTTCTATTTGTTCAGGCTTTTCCTTGATTTTCTGGAACTCCTGTTGTGTTATCAGTTTTATCTTGATCTTTAAAGTTTATACTTTTTTATACTTTTACTTACTTAATTATTCATAAAAAATAAAAATAAAATAAGAACAAGAACAAAGATAAGATAGATAAAGATAATAAAGAGAAAGAACAAGATGATACAATCTAAGTCTAAAGATAAAGATAAAGAACATAGATCAAAGAAAAATAACAAAGACAAAGGATACAAGGATTAACATAGAACAGAACAGAACTCCTGCCCCCAAACTCAGAATTGTACAATCTAATAGCCTGAGGAATGAATGAGTCCTTGAGTCTATTTGTTTTGCATCTGGGAAGGAGCACTCTTGCACTCCATCTGCTTCTCTGCTCACTGATGACAGTGTTGAGAGGAGGAGACCAGCCTTCCTGATCAACCTGTCCGACCTGTTGACACTCCTCTTGGACACATTCCCACCCCAACACACCACAGCATAAAACAGGACCCTAGCCACCACAGACTGGTAGAACATGCTTCCTGCAGATGTTAAATGATAGGAGCCTCCTCAGAAAGTACAGTCTACTCTGAACTTCGTCTGTGTTGCAGGACCAGTCCAGTTTACTGTCCAGCCACACACCGAGGTATTTATAGTTGTCAACTATCTCCACCTCTTCTGAACACTGGACGTGGCTTTGTCCTAGAAGTCCAAGACCAGCTCCTTGGTCTTTGAGGTGTTCAGCTGCAAGTGGTTCCTCTCACTCCAGTCCACAAAATCATGTATCAGACTTCTGTACTCTAGTAGTCTCTTGAAAGTGGCAACACATTTCATTTTCCATTAATTTTTGTGAACGTTCTATTATTGTACCGCTAACAGTTTACCTGATGTCAAAAGGGACACATTTATCTTAAATTCTTAGTTCATGTTAATAACCAGAGATTACATTTTGAGTATTTTACTGTCAGTTGTGTGTATTTCCAGGCTGCATGACGGCCTGTTTTTGTTCCCCTTTTTAAGTCAGGTCATAGTGGTTGTCAAGTTCTGTGTCTGCTCGGACCACAACTCTGCCTAAACTTGAAAAGGGCTTGACCACTTGCCGAAGGATGCAAAGGACAACTTGATTCTTTCTCTTTGGTTTTTATTTTCTTCTGATTATTTCAGACAAAGATTCCAGTTCGGAATATAATTGTCATAAACGAATAGGTTGAAAACCTTTAAAAACAGAAACATGCATTAGATTTAATACATTTCAATGAAGGTCAACGTTTTGTTAAATAAAATGTTCATATAACTTGCTTTTCCAACCAAGTTTACAAAATTATATAAGTGCTTTAACGATCAGTTTTAAGTGCAAACCAAAAGACAAAATGCAAGCTTAAATTAGCTTGAACAAAAGTATCTTAATCAATTATTAGCACTCAGGAGCAAACATAATCCTCTTTAAAAGTAGTTTCTTTCCTACCAGTTGCATCTTCTGGGTGATCAGGAGCTGTGGTCATGTCCTGTTTTCAGGAGCAGGTGAGAGAGACTGACTGGGCTCAGTCCAAACATTTAGGCCATGCTGTTCTGGTGGGTGCGCAGGTAAATTCGGTCCTACTGGCAACACAGGCCAGGATGTTGGTCCCACCAGAGTCTTTTGCACATGTTCGCCCTCTGCTGGTTTGGAGTGCAATTGAGTCTTGACTTGACAGTGGTTGTACATTCAAATAAACCACATTTCCAGAGATGCAGTTAATGCCTAAGAAAACCGCAGATGAACAGATTGTGGACTGTTAATGCAACAGACATCAGCTTCCATGTTGTTCTTAAATTCATCATTGTTGAGTCTGGCAGTTGTTTGCTTGTTTAAGGTATGAACAGAAAGTTTATTTTGGTTGTTTGTTGCCAGATAATAGTGGCAGAAATGCAAATTGTTATACATTTATTCACACATTCCAGTGACATCATGATGTTGGCTTATTCAGGTAAATACACTGTTTTGGTTCTCTTGGATCTGTTGTCAGCCTTTGACACAGTTGATCACCAGATTCTGCTGAGAAGACTGAGGGATGAAGTGGGACTGTCTGGGTCTGTAACAGTGGTTCTCGTCACACCTTTCTGGGCGCAGTTTCAGTGTATCTGCCAATCAAATGAGGTCTGAATCAGCGGATCTGTTGTGTGGAGTCCCTTAAGGTTCTATTCTGGGTCCTTTATTGTTTTTGCTGTACTTGATTCCCCTAGGTGAAATCATTCAGATTTCCTGATTTTTCTTACCACATTTTTGCTGATGACATCCAGCTCTACTGCTCATTTGATCCAACTGAGCCCCAGAGGCTGAACAGCTTAGTCGATTGTTTGCTATAAATCAAACAATGGCTGAGTGAAAACACTTTGCAGGTAAATTTGGACAAAACTGAAACTCTGGTTATGGCTCCTGATGATAAGATTCCAGGGTTGAATCAGTACTTGGGTGACTTCAGTCTGTCAAACTAAGCCTGAGAAACCTGGGTGTTATATTTGACAAAGACATGTCTCTAGTTCAACACTGCAGAAAACTTACCAGAAACTGTTTCCTTCAACTGAGAAAAATCTCTAAACTTTTGCGTTTGTGTCTTCTCGTCTGGACTATTTCAACAGTTTGTTTTCGTGTCTTAACAAGAAGGAGTTGTCTCACCTTCAGTTGATACAGAACCCCGTAGTGAAAATTCTGACCTGCTCTAGTAGAAGAACTCACATTTCTCCGATCCTTGAATCTCTTCACTGGCTGCCAGTTTCTTTCAGGATCAATTTTTAAAATTCTGGTTCTTACTTTCAGAGCTCTTCATGGTCAGGCTCCTCCTTACATCAGTGATCTGATTCAGCCTTACACCCCAGCTCTGGCTCTTAGGTCTGTGTATCATAATCTGCTGATGGTTCCACGCTCACAGTTCAGGACTAGAGGAGAGAAATCCTTCCAGGCTGTTTCTCCTAAGCTTTGGTACGATCTCACTCTCCCTCTGCACTTGATGGAGTCTACTGACTCCTTCAAGAAACATCTGAAAACACTTTTATTCGTGCAGGCTTTTCCTTGATTCTCTGAGACTCCTGTGTTGGTCTCAGTGTTGTCTTGACCTTTAAAGCATCTATTTTATTGGGTATTGTATTGATTGTTTAAGCGCTTTGTGACCCTGGTCTAGAAAAGCGCTATACAAATATTACTCACTTAATTTCTCACAAAGTTTAATTTTTAATTCCAGATGCAAAGCAGCGTCAGAAGTTTGAACAGTGTTTAGCCTATAGAGATTGTCTCTGGGTTGGAAAAATAACTTGAAATATTTAATTTTATTGCTGCTGAGCTTTTGTCAACTAGTATTTCTACTGTTGAGTCAGCAGTGTCAAATTGGTAAGAAATAAAATCCTTAATGTGTGTTTTTGTCATGTGTGATGATGTGTCAACCAAAGCTGACCTTTAAATTACATTGATAAACACACAAATTTATACCACACAAATGTAAATCCGGAATGGAACAATTCACAACATTGCAAAGCTCGGGAATGAATAATCTCAATATAGGCCTACACAAATAAATTAAAGGGTTAAAGAAATGTACCTGCAAAAAATGAATATTTTTCAATTCAATGCAAGTTGCCTCATTCGTTTGTACTCTTTAGATGAATGGTTTCACAATCATGCCACAGTGATTCTTAAACTCACATATCTAAAGTGATCCTGTATTAAAGGCTACTGTACACCATGCAGGGTTCACTATTAACACAGAATTTCCCCCCATCTGGCAAGACCCCAAAGAAAGTGAATATGATTGTCTGGGTCCACAACCCTCCAGCAATGGGGCTGATGATTTCACTGGAAGTGTGTATAGATCCACAGTTACCTCTACAACACTAACTGCCAACTCTAATTTAAAAAAAGAATGAAGATTATTTTTTAAATTTTAACCTTTTTACAGTAGAGAAGATAAAATTGCCAAACACCATTTTTAGACTTACATCTCACTTTCTTCCAGTTATCTACCATTTATAGTGCTATTTTTTAACATGTAAATTGGTGCTCAAGTTTAATCATCAGTACTTATTTATTTAATAATAACGCCCCTGAAGACTAAAAGACTGTCTTCAAGCTCAATTTTCCTAAGCAACATTATGCAGGTAATTTCCCTGAAGAGGCTCTTACTTGCAAAAGTATGTGTTATTGACATTTTGTTTTGCGTGGAGCAATATGTGGGCATTATTAGCCTCGGAAGAACTCAACAGGCAAGAATGACAACACCATTATGTTTATTTTGTGGATGAAGGTGGTTAATAAAACTGGAAGCTAACGTTTACAGAAATAACATAATTGAAGACGCAATGCAGGAAAAAATAAAATAACTGCAATTGAGAAAGAAACCAAATAGCATGCTGGCTTTTATTTGTTAGTTTGATTTCAAGGAGGCATCAGTTTTGCAAGGCAGATTCTAGCTGGTCTTTTTGCTCAAGTAAGCTTTCTAGCTTTGATGGCAATAGGGTTTGGGATACTTCATTTTCAAGATTTTACAACTCCTTTTTTGTTTATTTATGGTAATCTTAGAGTTGGTTGCAGCTGACATTTTTGGATCAGGTTATAAAAAATCTCCCCAATTTATAATCACACAACAAAAACCACACTTGTTGTCAATGATTGTAAAGAATAATAATAATAAAAAAAATGAACACATGTACTGTTAGACAATGGAGAATGTGTCTGTTACATTGGCTCATGACCAGATATTTGCACATGGGGAACTGCATCACAGAGTGTGTATGTCATTGGGTCACAGGCCAACTCACATACATACATAGCTCACATGCTTAGAAAAAAAGGTAGCCAGCTTTCAAGGGGTTAGTGGTGTACAGCAGAGGGGAAGGGTTTGCCTTCTGGCTAGGTGGATATGTACTCAGGAGTTAATTGGTAGTTTGGGGTTTGATGGTAACTAGTGGAGACAAGTCTGTGTGGTCAAATTCCCTCAGACCGTACTTTATCTCTGCTGTGTTGATGGGTCATCTGGAACTCACAGGGATGCCTTCAAAGAAAAATAGTGATCAACATGAGAAAAGATGGATTGGGCAATGTCTTGTTATTATAATAGTTATATTAAATGTAACAATAAAACACTTCTAAAGTGTCTTCTGTTGTCTCCTTGCTTGTTGAAAAAGAAAAAATAGAAGGCATGACACAGGATTGACTCAGATATTACTTCGTTCTCATTGTGTCTTACGGAAGCCATTGTAGTGTGGGTGTGGGTCACTAAGGGATGTTATACTAGCTCTCTTAAACATGTTGTGGCCTGGCATTCACATAAAAATGACACTTCATGAATATAGACAGCTAGGGAGTTTGTGAGGGAAGACAGGGCTGGTAATTTTTCTGAACCATTGACCTAAGAATGCCTTGATCATGCTGCTGGTGGCCTGCTAGCTTGTTGACGAGCATCGGAGAGTTTACTCTTGTTCTGTTTGCTGTGTCACCATTTCGCTCAATCCCATTTACCTCCTTAACCCTCAATCTCAGTCCTCAAGCTGAATGTTATATCTTACTAACCCATTACCATTGATGTAAACATATGTGACAACAGAATTGGCATTATCAACCATTTTAGTTTCATTAGTATGGGCTTTAGGCATGTATTTCTAGATTGTTATACAGTAATTACCAAACACAGAAAAGTTTGCCATACACCATTTTCTTTTTAGATGTAGGGCCATACTTCCGGGGACATTTACTTTGTATTGGTGTTTCCGGTCCCTTCCCTTTCTCTCTTGACAGTTCCCATGGCTGAGATCCACAGCTGCTGACATTCAGGCAATCAACCACCAGGGATAAAGCCCAGACACGCCCGACAGTCAGCATCACGGTTTGCTTCAGATACCCTGATAGAGCTTGCTCCTGCCCGACCCTTTTTTGTCCTCTTTCGGTGAGTTGCCTTCTAATTTTGTCCTCTCCCCTAGTGGATCTCATGCCTTGCTGCCACGACCGCTCTGAACTGTCTTTCGCTTCCTTTTGGACATTTTATTGGACTTCACAGATTAATGTGAATCAACTGAGAAATTGGACACTAGAGGACTACTTCTATCTTGTGGAAATGTGTTGTTTGTACTTTGTGATTTAACTGTGTATTTTATCTTTAGCATTGCCGTTGTTCTTTATCTTCTGCATTTGGATCTTTTGTTTAGTAAATCATAACACATACTTCTGGATCAAATTTACATGTTATGAATATATTGCAAATGCACGTTTTTGTAGATCAGCTTGTCTAGCCGACCACATGCTAACTTAACAAGTTCACATTGGTGTTACTAACATTGAAACTGTATTACTTAAAAAATAACTTTGTGATATGATCTTTAATAAATGAACATCTTGATATGTTTGTTTTTTTTCACTCTGGTGCAGATTGAATGGTGCATGGTTAACGTTAGTGGCTTTGGCAGGTTTGTGAGCAAATACAGTTTTAGCTGAGACATCACATATATGGGAACGTCGCATTATCAAAGTAAGTCCATTGAACCGCATGCTGTGAAAGTGTTTTCAATGTGGAGGCTGAGGTGCAACAGGGCTTCCGCCTCCTGAGAAGAGTCATGCAGGATCTGCAAAGACTTCTGCAGAGGGATCAGGAACATGGCTGGTGCACTCAGAATTGAAAACCATAAACAGATAAAATGGCCAATCTGATGAATTAATGTTTGCTGTTGTGACTGCTTTAATTAATATTAAGAAAATAAGAACACAGGATACTTTTCGGAAAGTATTATAGCTGTGCAAATAGCCAATTAGAAACATAAAATGACTACAGGTAGGTAATAATACAAACAAATAAACGGCGCAGTCTCCTCCCAACCCTCAGCAGAACCAATCTAGGGCATATAAAATTCCATTAAGAGACACAAAGAAGAAGGATGGATTAATGGAAAGTCATCGAGAAGAAAGGAGAACAGGTTTTGTTTTGCGTAGAGGAAAAAACAGCAAATTAAAGGTTAAGAGAGGAGAAAATTAGGAGGAAAATAATTTAGGTGGAATGGAGAGAAAAAAACATAACAGGAAAAGGGGGAGAGCACATGCATGCAGCTATGTCATCCAGGACCCTTACCAATCTTTGATATTTTTTGTACAGGCTTTTTCCTAATTTTCCTTGAGCTGCTATTTGTGTCACTGATTTTTCTTGGTCATTTGATGTTTTTAAATTTGTAAGTATTTTTAACTGAGTATTGTTTTGTTGTTTAAGTGCTTTCTGACCTACGTCTATGAAAAGAGCATGCATTGTTGCATTGTGTTGCGATCATTAGCCAGCACCTTTATGTTCAATGATATTCTGTGTTAAGAGAAATAAGTTTCCATAGGTCCATGTTTTAAAAGAAATATCTGGTATAGAAGGATTTATACAGTGGCGGGCCAAACGTAGTCAGAAAATGAGTGATATTTTGATATAATGTACTGATGTGTTTATTTGATGATCTAAACCTCTTATTGACCTATAACAGTACACAGTCAGATCCCTGTGGTGTATAAATAACCTTAAAGTAGTTATTGAGAGGTGGATTCATTCAAACGTGTGCCACTAAATTTATAGATCTATAAAAACCAAACTGTTGTCTCGGTTCAACCTGCTCGTAGTAGCGTAGCGTTTCTGATAACATAAATTGAAGCTGCTTGCTATTTTCAAGCCCTTTTTTCTACACGTGCAACTATTCCATTCGTACCAAATACCTCTATTCGTTTTTTTTTAGTTTTTTTTATATATATATACATTTCTCATAAACCACTTCAACAGGCCGGCACAGCCTGAAAATTTAACCACAACATGTACCACGACACCCTAAGTCGTAGGTTGATGATTTACTTTACAGTCTGGGATCAAACCATATTTTTTAGTGCTAAGCACTGAACTCTACTGACTGAGCCACCCAGGCTGATGTTATCAGGGCAATTGGAGAATTAAACAATAACAGTTGAAAACAAGACACGTTTAACTTGTTATTTATTACCGGACGGTGTAAACTCGCCAACGCTGGTTTGGAGCCTTAAACCTGATAAATAAAACATTTTATTGGATAATTTCACAATTTCAAACTAATGTGCAAATCACAACAGGAAGGTTTTGTATTGCTTGAATAGCAACATTGCACAATTTGCATGAATATACTGCTATCCATGAAAATAATATTTTTAAACACTTCATATTTTATTGTTTCATCTACTATCATAATTATATTATTAGGATTCCAGATTTGGAGAAATACACTTACTACTAAAATCATAATAAGATAAGATAAATAATTAATATGATTGTGGTTATTGATGTGGCTTCTTTACATTGTAACAACATTTTTGTTTTAGAAGGATTTACTTCCTCAGGCTTAATCTCCTTGTGAGTTTGAGCTCCACATGCAATCAATGAAAAGTCTCTTCAATCCAAAAAAATGGCTTCAATAAAAAAAATATTTTCGATCAAAAGAAAAGTTACTTTAATGAAGAAGTGGTTGGAGCGGTCACCTCACAGCAAGAAGGTTGTAAGTTGGATTGCAGGCTGAGCAAATTTGTGACCTTTCTGTGTGGAGTTTGTTTGTTCTCCCTGTGTTGCGCAGGTTTACTCCGGGCACTCCGGTTTCCTGCCACGGTTCAAAAACATACAGAGGTTGATTGAGAACTTTCGGAAATTTGTCCATAGGTATGAGTGTGTGTGTGAATGGTTGTCTGTCTTTGTGTGCCCTGTGATAATTGATAGTACATGCTACTACTGCATCAAGTTTGAATAAATATTTGCCAAAGCATTTTTTGGGGGTTTCAGTGTTGGATGTTGATTGCACCCGCCCACTTATGTTACTAGTTTTAATCGTTTTAATTTGGTGCGAGTGACCCTCGGATTTGTTTGGAGGTTCTTGGACGAAAAGACGGCGACTGATGCCAGTCAGACGAACGGGCCCAAAATATGGTAAGCAGAAAACCTTTTATTTAAAGTGTTTTTCAAGTTTTAAATAAAGACATTTATAGATAAGCTTTCTTTAATTTCAATTGGCTAAAAAAGATAGTTTTTTTTCTTGTAAATTTTATGCTGCGGGTTTATTTTTAAAAGAGGGAAAAAACGGCTTACTTGGTCTTTATCGAGTTATTTATAAAAGTAGTTTCACGGTCAACTGCCGTGGACTTCTATTGGTTGAAAAAAGCATTTTTTGCTTGTGAATTTCATGTTGCAAGTTTTTTTATACAAATTGTTGGTCATTATAAAATAAGTATTCAAGCGTGTTATAATATTTTTGGGAAAAAAGCATTTCTTGCGCCGCAAGTTTTATGAATTGAAATACTCTTGTTGTTTCTTATGTTACGTTGGTTGCATAGTGAGTACCTATATTGTGATTAAAAAAAAAAACGACTTTCTTGACTAAATGCGACGTTAATGCTACGTGTTTTTCAAGTTTTGTGGAAAGAAATTCTTCAGTTTCTATTGGTTTAAAAAAGAGTTTTTTCTTGTAAGTTCTATGAGTTTTTTTTAAAAGGGTAAAAATAACTTTATTTGATTGTCATGTCATAATAAAGTTTGGGATTATAATATAGGTATTCAAGCGTGACAGTTCTCTTATAGAGAGGGAGACGAACAATTGGTGTAAAAATAAATAAAATAAAAATAAAAAAATAAGGAAAAAATAAAATAAATAAAAATAAGAAATGGATTTATCTGAACTGTGGGTAAAATGGCAGTCTCGTGGAATAGGATCATGTGGTGCTGTATTGTTTCGCTCTGTAAGTTCGTATGTGGAAAAAATTGCTCCGTTGGATCGGAAAATCTTTGTAAAAAACTGGTATAAATGGGCTAAAAAGCAAAGAAAGGCTGTAAATCTGCCTGATTGGGGCATGCGTATGCCTGAAGAAGATATTCTTGGTGAAAATGTGAAAAATATTAATCTAGAACTTTAAGTCATTAGGAGGATAAAAACAAGCATGTTGTTTAGTGAAAAATACAGACTGGCTTTGTTAGAAAAAACTAAAACTGATAGAGACAGATTTTTTGTGATTATGGAAATGGTAAAAATGATAAAGTTAAATACTGAAGTGATGGCACCAGTGAAAGCTGTTAAAAAGGAAGTTGTTGAGGTAAATAATGTAACTGAAAAAGCTGATTCACCACCACCTTACCTAGAAGGTGGAAACCAAAATGTAAACTCACAAATGTTGTCTGATAGATTGCAAAAAATGGCAATGAAAGAGAAAGTGAACACCCAGGCTCCAGTGTTCAATGTTACAGGAGGGAAGCTGATGATGGATCAAGATGGTAATGAAATAGACAAAACAAAAATGATGAATTTAAAAGAGATTATGGATAATGTAGCAATAATAACACACAGGCAAGAAATTCTCACAAGAGATCTGTTAAGACACAGCAGAAAAAACACTTAGCAGATCAGTTGAAATGGCAATAAGACAAGGACAAAATAAAGAAGATGTAGATGTGAGTACAGCCCTGACAAGTGCACTAGAGACTATAGATCAGTTGCGTGAAAAAACAAAGGACAAAGCAGAAAAATCTAAAAAGAAAAAGTACAGTGAGGGAGAAAGCAGCAGTGAGGATGAGGAACAGGACAAATAAAAAAAAAGTATAAACTTGACCCAGGCACGCCATTGAAACCTTCTAAACATACAGTAAAAACTAGAAAAGGTGAGAAAGGGACACTAAAAGGGAGATCAGATGGATTGGGAACAAGCCTTTCTGGACAATTTCCTTTAGTGGTGAAGAGTGGAAGAAGGAGGGATTATACTGATTAAGTCTCAGCAACTATGATGGATGTACAATGTCTGAAAGAAAAACTTCCTCCTTTGGAAAGGGGAGCAGGTCTGTGGGTTAATGTTTTTTGCAACAATATGACAGGAATTGTATTGGCTATTGGAGATTGGAGACAAATTGTTACAGCATGTGTGGGTGCTGATGAAGTGTCAAAATAGAAGAAGAAGCAGGAACTGAATGCGAGCCTCATCAGGCACCATTCTCCTATCATTCAAGACATATATGGCTAGCCATGAGGGAGGCGTTCCCTACAAAGGTGGATGTGAATGAACTAACGTCATGCATGTACAAAGATGAAGAAAGTGGTAGTGAATATGTAACACGTTATAGGACTAAGTGGGAGGAACAACTGGGTGATCCACTTACTGACAGTCACCTTGCACTCTTCAGGGGGGCAATTGTAAAGGGATGCCCAACTTCTGTAAGAAACCGTTTAGAGGCTGTAGTAGGATTGGATAAACAATCTATAATAGAATGGGAAGAATATTTAAGCCATTATGTTAAGATGTTTAACGAAGAGTTGAATGAACAAGAAGAATGTGACAAAAATGACATGAGACAATTGAATAAAACAAAACTCTCTGAGCTTCGTCAACAGGTCAAGGAAAGACAGAAAGAAAAACAAATGCTACAACGGCCACCAATTACTGCAGCCCCACAGTATTTCACACCACACGACGACTGTTGTTATTCATGTGGGCAACCAGATCACTGGAGTAATGAATGTCCTTTCTACCTTCAGCATTATTAAACAGCCTAAAATACAATAATGCATAAATCTGCTTTCACCCCCCTACCTGATATGAATCCTCAGCCCTCATCAAACTAATGATGGTAGCATAAAAGAATAGCTAAAAATGACAGAGTAGCAGCAAGACAAAATAATTCAATTTTTAAGGCTATTTCTAACTGAATGTGTTAAGTTGTGTAATTACAGGAAAGGATATGTTTTAAATCAGCTGCACAGAGGCTGGAGCGAGTTGTGTTGTGAGGACAGTTAAAACAAAGGACACGGACCCCTGCTGACATTCCACAGGTTGTAAATAATTCCACATGAGCCGTGGTGCAACAGAGGAGATGATGTCAGGCTCATGGAGAAAGTGACTCCTGTGTCCAGTTGTAGGTTGTAGGTAAGGAGAAGAATTTTGAGTAGTAATGGAGGTGTGAATCAGGTTGTAGAAGTGGAGGTGTGAATCAGTTGCTGACATGGTCAGTTAAGAAAGGTCTCTAATCTAATTAATGATAAAAACAATTGGTCAAAAGGAAAGATGTTTTTTGGGGCAAGACGGTGATGCACAGAGGATTTTAGTTGGCTTTGAAAAAACATTGCATTACAAAGCCCATGAGATATGTTTTTATCAGGAATTTGTTAATTACAGAAGTTGAATTTATCAATGAAAGTGAAAATGGTTACTCTTGCATCCTTACTGTACCATGCTTTACAATCTCATTTAGAAGACTTTTTTTTTTTTTTAAATGACCTAACAAAGGTCATGGAGGATCCAGGTTTAAATTAGCATTCAGGTGGAGATACATGGAATGTGACACAGCAGGGGGTGGCACCAACACCAGTGCAGAACAATCGCACCATCATTTGAAGAAAACCTGGTAAAATAATATCTTAAGACTCTCACAGGTTCCACAAGACGGACTACAGCAGAGACGGCGTAATTTAACAGGGGGAGTTGGATCAAGGTGATCTTTGAGATGATCAGACAACAGTAACCCAAAGGACAGGTAACATAAAAAGATGTTATGTGTCCTCTAGGGGAGGTTGATGTATGAATGGAATGAGCAATGAATGAACAGTGAACAGTATTGTTACTGTTGTTGTTATTTAATTTAATGCTATCGTCCTCTTCTGTGTGCTGTTTTGGTTTTTCTCTATTCCTTCTGTGCTACTGGAAAACAGAAATTTCCCTGAGAGTGTCATCTCAAAGGGATCAATAAAGTGCAGTCTAAGTCTATTGATGAAAGTGATGTTCCTAATTAGGGGATTCCTGGTTTTATGTCCTAAATGGGGGACGCCCCGGGTAAATCAAAGTGAAAAAGAAAAGAAAAATGAAAAAATAAGCAAACAAAAACTAAGAATGAACCTAAAACTTAAACTACACTAACAATAAAAAAAATAGCTCATTTAGATTAAAACTAAAACTGAACTAGATTTAAAATAAACTAAAGAACAAATAAAAAATATATTAAAAGTAGAAATAAAAAAATATATAAAAAATGTTAATAAGAACCAATATGGAAATAATAAAAATACAAAATAAACACGAACAACAAAACAATTGGGGTAAAAGAACATGTATTGTGGTTGGCTCATACTGCCAGATAACAAGCAGGAGGGCAGTGGACGTGTATATTACTCTCTCCAACCAGGGTCAAAATCAGTGGACGCAGGATTTTCTGACCTGGATGAGTAGACGCACTCAAAAGCATCAACCACATTCCCCATCAGAAGAAACAAGCGGATAAGTACATGGGGAAATTACCCAATTCTATTACATTAATAAAAAACTTTTTTTTGGTCAGAACTACTCCTGAATGAAGGTTGTTTGTGTGTAGGTTCAAGAAGATGGACTTGGAGAAGATCGAAGAAGACGGATTTCTGGGATCGGTTTTTCCTCTGCACGCCTGGAATCGGGACATGGACGAAGAGGACTAGATGACGAAGAAGAACAGTCACACCGACTATGGAAGATGAAGAACGAACAGCGACTGCAGAGGATGATGATAACGATAATGCTGATGGACTGGACTGCTGAGAAACATGAAAGAATGATGAAAGACCACTTCTGAATGATGCCAAACTTTGTGTCACTGTTTAAAAAAATATTAATATTACAGACAGATTATATTTTTGGTTATACATATAGTGTGTGCAGGTACATGATGATAATAATATGTTGTTTGGAAGATGATAATATTAGATAAAAAACTATAAAATGTTGCTGCGGAACAACCATTGATTTAGAAAATTGATTTATTTTTTGTTTATGACGTGACCTGTAAAGGCCACGTCAACAGGGGGAGTTGTTAGATTGGAAATTATTATACACTATACGTATACGCCATAGTTAAATTAATGCTAAAAAGATAATCAAAATATAAAGTATAAATTACTAGCTTCATCTAAGAGCTTAAACGTTTGAATACACATCCACAACCAACATTTCACTCAGACTGATTCACACTGGTTCAAGACAAGCTTGGAGCAGACGTAGAGCTAAAAACAGCGATTACTCTAAAACATCTGTCTGCATGCCCGGCTCACACCTGTGGGCGTGAAACAAAAGAGCAAAATGGAACACACCCAAAAGAGGGGGGCTGGAAGACAAAGGAATCCGTCCACACAACAGGGAAGCAAGGAAGTTACTCTCCAGGTGACCCGAGACTGAAGAAACTTGAAAGAACCACTGCCCCGGAAGAGATGACCCCCTGGATAGGAAACTTTCCCTTAAATAACGAGATGTTCTTTAATGCGGGACCGTCTTTCCCGGAGCTATTGACCTGTAGAGCTGCCGGCAAAGAGCGAGTCCTTTCGATCGTAAAGTTGTATCTTTGTTTGACTTGAAGCGGCGAATAAACTACCCGTACACTCTGCATTTTGACCTTTTCTCTCCATAAAGCAAAGTATTAAGACCCGGACGTGACGTCGTGTTAGAGTGACAGAAACGGACTAGTTTTAATCGTTTTAGACACGTGACTAAATGAGTATTTTCATTTTATTCATTCATCATCATTCCAAACATACAAACTCCACACAGAAAAGTTGGCCTGGCCTGCAATCGAACCAGCAACCTTCTTGCTGTGACTCCACTTTCCCCCATCGTGCACAAATTAGTATTTTCACTTCAATAAAAAAAGTCACTTCAATTAAAAGTAAAGACTTCAATCAAACATTAAATACTTGTTTCACTTTGATTAAAAACACAATTTTTCCATTGTAATAACCTATTTTTTAATTGAATAATTAAGACCTACCCAAAATATGGCCCTGCAAAAAAATAGAGATGTTGGAATGTTGCAGGCCCGTTACACAATCCCAAGAGCATCCGCACATATTGGTACAAGCCAAATGGGGTGGGAAAAGCAGTCTTTTCCCTATCCCCCTCTTTAACTGCTACTTGATTAGCAGAAATCTGTTGTAACTTTACCTAGCAAGGGTCACTCTACAACACTCTGACATCAAGGTGTCTCATCTTGCTTTAGGTGTTAACCATACATCTTCCTGTGAAAGGTTCATCACCTTAACTGGAAAGAATATACTGCTATGTGACACCTGTGTTTCCAGGCTCAAACAACATGTTAAGGTTGACGCGAGATTCCCCCCGACAACCCCATGCTTAAAATGTGGCTATGGAAGATCCAGGTAGATAACACCTCTCTTTGCTGGCTATGCGGGCGATTAAAACATTCTGCAAAACCTCTGCTTCTTGCAGTCTTGAGAACCAGCTCAACGTATCCAGTATGCAAGGTAGCATGTTAGCAGCTGTTATCTTTAGCCATTTAGCGGTTCAATGCATGTCACCATCTCCACCCTTTAACGGATTCCGAAAGAAACTCTCTGTCAAAGTGGTTACATTGCATCCTGTGTCCTGACAACACTTAAGTGCAATTACACCCACTTGTACTTCAACCTCTGGGCATTCACTAACTGCGTTTTTTTTAAATAATTTCCTTGGTAAAAACGTGAGCCTATAGACAAACCCCTCATTGCCAGGCTTATTGCAATTGAGGGTTCCCGTTTCCCTGCACAGACGCATTATCTGATGTAGTTGGCTTTCCAGAGCTGTGTGAAGAACTACACTGCCTTGCCATAAGCCCAATGCCTTCACACCGCAGACACATTGGTCAGCCATCGAGAGTGTACCTGTGTTCGATCTTTTGCCATCTTCCCCTCAAGTTTCTTGAGGGGCAATGGTACAGGTCAAAGCTTCCCTAGCCTCATGCAATGTATCCAATGCATTGAGAGACCAGCTACCCAGATCCATATTTGATGATTTGGGATTTAAAAATAAACGGAGAGTGAGTCTCTGACAGGTATGTTGACCATTACCAGTTCCATTATTTGGCCTGGTCAGTAAGAAGTTTAAGTGTGTGTAACTCCTCCTGAGGAGGTTAAACTGCTCACAACCTACAAGGCCTTCAGAAAACAAGAACAAAACGTGTGGCTTATCAGCACCTTAATTTGCCACACTGGAAGATAAGCCTGTTGTGATGTTTTGATGTTGTGATGAAATTTTACTTATTAATGTATGATTATTGTTTTACCTATGTGCAGATTTAATTGAATATACATGTCTTGTATGAAAAGTGTTCTCTTTGTGATGAAAAGGTAGATGCTTTTGTTTTGCAGTTGCTTTTTTTTGTTTTTTATTATACATTATTATTTTAAATAGTGATTAGTATAATTGTTCATGTTTTCTTTCCAGATTACTCATCCAACAACGTACTTCAAGATAAACCAGCACATTCCAATGTTCAGAAAGTGATTCAATGTCGAGGCTGAGCTGCAACAGGACGTCTCAGCAGTAGATTCATTCAGGGCCTGCAAAGAATTCTGCAGACCAGAACCATTGCCCGGGCTCTCAAACTGAAGTCGATGTGCAGAGCCAACAGTAACAATGCTGTCTGTGATCCGTAAAAATACAGAGGTTTGTACAATATTTAGATTGTATTGTAAATGATGTGAGTTTATTTTCATATACAAACACGTTTATTTTAACCATTGTTTTTGAATGTTTACTTGTAATAATTTTCATATAAATTAACAATACTGTTTTTTTTCGAGACTCTAGTATGATGCTCACAATCTGTTAAACCATAATGTATTAAAATACAATATTTAAAAATGTCCCATTGTGGGACTAATAAAAGAAAATCTATCTATCTTTTTTGTGTAACATGGGTCAACAAATGACAGCACAGGTAGGTCCTTATGTAAGAACATATTGAGATACAACATTTACCGTTTTCAAAGAAATATAATTCTTAAAATTAAAACTGGTTGTATTTCTCTTCTCCAACATTAGTGGGCAAACTGAATTATGGTGTGATGTTGTGACTACTGCAATAAGACACCTGCATAACTCTGGTCTGCATACTTATGTGGAAGTAGTGTAGTTGGGCAAAAATATGAAACATAAAATAAAAATTTGAGGTAAGTAATAGTGAAAACAAATGAACATAGCAGTCTCCTACCCGCAATCAGTGTCGATCCAGCACTGGGGAAAAAACTTTCTCCAGTGCTTTTAAGACACGCACTAATAGTCTCGTAGTGCGTTTTTTTCATGGTCCTTTAACTCTTCCTTATGGCAGTGGTTTTATCTGTACATATCCTGGGTTGGATGGATCGATTGAAAGCACCTTACTCTCCTGTAAACTCTGGTGATGTAGAATGAGTCCAGGTCAGGCATGTTGCACATTATCCCCTGCCCATTTCTCACCACCCAAGCTAAGTCCTGTCTGTCCTTTCTTGTGCTGCTACCACACAACATTTTCTTACTTCGTAGCTCTATAATTGCCCTTCAGATGTTTGTGTGCAACTGAGGGGAGAGGCAAAGCTTAAGCTTCCCCAGGAAGTAATTCACCAGGTTTGAGGTGCTGGGTGCTCAGTAGTGGTCGGATGAGATATGGATGCCCAGTAACTTAATATTTTCCGATTTGTGTCTATAAACAGTATTTAGACTGACATATTTGCCTTTATAATACTTTTGAATTAAGTATGAGCAAGCTGCCACCTTGAATATGGAACAGATGTATAGATAGATAGATAGATTGATTGATTAACTTTATTGATCCCTCTAAGAACAAGGACAAAGTTTCTATAAAAAGAAAGTTCAAGATTACGTCAATCTAAGTCTAAAGATAGAAAACAGAGGGGAATTGTAAATTCAAGAAACTTTGTCAACAAGGAACAGTTAGGTATGTTGAGACTAGAAGAAAGAATATGAACTTACTGGAAGATTTGAAGAAAAAAACAAGGAAAAAATGTGAAGAGCTCAGTAAACAGAAAAAGAAAAAAGAAGGCCATGAACATGTTGTCTTTTGTATGTATGCATGTGTATAATTAGTCCCTGGACATGTGGGTATTCAGTACAATTTTTATTGCAAATCCACACAATGCAGTGTGTGGTACGAGAGCTGACACTAATGTTTTTGTCTAAACATGTAAAGAGAATGTGTGAAAATAGTGTAAAAAAAAAAAGTGTTTTTAATAAGGAATATTAAAAGCATACAGAGGATGGATGGAAATTTTAAATGGCCTTTATATAATGACATGTTGTGTTATTGTTAGAATTGGTTACGAATCCAATGTTGATCATAGCAAGCACTTTCAATGTACGTTTCAATATCAGATGTTGAAAGTTCAATTGATATATTCTTTGTTATTTTATTGTTTTGATTATGTGTTTAACATTTTTTTTTGATAATATGTTTAACACATTTTTTAAAAATGGGAAAAGTCCTATTGTAAGCATTTCAGGCAAAGCAGCACCTGTTCACGTGAGGTGAAGGAGAATCTTCGTAAATCTTTTCCTTCCCTAATCCTGTGTATGTCTGAGAGATAAAAAGAGGTCCTTCCTGCCCCAACCTTTTTTACTTTGCAAGATAATGTGAAAGTGTTGACTCCCCGACACATTGATGATGATGATATGTCTTGATAACAATGTTTGTCAAAAAGAAAGCTTACAGCAATGGAAAAGGAAAGATTTTGTACAACTGGACATACTGGAGAATTTGTATTTGGATGATGATATATTTGTTAATTTTGTTGTATGATTTGTACATGTGAAAATATTAATAAAGAGGAATTATGGGAAAATACTAAGTTAGTGTGTTTAGGGTTATCAAATTTGTTCAACCACAGGAAACTTAATGTTAACCTTTGCTCTTGTTTCAATCATTGCTCTGTCTGAGGAATGTCTTAGAATGCTGAAAACACTTGAGACCGATTCAATGAAGTAAGAAGACAGGAAGAAACATTGATCTTCCTCTGTTACATTTACGTGTATAAAGGTTAAACTGAACAGCGCACTCCAGAGTGAAAATGGGACCTTCTAGGGCAGGGGTCAGCAACCTTTTGCCCTGACCCGTTAATGAAACACTTGGAGCCGCAAAACTGTTTTGATTTCAAAAATAAAATATGATGCAATATAAGGATTACTTACTTTAGCTTTATGATATTACTATATAAACTATAAACAAAAGGTAAAAGTTCAAACTTCACTCATTTTCTACACACCCTCATGTCTACTCACCCCTCGTGTCGACTACTCTGAAAATAATCCCAACCCTGAGTCGACATGAGTGTGACTAGAAAATTAGTAAAGTCTGAATTTTGAATATCATTCTAAGCATTAACAATGTTTTGCATTTTTTTTTTACTGCTGTGTGTAGATATAGATATAGAGCTGACTTATGTTTGTTTATAACTATATTCTTATGCAAAGCATTTTGTGAAAGTTCAGCTTCCTTCACAGCTACCACAGCTTTCCATGCAGGGATACAGTGATGAAAGCGACATGAGAATCAGATGTTTTATGAATACATGTTTTGATCTGATGCTACATCTGAAGTGTTTGAATAATAAATCTTCAATAAGGATTAAATACTGCCTTTCATTACAATTTCCGTTTAATTCATTCACAATCACATTCAGTTTTATTTTGAAAAGAAAAAAAAAAAGCTGCTTTTGTGTGGCAATATAAAATGAATATCAATAAATGTAATGTTTAACAGAGAACTGGATCTTGATTTTGCTATTGTTTATGTTCAAACCCTAAGCTACTTTTTAATAGCGTTTCTGACTACCTAACCGAAAGGATCAATGTTCAGTGTTGACAACTATCACAAAAATCCCTTGGAATTACAGTCTATTAAAAAGGAAACACTCACAGTAAATGAGGAGGTTCATTGTGCTTTTATTTACGGCATTTCCTAGGGCAAAGATTTCACTTACATTAGTGAACATTATGACAGTGCTAGACAGGCTGATGATGTTCACGCCCAGCATGTCAGATAGAGGCACAGAGGGGGTGCTGTGGCGGGGAGGGGATATTTCCCCCGGATCCAACACGGAAGCCAATTTTGGTGTTAGCGAACAACACTGAAGTCTACCGGCAAAACATCGAAATAGGACGCAAGGAGTCAGACTGTATTGCTAGGAGTACCTTGGTACACTCCTAATCCATGGAGAGTTTGACATACATAATCATCCCCAGATTGCTTTTCCAGTGTTTGAATTGGGGGTGTTATTGTTATGAAGGTGTTTTTTTGTCAATATTGACCTTTGCTGAAATGATAAAGATAGAGATACCCAACTTTGCTATGCCTATGTAGCTTGTGAGCCTTGTCAATGATCTTTGATTTCTGGCTTAGCTAGATGCTATACATTGATACATTTCATACGTACTTATGGAATATATCTTCCATAACATAATTTCTTCCTTTATTTGATTTAAATGTTTGTCAAAATTTGTTTTATAATCTACAAATTGAACTACCCATTTTTTTTTCTAAAAATGAAGAACCATTTCCTTAAAACACAACTTTTATTTTCATCATTGAAATGAAATTTCTGTTCACATCACATGCAGTTATGAATGCGTGAAGAAGCAGTTGGATGTGTAAATTTGATGGTTGCCTGTAGTAACAAACGTACAATTTACTTGTGTTTGCTGTCAGTATACAGTATGACATGGATCAAAACTTTGTCAAAACACAGTCTGGAAAACAATAGCCTCAGAGTTGTTTGTCAAGCCCAACACATTTTATTAAGGGAGAGACAAGCTTTTATTTTAATCTGACATTTGAGAACATAAATCATTTGTATAGTGAACTAGAGCAACTTTTGCACCAGGAGACAGATAAAAAATTTTGCTCCTGTGTTTCTGTTGCGAATTGTTCAAAGAGCCTGGATGTCTTGCTTTGACACCTCAAAGGGAGAGTATCTATACATTTCCAGGTATTGATTAAAGAAGAGAAAGTTTGGTGTCTGTCATGATGGCACAGTAGTTTTTTCCTTAATCAACTGTAGTCTTATTTCAACTGTATAGTGTCTTGAGATAACTTTGTTATGATAAGACACTTTAAATAAAATTGAATTGAATTGAATAGTTGTAGCACTATCTCCTCACAGAAAAAGCTTTTTTTCCAGTCACTGCGCAACTGTGTGCTAATGAGTATTTTCACTTCGATCAAAAAACGACTTCAAAACGTTTTTAACTTCAATTTTAAAAAAAATGACTTCAAAACTTTTTTCACTTCAAACAAAAAGGAAAGACTTCAATAAAAAAATATATATACTTTTTTCACTTTGATTAAAAACAGATTTCAATTGATTTAAGTAAATTGTTTTATGATTGAATAATTCAGAAAAGTATTTTTTTTTTTACTTGCTTACTTACTGTAACTGTAACTGACTGACCTGCTGATAAATGTAACAATGTTTTCTATGTAGGATGAAATAAATTATAGTTTTACAAGTTTTTTTTTTTTTACGAATATAAATTATATTTCAAACAAACTAAAATAAAGAACTGTAACGGTTAGTTTTGTGCACGTTACTGTTTCTTTAAGCCTGAGATAGGTGAGGGAGGTAAGAATGTATGTGGAGAAAGTGAGCCTCAGCTACGAGTCCGAGTTTGGCACTGATGGTCGTGAAGAAGGACCTGATATACCTGGTCTCTTGGATTATTTATTTTACTGATCGACCACTGTATGTCAGGCTGAAGGACATCATGTCTGACATTGTGGTGTGCAGTACAGGAGCACCTCAGGGGACAGTACTGGCCCCTCTCCTCTTCACCATCTACACTTCAGACTTCTGCTACAACTCAGAGCTGAGTCTCGTCCAGAAGTATGCTGACGACACTGCCATTGTTGGATGCATCAGGGACAACAGCGAAGACGAGTATAGGAGTCTGATACGTGACTTTGTGGACTGGAGTGAGAGGAACCACTTGCAGCTGAACACCTCAAAGACTAAGGAGCTGGTCTTGGACTTCGGGAGGTCCAGGACAAAGCCACGTCCAGTGTCCATCAGAGGCGACGAGGTGGAGATAGTTGACAACTATAAGTACCTCGGTGTGGGGCTGGACAGTAAACTGGACTGGTCCTGCAACACAGACCATGTATATAAGAAGGTTCCGAGTAGACTGTACTTTCTGAGAAGGCTTCGATCATTAAACATCTGCAAGAAGCTCCTCTGCATGTTCTACCAGTCTGTGGTGGCCAGTGTCCTGTTCTATGCTATGGTGTGTTGGGGTGGGAATGTGTCCAAGAGGAGTTTCAACAAGTTGGACAGGTTGATCAGGAGGGCTGGCTCTGTGGTTGGAATGAAGCTGGACTCACTGGTGACAGTTGCTGAGAGGAGATCATTGAACAAACTACTGTCCATCATGGACGATGACCGTCATCCTCTCAGCACTGTCATCAGTGAGCAGAAAAGCAGAATGAGTGCACGAATGCTCCTTCCCAGGTGCAAAACAAATGGACTCAAGGACTCATTCATTCCTCGGGCTATTACATTGTACAATTCTGAGTTTGGGGGCGTGGAGTGAAAGTATCTGGATGTTCTGTTCTATGTTAGTCTTTGTATGTTCTTTGTCTTTATCTTTAGACTTAGATTGTGTCATCTTGTTCTTTCTCTTTATGTTCTTGCTCTTATTTTATTTTGATTTATTTTTTATAAAAAATTGCTGTATGTATTGGCTATTGGAAAAAAACAATTTCCCGAAGGAGACCTCCTGAGGGATCAATAAAGTTTTACCTTACCTTACCTTATTGTTCCTAGGTTATATTCGGCGAAGTGACCTTCTACATCACAGGTGTCGTCGAACTGGTCCAGAAAAGGGCAGAGATGATGCAGGTTTTGTATCCAATCAGTCAAGCACATAGATTTGAACGAATCAGGTATCTGAAGACTGTAATCAGTTGATTGTCAGCCACATAGACATATGTACATAGACGCCGCATCGACTGCTGCCGCCCACTAGAGTGGTGTGTATACAGGCCGGCCATCTTGGTACAGTGCCACTCGCTCCTACAGTGCATTACGTCTATAGAGGAATGCTGTGTTTACACTATCACTAATCGCTCATTTGTCAAGCGATTTTCACAGGGTTTCTTATATAGACAGACAGACATAAATAAAATGAAAATAACCCAGAAAACATTCAGGTCTTTATTGCTTGAAGTTCTATTTCATTTGAGTATATTCCTCTTATTACAGAAGTTCTTATTTGTCAACAACTTTGTGGTGGCTTTGTGTCAGAATATTAATTTCAAATGGCAGCTTTTATGGCCTGGAATCAGCCAAGGTCTAGCTATAGTTGCTAAATTATCAGAAGGAATATTTTAATTATTATTATTATATGTTATATATTATATTATACATCCTGTAAAATAGCTACTGTACGACGATTTGAACTAACCAAACCGTTAGAAAATCGGTCCAAAATTCAGCGAATAATTTTATTTTAAGATTGAGAAGTACCTCCTTCCCTGCTGTTGTTATTGCGCTTCATACATATCCGCCTGCAGTCCATGGGGTCTCTATGTATATATGTCTATGGTGGGCCAGGTGCTGCTTGTTTAAGCTAACACCGGATTCGTTAACTCTTGTGTGCTTGACTGGTTGGAATAAAAACCTGCACCATTTCTGCCCTTTTCTGGACCAGTTTGACACACCTGCTGTGCAGTTACCTTGTTTGTTACCTAAAAGGTAAACTGATAGAGAGGACCAATCATTGAAACGCTATGAAACACCCACATTTATATAAATACTTATTTACTTAATGGATGTGGATAACTGATTAATGCAAGGGACCCATTTTTCACCAGTGAAGATTATTAAAAAAAATTGGATTATTTATTTATTGTTTTGTATTTTTTTCATACATATTTTTATTGATTTTCACAACCAAATTCAAAACAATACATCAAAAAACACTTCCCCTTTTCCTCCCTACCCATTACAGCAGAAACTTTCAGTGTTTACTCTCAGTGTAAATAAAAAATATATAAAAAAGTCATTGCAAATCAGTCTTGTTCATTCATTAAGGTGTGTCCTCATGTGTCAAAATAGAATATGTTTTGTGTGGTAGTTCCTGCGTTATAGTTTGACCCCTTTGTCGTAGTCATTCAGAGAAGATTTTAATAATAAAACTAAATTATTATTTTTTATCATTATCTATTAAAAAAACAAAAAAAAAATATTACAGTTATAATTAAAGTATAATATAATTAATCATTATTATTATAATGAAGGGCCAATATGAGTCTGTTTCCAAGTGTTTTTTTAATTTTTTTTAGTTGTTGTTTTTTTTACAATAAGTGATACCACTGTTCCAAAAGTTTCAATCCTACCTAAATATTAATTTCATTAATACGTCAATCCACGGAACAACTTCAGAAAACATATCTTTGTACTCTAAGATTGGAATAATATGTGTTGGATCATTTCATTTTAATATTATTTATTTATTTTGAGAGACCGTATAGATTTTAGATTATAGATTTTCAAAATAATATAGATTTATTTGTACTCGTTGACTACCCGAGACACGACCCGCGGTAGCCGAGCGCCCTGCAGTGGTCGGAAAATGCGTGTGAGAAATCAAATAAGAAAAATAAGAAAAAAAACAAAAACATTCCGCTTAACCCATAGTAAAGCGCGAATTGGGAATATTAACATGTATTTGTGCTGCATTTTCTGCTCGTGTAATCATCTCAAAATCCAATTTATACCGGGAATTCATGACAGCTCATTTTTTTTTAAATGTAATACATTTGATTACATTTCAGCGTTTTGGTTGCGAACTTAAATGCGTCCATCAAGTGAAACTGAGAGATTTACAAAATATATACTTTTTCTGTTGATTTATTGCCCCCTGCATTTCCTTCAACCTGCAGTGGAAAACAGGCAATATCAGACGTGATGTGAGTCTTTCTCTCGTTAGGACGATGCTACTAGTTCGCTCATGAAGGTAGTTAAAAAAAATGTCGAGTCCAATTAAAGCAGCAGGAATCAGCGAATTCTAGTTTTGAGACTGGGTGGTATCATCAAACGGTAAAAAAAAAAAAAAAAAAAAAAAAAAGCGTAATTCGGCATTTGTTTTTCTCCACCTTTATTTTTGCTATTTTATCGCTGTTTTGTTAACTAATTGTGTGTTAAAACAAACGCGATTTCATTCGTTCGGTTTTGTATGTGTCAGAAGAAATGTCCGTTTGGATTTAACAATGTCAAGTTAACGTCGATTGAAATTAAGTTAAATTCCGATTTTGTATGAAGTACACATCAATTAACGATGGATATTCTCAAACTTATTTCATGCCGCGATTTTATTTAAATAAAACGAACGTTCACATTCCTCACAAGAAACACTAAGAATGAATACAATGGTTCTATACGTTAGTGAATATAGTAAAGTTATACCATGTTGTTTTAATTTTAAATAACATAAAATAACTTGACTTGACTTAAGTGCTTAAAAAGTAAGTCTTAAATCAGAAAGTTTTCAACTTTTTTATCAAAGTGTTATATAATTGTAAATATATTTTATCTTCATGATGATATTGACAAGAAGTCTCTGGGTCAAAATGAAGCAATAAAATATTGAACATGATTAAAGGAAGTCATAAACCTGAAAGTAGTACAACAGTCTTAACTATTAACCTTAAAGGCCTAAAATTATAAATTTGAAGTATGAAGTGTAGGAAATTAGACAACATTTTTGAATATACTTTTTTTTCTTTCTTGTAGTTTTTCAAACTAGCTTAAGTGCATTGCTCTATATTGTATTGCCAATATATGTTTAAGGCTACAATAATCTCACTTAAGGAAGTTATTTAACACTGTTGAGGTGTCGTCATAGTTAAATATATTTCTAGTTAACTTTGTGATCTATCTTTGATGTATTACAAGTGACTTACTCCTAATTTCTTCAGTTAAAATGCCAAAACTGGTAGTAAAAAAAAGAGGGTTTTATCAACATTGAATAGGAGAATCTGCTCTGAAGTGAAAAGTGATCCAAGAAGGAACTGTGATCATGTGCCACAGCTCTTGCATCAGCATCGCAGCAATCAATTTAGCCCAGTGGTTTATTAATCACCTTCCATTAGTGTCGTTCAGCGGAGATTCGTTGTACATTTCAGTACAAATGGAGCATTAAATAAACTTTCGTCCTCTTCATTAAGCATTTGCATCAAAATGTTTTGCGTCGTCAAGATCCGGGTAAAATAGATGAGATCTTAGAAGAGGAAATTTCTTGATTCGTCAGCGGTCTGTTGACGTGCAGAAACATCTGCTGCTTAGAAATGGAGACTGATGACTCAAATTGTATGCAGTCCCAGGAGCTGCCAAGTTAGAGGGGGAATGTATTGGCAGGCGGGAGATTGGACATATGACCCCACAAAAAAATGTTGAATCTTCCGCTCTGAGTTTACAGCAGCAACCAGGTCTACATGTTCTCAAAAGGAGCAGTAAACTATTTGTTTGTTGTCTGTCTATGATAATCAACCTCCATGGAATTGTATCTGACAGCTGAGAAAGTCTGTCTTCTGCCTGTTCCTGGTCCACTTGAGTAAAAAGGAATTTTTAAAGGGCGCGTTGATTTTTTTTTCTCTGTGCAACAGCAGCTTGCTTTTATGATTAGGGTGACTAAATCAGAACCAGAGGAAGCGAGAGAACAGAACGGAGAGAGATGAGGAGTTCTTTTGTGGACACAGAATATGGAGGCGACTGAACAACACAATATTCTGATTAATGTATTTACATGAGTCACTGTGACTAATTATCTTGTTTACATGTCGTATTGCTGTTTCTGGTGTTACCCCAAAGCGTTTCTTTAAACTATATTTGTATTAAAATAGTTTGGAGAGCTGCTGATTGTGTTGCAACATTGCTATCATACTAAAAACATATACAATGTTTGTTGTAATGTTTTAGTAGAGTAAAGAATATGATAATTTGAGAAAATTTGATATTTCAGACAACAGATGTAACTTGCAGTTGACATATTGCTAATTTCATTTACATTCTGTGATCGGGCCTTGTCCGTGCCCTTATGGTGTCTCAAAATGTGTCTATAAACTGTCTATTCTACAAAGATAGTATTTTATTCAATAATGTTGGTAAGTTACTTTAGTTTTTCAGGTACCTGAGGTACCTGAATAAAGATCTACTGCTGGATTTAGAGCTTAACATTTATCTTCTTCATAATACCTAAATCTGTCTCAAGTTGGTTGAGTTATTGCACACGCTTTGGTCCTCGTTAGAAGCTACAGTCAGAAGGCCTGCATCCTCCAGCTCATATAAGCTTTATTTGACTTATTGCTGTGCTAATCAGGCTCCAATGTAATCACTTGCTCTATGGTGGAATAATACTTTGAAAAATTACTCAAAATTGTTCCATCAAAACGTTGCACCATAATATTGTTGATTCTACGTGAAATTCTGCATCATACACGTGAAAAGGTAAAGAACAACATGTTTTCATGTTCTGGGTCTCTGTCATGCCATGAGCTGATTTATTCTCCTCTGAAGAGCTGATCTTGAGAATATGAATCATAGAAAGCCAATGGATCATTATTATGTTCCTCACTCCTTTATCTCTCTATTGACTCCAGGGCTTTTCAGTCTTTCTGGCTTTGATTTGGAGCTGTTCTCGACAGTGACTTGAGTGGACTAGTTGAGCTAAAACACAATTTCCAGGAGATTGCAGAGTAAGTGCCTCTGGCAAGACCTTTCTTATTTATATGGAACTTCTCTCTCTCCAGCTTAGGTCTTTTCCAATTTTTCCACTGTTTTTGATTTAGTAAAAAAGAAGAGAAATCACTTTGAAATGCAAAAAAAAAAAGAAAATGCAAACCAAAAGGTCTCCTGAAATCCTTCTGAAACTGATATGTTGGTTTAAAACCTAATCGTCCAAATTGCTTAGAAAAAGACTGTGCAGCAAATTATTGAGAAATTATTTAACACTATCAATGTAACCATATATAATTAGTTTGTATAATTTTACTTAGAGAATAATTATAATACACTATTTGTTTTAATATTATTATTTCAAATATAGATTTATGATAGATTTATTTCTACATTTATTTCTCAACATAGTTATCAGTAATAACACACACAAAAATCATAAGCAAAATGGCGTGAAGAGAAAAACTTTTTTTTTAATTAACATCTTCAAGAAAAAATAAGTGCACTACATGTCAGAATTGATCTAAACATTTTTGTATACATCATTATAATTATGCTTCCCTTGAAAAACCTTTTATTTTCCTTCAACCCTTTAAATTTTTTGTCAGCATGATTCGTGCTTGTATTTGTACCCATTTTAACCCTTGTGTTGCCTTTGAGTCAAGTTCACCTTGACCCAGAGGCAACACAAGGGATATGACAAACGTTTTTTTTTTGAGGCTGCATAGGCTAATGACACACAAATAGACATGGCTCGTGTACACAGAAGGATTAAATACGAGAAAAGTTGTGACCCTAGGTCCTCATAGCCACTAGCAGGACTTTAGAAACGTGCTGCTTTTCTCCCTAGTCAGCTGCTGTAAATGCAACCACGACTTTGAAAAGTTCCATAAAACATTTTTGTGACACGGTGAGGCTTAATGGCTGCCAACTTGATGAAAATGAGACACTTGTGGCAACATCATAAACCTTTTTTTGTGGATCCTCAAAGGTATGAAAAATACAACATACTCCTACTTTTTGATGTACATTTGTATGTCTAAAGTAGTCAGCCAGTTGTGTGACCAACCTGTTGCAAATTAGCATCCTTAGTCATCAACTTGAAACTGAACCCATACTTGACTTCCCTTCAAAATGTTGCCTCTTCTGTTGGGCACTAAATGAAATGTAAGTTCCTGAGGTTCAAACGTCATCAATTCATGTTTTTACTTTTAGTTTTAGCCTCAAAAACATTACTAGAATAAAACGAATATCATTGATACACTATGACTCTAAGTATTACTATCCATGTTGCTGATGCCTCTTTTATTAACAAGTACTTCAGCTACTACTACTAAGAATACTGTTGTGAGTACAACTACTACTATTTAATAATTACACAACAGCTATAACTACATCTACTATTACTTGTTCTACTGCTACTGCTACTGCTATTGCTAGTACTAATATTACTGCCACTACAGCTGTTAATACTGCTATGTTTAACAATTATTGTTCAATGTTATATCACAACTGTAACTACTTAATGTACTACTACTTTGGTTTAATCTACAACTGCTAGTAAAATTACCACAACAACGACTTATTTCACTTATGTATGTGTGTGTAATAACAATTTTCCTAGTATGACTGACTAATTACCAGCTACTTGTAATACTACCACTGCTTGATTTACTACCATGATTAAATTATTACATCTGGTTCTACTACTAATGCCACTACTTCGTTTACACTGTACTCAGGGGAATGCATAATATTGCAATATGTTGTTTAAAACAATCACTACACACTTTTTCATCATAAATAACCTAAATGATTTTTATTGTGCTAATTCCAGCAGTAAAATACAAATATAAACATTTTTTGTCATTCCTACTTAATGGTGTATATAGTCTTGTAACTTAAAATATTTTGAGCTCATGAAGTTACTTGAACTTAACCTTTAGAGCATTTTAAGTGTACTGTTGTTTAACTAATTAACACAGTGACGACCATGTGGACAACATGAGCATGGGTAATTGTTTTCTATTTCCAATTATTTCATTGTGTATTAACATTGCAACATCGAAGCTGTCTTATATTGTTTCTCTGTCAATGACAATAATTGTGTTTTTAAGCTATGCTATCCTTGATAGCTCCTGTAAAAGTGGACAGAATCGGACACCATTTTAGATGTAATACTTTTCTTTATGATGCCATATTTACAAAAACTTTAATGTTGACATAATATATTAAATGCTGATGGCAAAATCTATAATTCTCTCTTTAGCTATCCACCGGCATCCCATGCTTCTTTACGAGTAAAATCTCAAATATTATCAGCACCCCTATATATCAGAAGGGGACTTACATTGAAATAATAAAACTCAGCATATAAAGCATCGGTAAAATAAAAGTCCGATTTAAAACGGTGCTATTAATGGCTTAACTTCACACTGACGAAGCTTGTCTTGTGTAACAACTCACTCTTGTGGTCGCGGAGAGAATTACACCACGCCTTGATTCTTAACGTGAGGGTGGAGTTGATGACAGCAGAACATGATGAAAAAAGAAGCGACATCGTAGATGTGAGAGAGTTTGATAGTAGATGTGAGAGGGTTTGATAGTTGGTGTGAGAGGATTTGATAGTAGGTGTGAGAGAATTTTGTCTCAAACGGCCTCTCATAGCAGGGATCTAAATCAGTGGTCCCCAATCCTTCAGTCAGAATCAGACAAAGGCGTCTCAGCTCTAGTAGAAATTAAGCTTCAGTAACACTATAAGAAGCCGTCACTACTGTAGTCAGCTTTAAGCTGTACAGCAGTTTCAACTTGAATTTTCCAAAATAACTTGGGGGAAGGCGATAATTATTCAACCCTAAATTATACATGGTGCATACAAAACTGCAACTTCCCATGATGCATCCCTGCCCAATAGCGAAAGCTGATTGCTTGCTTTAAATATGTCAATGATATTTAAATGGCCCAGAACCAGTAATTCTCTTCTCAGCAAACAGAAAAACAATATAAACATGATTTTGAACTGGATAACTGAAATGAGACACACGCTGTAAATTAATGCAGACGAGCTCTGGTGTAAAAATGTATATTTTAAATACAGGTTTATTGACACGAATACTTAAATTAACATTCATGGGCTTGTTTGAAGCATCTTAAGATACAATTTAACAAGAGTAAAACTGCAAATCAGTCTTATCCTCTCTTTGCTTCATTACAATGTGAGCCTCATCTGCTCACATGTGCGTTTTATTGTTATAATTATAGAATAAAAGTATTTTGTTAACAAATCATGTCAACATGTGATGGTGCATTAATATCATTTTGCTTTTTTGAGGAAACCGTAAACCGTCTTATGCTGTTTCTCGCTTTCTGCAGCTTCATTTTGATAAAAGTTATGTGATGTTTCCCAAGAACGTTTGTGACTCTCGTAGACAACACTTGAAGCGATCAAACGCAAACATGTTGTTCGTTGTATTATATAAACAGATCTTATTTCTTATATACGTTTCTTAATATTAAATCAATATTGTAGTGACCAGCTTCTCATTGGGCAGAGATGCAATCTGTGTGAACCATCAATAAGTTAGGTTGGATAATAATCTCCTTTCCTCAAGTTCTGATAGCAAGTATAAATTGTTACTAATGTTGGGGGTTTTTGTGTTCCGGTGAAGCGACCCCTCCCCAGCCTCGTACGTGGTGATGGAATGAAGGACAGACACATTGATGAGTTTAAGAAAAATGCTTGTTTAGTGAATTATGCAAAAGTCAGAAACAAACTTATGTGCACACGGGCGCTAGCAAGCAGAGAGATCTATCGCAGACGTCTTCGGATGCCAGAACGCAAAGATCAGACAAAATGGTGGATCTTTATAGTAAAATATTCAGGTTAACGCCTCTAGTCAAATGTGAATGTAGGATTGGTCAGTAACTGTAAACACTTGATTCTAAGATGGCCGGTCGCACGTGATCGTAGTGGAAACTTACTGAAGGTTTTTGTCTTCTCCAGAGAATGGGTTCCCAGCGACTTAGTGGTGCCTTTCCAGGCACATCACTTTAAAGGATCAACACTGCTCTCCTGACATTGAACTTTTGGCACTGAGTCTGAGACCCTTCTACTTGCCACGGGAGTTTTCACATGTTGTCGCGGTGCTTGTGTACATTCCACCATCGGCGAGCACGGAGGCAGCATGTGATGTCATCACTGGAGTGGTGAACGGGTTACAGACTCAGAGCCCTCGGGCCCTCTTTATCATCTCCGGTGATTTTAATCACGCATCTCTCTCTTCCTGTCTGCCCAAATTCATGCAGTACGTCACTTGTGCCACCAGGGACAATAACACACTGGACCTTTTTTATGCGAACACTAAAGACGCTTATTTATCATCCCCCCTTCCTCCTTTGGGACGAGCTGACCACTGTCTGGTCCATCTCCTACCTGTTTACAAGCCACTTGTGAGCAGGCAACCAGCAGTGACTCGCTCATTCAAGAAGTGGTCTGATGAAGCTGAGGAAGCTCTGAAGGTCTGCTTTGAGACCACGGACTGGAGCATCTTCAGTGAGTCCCACAAGGAGGATATTGACGGTCTAACCACTTGTGTCACGGACTACATCAACTTCTGTGTGGAGAGCATTGTGCCAACCAGAACTGTACGATGCTTCTCCAACAACAAACCCTGGATTAATCCTGATATAAAGGCTCTCTTAAAGGAGAAGACGAGAGTCTTTAGGTCAGGAAACAAAGAGGATCTGAGGGCAGTTCAGAAGGAGCTCAGAAGAAAGATCAGGGAGGGAAAGGAGAGGTACAGGAGGAAGATGGAAGAGAGTCTGGCCAACAACAACACCAGAGATGTCTGGAGAGGTTTGAAATCCATATCCGGACATCAGACTAGGCTCTCTGTAGCGGCGGGGGATAAAAATTGGGCTGACAACTTAAACAGTTATTTTTCAAGGTTTGAGGTGTCGGCCCCCCCACCCCCCTTTCTACACCATTCACACCTCTTCATTTACCTTCTCCTCCCCCCCCGAGCTTGTATTGTTTCAGCCCCCCCACTGACTCCACAGGAGACAATGCCCCCCCATCCCAGCCTGTCCCTCACACCTCTCCAGGTGAGAAATCAGCTCAGGAGAACCAGGACAACAAAGGCCCCTGGACCAGACGGCATCGGTGGCAAAGTACTCAGGACGTGCTCTGACCAGTTAAGTGAAATTGTTGGACTTCTGTTCAACATGAGCTTGACCCTGGGAAGAGTTCCACTACTGTGGAAGACGTCCTGTGTGGTAGCGGTGCCGAAGACTCAGCACCTTAAGGATCCCAGCTGCTACAGACCTGTGGCCTTGACATCCCACCTTATGAAGGCTCTGGAGCGGCTGGTCCTTAGTTACCTGAGTCCTCTGGTGCGCTCCTCCATGGATCCGTTGCAGTTTGCCTACCAACCTGACATCGGCGTGGAGGACGCCATCATCTTCCTTCTCCACCGAGCACTTTCTCACCTGGAGTCGCCTGGAGGCACTGTGAGGATCCTTTTCCTGGATCTAAGCAGTGCTTTCAACACCATCAGGTCAGACATCCTGAGGGACAAGCTGGAGCTGTCTGGAGCGGACACTCACCTCACGGTAGGACCCGGGATGGTGTTTCGAAGACTGTACTGTGCAGTGTAGGGGTCCCCCAGGGAACGGTGCTGGTACTGTTCCTTTTTTCACTGTACACTGCAGACTTCCAACACCTGTCTCCTACCAGTCACCTGCAAAAGTTCTCGGACGACTCCGCCATCGTCGACCTCATTAAGGACGGGGATGACGGGTCGTACCGGGGACTTGTCCAGGACTTTGTTGACTGGTGCCTGGAAAACCACCTCAAGATCAACTCCAGCAAAACTAAGGAGTTGATTGTGGATTTCCGGCGGTGTCCCTCCATCTCCCCCTCACCACTGAACATCCAGGGACAGGACATTGAGATTGTCACGTCTTACAAGTTCCTGGGTGTTCACCTCAACAACCGCCTGGACTGGGTGGATAACACTGCTGCTCTTTATAAAAAAGGGCGGAGTAGACTCTACCTGCTCCAGAGGTTGAGGTTGTTTGGTGTCCGGGGGCCACTCCTGAAGTCATTCTATGACTCAGTAGTGGCCTCTGCCATCTTCAACGGTGTGGTCTGCTGGGGGAGCAGCATGACAGCAAAGGATAGGGCTAAACTGGACAGCCTTATTAAGAAGGCCGGTTACGTCCTAGGGCGCCCCCTGGATCCTGTGGAGGAAGTGTCTGGGAGGAGGATACGGAGCAAGCTTGGCTCCATGAGGAAGAACTTATCTCACCCTCTCCAGCACACACTGAGGGCATTGAGGAGCTCCTTCAGTGATAGGATGCTCCAAGATAAATATTTAACTGCACCTTTCTTGTTATTTTTGTAAATATGATTGTGAATATATAATATAGTGCAGATTTATTTTCTATTCTACTTAGATTTTATTTATTTTTCTTTTTATTATTTTTTATTTCTGGGTGTTTTATTTTCTTGGTACATTGCTCTGGCTGTTGTTGAACCGAATTTCCCCTCGCGGGACAAATAAAGGATTCTGATTCTGATTCTTACTGGACTGTTGTGTCTTTCAGTGGGAGTTTTCAAACAGGTGTCCACAGATTTGCTGGGAGTCTGGGATTGTTTAATCTTTCTGTGTGTGCAAGGCTTTGTGACCTCGGCCTTGTGTTGCAGTCAGTGAATGCAATGCAAGAATAGGATTATTTAATATGAATTAAATATGTAAGATTATCAGTTAATCAAGTGACTATTTGAAATGTGTGTTAAATCTAGATGATTGATTACAGTAAAGTTGTCATTTCCTTACACTAATGACATATATCATTATCTTGATATATATCTTCCGCTTCCGGTGAGCCTTTGATCGGCTGCTTGAACGTGAGCTCCTGCAATAATTGCCCAAAACAGTCGTTTTAACGACTACTTGTCCGGATATTATGCTCATATCACTAAAGATATGTCTCAAGCATCTATGATCTATGATCGTGATGCTCTCTTCAACATCAGAGAGTCGATGGAGGATTATAACCGCGACCGTTACCAACGTCCGGTGAATTTGTTTCCGGCTCCGCTTCTCATCGACTCGGACTCTGTGGAATATCGTTTGATCTCTCCGGTACCGGGCGATTTCCACAAGCGATCGAGTCGGTCTGGAGTTCAGGTCAGGATGAGACGCACAGTCGCGATCGCTCGGAACAACTCTGACGTCATTGGACGTCATCGATGTTTGATCGACGTTCCTCTCGCTGAAGAGCTTGACGACACATCAGCGCTGCCGTCTGTCCAGACCTCAACGAAAGGTGGTACGATTTTTTCATTTCCTCTCTTTAATTCGGCTTTTACTACCGAGTTGAACTTCAGTGACAGCTGGTACCCACGTGACCGCTGTTCGCTTCAAAAGATCCCGCTCTGCGCGCCTGTCAGTGACGCGGCGTCGTCAGTGACGTCATCGGTGCTGAATGTGGGACCCCATAATGTTCGCTCCATTACTAATAAATCCTTTATTCTTAATGATCTTTTCACAAGAGTTAATTTGGATTTATTATGTCTTTCTGAGACTTGGCACAGAGAGGAAGAGTTTATTCATCTGAACGAACTCTGTCCAGTAGGGAGCGCTGTTCTGGGGAAGCCTCGCCTCTCTGGTCGTGGAGAAGGTCTTGCTACTGTTTTTAGGGAGAGTTGTTCTTGCAAAGTGATTCAGACACAGGAATTCACTTCTTTTGAGTCTCAGATGATCTTGGTTGGTTCTACAAGACCTTTCTATTGTGTGTCAATCTACCGCCCACCTGGTCCTGCGGCGGTGTTCTTGAAAGACTTTAGTGACTTCTTATCTTCCATTATTCAGATGGAATCTGTTCTTATTCTTGGAGACTTTAATCTTCATGTTGATGACGTCACATCTTGTCCTGCTAAAGAACTTTTAACTTTAACAGAAGCCTTTAATTTTGAGCAACATGTTTCTGAACCCACTCATCAAAAAGGCCACATTTTAGACTTAGTTTTTACTCTTGACCTGGACATTTATAATGTATCTGTACATGATGTCCATCTGAGTGATCATTCTCTTGTATTGTTTAACCTGGACTTCACCACTGAACCTAAGCCTTTGAAAGTTAGGTCTCAGAGGCGTGTCATCTCAGCCGATACTGCAGACAGTTTTTCTGCTATGTTTGACCGTCTTTCCTTTGATGACTGCCCAGACGTGGACAGTTTGATTCACTGTTTCACTGGTCATTGTGTTGAAATACTGGATCAAGTGGCACCTGTTAAATCGAACTTGAAAATTCAGAAAAAAAGGTGCCCTTGGACAAATGAAGATCTCCTGAGTCTGAAGAGACTTTGTCGAAAGACTGAGCGTCTCTGGAAGTCCACTAAACTTGAGGTGCATAGACTTCACCTCAGGGATCTGATGACTTCTTACAATGAGATGGTAGAAACTGCTAGATCTGATTACATCAGAAAACTGGTAGCAGCAAATAGGAAAAACCCCAAAGTTTTGTTTGACACGATTTGTCTCCTGCTCCTCAAATCACGCCTGTCTTCTGTGAAGCTGACTGCAATGCATTGTTGAGATTTTTCATTGACAAAATTAAATTGATCAAAGAGAAAATCTCTCCCCCTTTGTTTGGAACCCCTACTGTCTCTGAGCCCCTCTCCTCCTCTTGGTCCTCCTTCACTGCTGTATCTTTGGGTGATATTTCGACACTAGTGAACAAGATGACACCCTCCTCTTGCTCAGATGGCGTCCTTCCTTGTAGGCTTTTTATCAAAGTATTTGATGTAATTGGCCCCTGGGTTACCAATATGGTGAACCTCTCCCTTTCCACAGGGGTTTTTCTCAATGCATTTAAACATGCCATTGTGGAGCCTCTGCTCAAAAAACCAGGCTTAGACCCGACTGACCTCAGTAATTTCAGGCCTATTTCTAAGCTCCCTTTCTTGTCCAAGATCTTGGAGAAGGTGGTGTCTGAGCAGCTGTCTTTGTTCCTGGATCAGAGCGACATCCATGAGAAGTTTCAGTCTGGCTTCCGTAAACATCACTCTACGGAGTAAAACGGATAAAACCGGAGTCCGTTTCCGTCGCTCCAACACGACGTCACCTCCGGGTCTTAATACTTTGCTTTATGGAGAAAAAAGGATCAATTCAGAGTGTACGGTCGTTTATTCACCGCTTCAAAACAAACAAACATAGAAACTTTTACGATCGATCGGACTCGCTCTTTGCCGGCAGCTGTACAGGTCAATAGCTCCGGGAAAGACGGTCTTGGGTTATGGGTCGTCTCTACATTTAAGGGAAAGTTTCCTGTCCAGGGGGTCGCCTATTCCGGGGCAGTGGTTCTTTTATGTTAACTCCTGTTTCGAGCCACCTGGAGAGTAACTTCCTTCCTTGCCTGTTGTGTGGGCAAGTTCCTTTGTCTTCCAGTTCCCCTCTTTTGGGTGTGTTCCGTGTTGCCCTTTTGTTTCACGTCCACAGGTGTGAACAGAGCAGACAGACAGTCCTTCATTAAATCGCTGAATAATCTCTAGTCTGTTTCAAGCTACCCTTGACACAGTGTATATCAGTATGAAAGTGAAATGTTGGTTGTGAATGTGTATTTAAACGTTTAAGCTCTTAGATGAGGCTAGTATTTTATACTCTATATTTTGATCATCTTTTTAGCATTAATTTAACTTATGGCGTATACGTATAGTGTAGAATAATTTCCAATCTAACAGGAGACAGCTTTATTGAAGGTGTCCAGTGACATCATGATGTCGGCTGACTCGGGTAAATTCACTGTTCTGGTTCTTTTGGATCTGTCCTCAGCCTTTGACACAGTTGATCACCAGATCCTGCTGAGAAGACTGAGGGATGAAGTGGGACTCTCTGGGTCTGTGTTAGAATGGTTCTCATCTTACCTTTCTGGGCGCAGTTTTAGTGTATCTGCCAATCAAATGAGGTCTGAATCGGCAGATCTGTTGTGTGGAGTCCCTCAAGGTTCTGTTCTGGGTCCTTTATTGTTTTTGCTGTACTTGATTCCCCTCGGTAAAATCATTCAGAGATTTCCTGATGTTTCTTATCACATTTTTGCTGATGACATCCAGCTCTACTGCTCTTTTGATCCAACTGAGCCCCAAAGGCTGAACAGCTTAGTCAATTGTTTGTTAGAAATCAAACAATGGCTGAGTGAAAACACTCTACAGCTAAATGTGGACAAAACTGAAACACTGGTGATTGCTCCTGATGCTAAGATTCCAGGGTTGAGTCAGTACTTGGGTGACTTAGGTCAGTCTGTCAAACTGAGCCTGAGAAACCTGGGTGTTGTATTTGATAAAGACATGTCTCTTGTTCGACACTGCAGAAAACTGACCAGAAACTGTTTCCTTCAACTGAGAAAAATCTCTAAACTTAGGAAAATGTTGTCGGAACATGATCTGGATCTTATAATCCATGTGTTTGTTTCTTCTCGTCTGGACTATTGTAACAGTTTGTTTTCATGTCTTAACAAGAAGGAGTTGTCTCGCCTGCAGTTGATTCAGAACTCTGCAGCGAGAATTCTAACCCGCTCAAGTAGAAGAACTCACATTTCTCCCGTCCTTAAAACTCTTCACTGGCTTCCAGTTTCTTTCAGGATCAACTTTAAAATTCTGGTTCTTACTTTCAGAGCTATTCATTGTCAGGCTCCTCCTTACATCACTGATCTGATCCAGCCTTACACCCCAGCTCGGGCTCTGAGGTCTGTGGATCAGAATCTACTTATGGTTCCACGCACACGACTCAGGACCAGAGGAGAGAAATCTTTTCAGGCTGTTGCTCCTAAGCTTTGGAACAATCTTCCTCTCTCTTTGCGCTTGATGGAGCCTACTGACTCCTTTAAGAAACATCTTAAGACGTTTCTATTTGTTCAGGCTTTTCCTTGATTTTCTGGAACTCCTGTGTTGTTCTCAGTATTATCTTTTAGAATCCCTTATTATCTTGATCTTTAAAGTGTATATACTTTTTTGAGTATTGTTTTGTTTGTTAAACGCTTTGTGACCCTGGTCTGGAAAAGCGCTATATAAATAAATATTACTTACTTACTTACTTATATAAAACTAATTGTCTATTACAATGTGGCGAAGGACCACAAGCCTTTCATGTTTGCCTACAACATTGTTGAATTGCTAGGATCTGTTTTTCCTTAATCAACTATAGTCTTACTTCAACTTTAAAGTGTCTTGAGATAACTTTGTTATGATAAGACACTTTAAATAAAATTGAATTGAATTGAATTACAGCCTGGTACCGGTACCCGTCTGTGCCTCATAAGGTACCGGGCCGGGAATTAAAACAATACATTTATTTAAGGTAAAATAGGCCATTCAAGACCTCAAGTACAATTACAAAATCAAGATACAAAGTTAACAAAAATGCAGATTATTCAGAGATGTAGAAACTATTAAAAAAATGTTCAAATTAGTATGAAAAATGCCAATGCCAGTTGCGTCAGCTTTCTTTGCAAATGTCTTTGACGTGTTTGGTCACAGAACGGGTCGGCGGATGAAGCTAAGAAATACGTGGACAGAACTCCAGCCACGCAACAAAGACAGTTATAATGCTGGTTTAGTGACATTATTCAGCCACTTGATGTCACTCTGTGAGTATTTTTTTTGGTATCAACAATGTTGTGGCCTAAGTTCGCTTGATGGAGTCTACTGACTCCTTTAAGAAACATCTTAAGACGTTTCTATTTGTTCAGGCTTTTCCTTGAATTTCTCGAACTCCTGTGTTGTTCTCGGTGTTGTCTTGATCTTTGAAGTATGTACTGTTTTGAGTATTGTTTTGATTGTTAAAGCGCTTTGTGACCCTGGTCTCGAAAAGCGCTATATAAATGGATATTACTTACTTACTTACTTACTAAGTTCTAACAATATACCTTATTGAAAAAAAAGTGCATTCCATGACAATCAATAAGAAATGGAGCAGAGGATTTAGAAGTTATTTTAGAGGAAGGTTTTTGGGGTGTTATGTGTGCGTTTAAGAAGAGCCTGCTGCTATTTTTCTTTTGCAGCTTTCTTCAGGGTGGGTTTTTAAAGGGAGGGCTCATGGTCAACACTCTTAGTGTTTTGTATGTATGTACGAACAGTCAACTGTCATCTTAAATTCTTGTTTTTACATCTGGAGCTTATTTAACATTACTCATTCTCATCCTACTCTTCCAATTTTGGATCATGGATAACTCCTTACGCATGTTGAGCTGGAATGTTAAAGGCTTAAACCACCCAGTTAAAAGAATAAAGGTGTTTACATATATCAAACAAATGAAAAGTTCGGTGGTATTTTTACAAGAGACGCACATCAGAGAATGTGACAATCTGCATTTGATGAATGGATGGAGGGGGCGCAATTTCATTCTACTTTCCAGGGAAAGGCTCGAGGGGTCTCAATTCTTCTCCATCAAAACATCCAATTTGATCATCATAACACAATAGCAGACAGAAATGGGTGTTACGTTATTGTCACAGGTAAATTATATAACACCAATGTTATGTTAGCTAGCATATATGCTCCGAACACTGATGATGCAGGCTTTTTTAAAAATGTATTTTCTTCTCTGCCGGATCTGAACAAATACTCATTAATACTCGGAGGTGATCTCAACACATGGCTTGATCCTGTCTTGGACAGATCCTCTCAAACCCCGGTCAACATGAGAAGGTCTGCTTCAGTCATCAATTCTTTTCTATCCAAGTATGGAATAGTCGATATGTGGCGATTTTTGCACCCTACTAAAAAAGACTATTCTTTTTTCTCACATGTGCATCACACATATTCCAGGATCGATTACTTCCTATTAGACAACACATTGACACACTTCGCCGTTTCATGCGATTATGAAGCCATCATAATATCTGACCACGCACCTGTGGTATTTTGCATGACATTACCATGTCTCCCTCAAATAAGGAACCACTGGAGGTTAAACTCAAACTTACTCTCAGATGATAATTTTACTAACTTTATTCAGGAACACATAAAACTATTCTTTGAGATTAACTCCTCATCCGGACCATCCAGCCTAATAATTTGGGATACCCTGAAAGCATACCTGAGAGGACAAATGATATCTTTCTCAGCGAATATGAGAAAGACGTCACAAAGGGAGCGAAATGAGCTCAGCACTAAGATAAAGGAATTGGATCTGCAGTACTCGCAAACAAAAAACCCTGTATTATATAAAAAACGTGTAGAATACCAAACAAATTACGATCTTCACACAACCCATCAAGTTGAGAGGCAGCTCCTTTAAAACAAAAGTATGTTATACATACATGGCGAAACTGGGAAATTACTGGCTAGTCAGCTAAGAGGGTTCAGCACGAGACAACATATCACTAAAATTAGAACATCTAAAGATGTCACCTCAAACCCAACTGAAATCAATGATGAATTCAGAAAATTCTACTCACATCTGTACACATCTGAATATCCGAGTGATGACAACTCAATTAATGATTTCCTTTCTAAGATCAATATTCCAACCATATCACATGAAGACAGAACGATATTAGAGAAACCAATTACTGATAGTGAAATAACAGCGGCCATCTCTTCTTTACAAACAGGAAAAAGTCCAGGTCCTGATGGATTCCCATAAGAATTTTATAAAACATTCCCCTCACTTATTACACCACCAATTAAGTTTGGTACTATCTGACTCTTTTAAGCTCAACAAACTACCGGCCTCTTATTATGAAGCGTATATCAATCTTATCCCGAAAAAAGACAAAGATCCAATGCAATGCTCATCGTACAGACCAATCTCCTTGATAAATGTTGATGCGAACATTCTAGCAAAGATTTTGGCTCAACGATTAGAAAACATTCTCCCCACCGTCATTTCTGAAGACCAAACTGGTTTTATCAAAAACAGACACTCATATTTCAACACACCCAAACTATTTAACATACTGTACTCCCCCTCTGTCGCTGATACTGAATGCATTCTCTCCCTGGATGCAGAAAAGGCATTCGACCGTGTGGAATGGCAGTATCTATTCAAAATATTGGAAAGGTTTGGATTTGGTCCAACTATTATTTCTTGGATAAAATTACTTTATACAAGTCCCACCGCCTCAATTCTAACCAACACACAGAGATCTAAACCCTTCAATCTCAAACGAGGAACTAGACAAGGCTGCCCTTTAAGCCCCTTGTTATTCGTAGCAGCAGTAATATCACAGGTATAAGTAGGAATGGCGTCGAACACAAGCTCTCCCTTTACGCTAAGATGGAAAGATGCTGCCCCCCCCACCATGTCTCAATGGTTGAATGATGTGATGTCATGTTTGAGTATTGAAAACATTTGTATGTCAGTCTTTTCAAAAACAAAGTTCAATAATGTCTGGGTACCTTTCATTTCATTCTTTCACTCCTTAAAGTCTCTTTGAATACTTCAGGACCTTTTTTCGACCTGTCGATGAACAACATGGCTGTGTGTCTGTTTCTGTTTCTGCTCTTCTCTTTCCTCTGTGTTTATGTGCATTGTCGTGTGAAGCCTGACCAGCTCATGATACACAGACTTTGTAGAGCTCCAATGTTCTTTTGACTGTGTTACAGCGTAGTGTGGACTGTTGGCCTGAGAGTGGGTGGGCGGTACTGGTTTTATAAGTGGGTTTTGTTTTGTAAATTTTATTTTATTTTATTTGTTTTTTACTGTTTGGGTCTTGTAATTTTATTGCTTTGTTATTATTATTATTCTATTTTATTTTCTACTTTCTTTTGGATATATGTTTTGTCTGTATCTATTTTTTATTTGCAAGGCTGACTATGTCTGAACATGCTGAACTTGTCCAGTGTTTATATTGTGCTTTGCATCTCCAATTTTGTTATAGTTTGAAAAAATCAATAAAAATACTTTGTTAAAAAAAGGAAGTGTTAATGTATTTTAATTATTTCATAGACTAGTTTAACTCTTCCAGATGTAACACAACAACAAAAGGTGTAAAACGTGGCTCCTCCCCCTGCAGTGCTGTTGTCAATATCCAGAGTTAAAACCCAGGTGTTATTTATTCAGTGTAAAAAGTGAATGAACACTGTCAAGGGTCAATTTAACAATATTCAGTGTTAATATCTTAATATGCTCCGCCCATTTCAAATGATCCAGAAGTTTCTAGAGTAATTGGACCTCATGGACCACCGCCATTTTTCCATTGGTAAAGACTGTGGTAAGTCTCTCCATCTGCTGACTTATATTTAAATGAATTAAACGATTTATACAATTGTATTCACCGTGACTGTACTACCATTCGCTTTTTAGACTTCTAATGTAGATTAATTGCTATGTGGTTCACCAACATTAAGTTACATTATATTACTTGTAATGCGGTACAGTTAACCTGCGCAGTGAACACCACGTGTAGACACTTGTAACCAATACCACTATGAATTATTGTGTATATTCGGTTTATTGTGCTCGCTCAAAACAACAGATGTATATGCTGTCTGTACATGCGCGCGCCAGTAAGTATGGTAGTTCATTCCCGCGCCACTCCCCCTCTGTCAGGCTTTAGTTTTTAGTAACACACGACGCGTGTGGAGAAGCAAGCCAAGCACTAGCAGTCCGGAGGCAGAGGTGTAGTGCCAACGACATGGCTTTGGAAGTAGGTATACCCGCTTTCCTCGGCAATTGTGTTTGTTTTAAGACATTGGGGATCTTAAGCAGCAAACGGTCACGAAAGTTCACCCGGTTTGGTTCGCGGTCTGGGGGTACTGTTTTCGAGGGGCTCTAACGTCCGTCGTCATTGTGAACGACTGTTCACCGCATCCGTTATTTAACACGCCGATTAAACGTTCGTGCTGTTGTATGGTTAACAAGCAAACGTTGAATGTGTTGAAGGTGCCGTAGCTAAGATGTAAGCTAAGATTAGTAGCATCTTAGCTAGCCTCACGTGAAGTCGTCTTGTCCAATCAGCGGCGTGCATGCTCAGTTTATACCTGTATGCGCCCTGCTGATTGGATGAGCACGGCGGCCATTTTGGAAATAGCACATGTCTGTGTAAAGTCTGTTGATGTGAACAACTCCTGTGCAACTACTTGTTGAGCTCCGCAAGCTAATGGTAAGTCAAGCTCTGCCTTCATTAAGAATCAGAAAGCGCCTTCTGTGCTTTACTAAAGTTGGTGTGACGTCATGAGCTCAATGTAGTGACACCCTTGATTTCCACGTTTCTATACTAAGCGGTCTGATCAGTTGCATATGCCTCTATTATGTTCCTATTATTGAGCTGATAATAACATAGCTCAAGGATGGTAAGTTCAATAAAAAAAATGTTGAATGAGGAAGATCAATTTGACGTAGGTGTTAGACCAACACACGAAAACTATAATTACATTTTAATCAATTTCTCCTTGTATTAGGATAAAATTATGAATTTTGTTGTTGCATATTATAATGTTTTTTTTTTTTACAGGTGACATCATGTTGATTAAAACTAAAATAAACAGTGACCAGAAATATGTAAAGATCAATGATCCAAGCTTAGAGGAATTCTTGAATGCTGGTAAGTCATCTCGTATTGCTATTTTCTTTGATTTTATTGTGGGGTGGGACGTTGTTATGTTCAGTGGCTGTATGGCCGTGTAAAAACGTCATTGGCGCCATCTAAAGACCTCACATGTGCATACTAATCTTGGTTGTGTATTCTGTAATCTTGTGTTTCATATGGCTTGATTTAGTGATTCATTTTTTTCTTTAGCTTTATTGAAGTTCTCCATGCCAACTTCCATCAAAGGCATCAGAGTTTATGACGAGACGGGAACCGAGGTGGATGCTGACGTGTTTGAAGAAGTAGTACAGGAGCCTAATACTGGTGTATTTACCATCAGATTTGACAGTGGTAAACTTGCTCTCTCATCTCGCTACAAAGTCTTAAGTAGGATTACTGATGCCAGTACTTTTTGTTTTGAGAAAACCAATATGTCATGAATGTTCTATTTTCCTTCCTTTCATCTCTTTTGGACTCCACTTAGATTCCCTGGTCTCTCCATCCATCAGCTTGGTTTCAGATGATATCACAACTAATCCTGAAAATTCATTGAATCACCCTGATGATATGGTAGTTCTGGAACTTGTGAACTGTGACTCCGATGGCACCATTGTTATAGACGAAAACAGCCCCTCAAGAAAACGGGAGCGGGAGAGTGAAGATGCCAAACACGTAAGCTTCCTCTCTAAAATTCCAGAGTTTTCTGCCTTTTCTTCAAAGATGTCAAAGGCCTGGTAATGAAGTATTTTCTAGCATATATTGTATTATGTTAAATCTAATTTGCTAAACTTCTCTCCTTTGAGAAACAGTATCATGCACTGTATCATTCTCAAACTGTCCTGTTATGACTTATCTTTTGCAGATTGAGCAGGACTTCACACTGCAGTTTGGTGAGGATGTGACTGCCAGATTCTTGGAGAGGTTATAGTCACCATACTGGCTGTAGAGCTGTGATGTCCCTTGTGAAAGCAATGCTAACTATTGTATCATTTTATTTAATTATTTATAATACACGGTGCTAATGGAAGTATCACTCTATTTAGGTGGCCCACCACATTTAAGAAAAAAGTCATCCAGCTGTGCAAAGCACTTCCGCCCTCAGACGACCTCGGAGACTGGATACACTGTGCAGAGGCATCATCACATCCAGAGTGGAGAGACAATGAAACTGCCGTCTCCGGTATTATGATTTATTTCCACCATGGCTTATTTTTCTGTTAAAATAACTAATTATTTTTAATTTGACATTTTATATTTTTTGTCCGCAGGTTGGGACAGTGATCTCTCCTCAATTCTCCTCCTCATCCATCTAATTCCTCCCACCGCCCAAGGCAGGAAAAGACCTGGAAAGGTGTCCGTATCCCAAGCTGAGAAGCATCTGGTCATGTTCAGGAAGGTTTGTACTTTTATCTTTTCAAATACTGTATATATGTTTTGTTAATGGTTTCTATTAATTTTATTTTAACTAACTCATTCTAGGGTATTCATTTAATTTGTGCTTTTGTTATTTTCAGAGTGGAACAAACTTGGACGAGCATCTTGATGGCATCAAAAATATCATGCAGCCTCATCTGCTCGCGATTGGTAGGATGAAGAGCTGCATTGAGGAGTTTTTCATTGTTTTGGACAAACAGGCCATTCCCTGCAAGTCGGTCAGTTCTCTTGCTGCGTTTGATGAGCTCTTTAAGGCTCACTTTGTTTTTGGCACTTCCTACAGTCAGATGCTCCACAACATGTACACCTTCTTGCAAACCACTGTCTACAACATAGATATTGGCCAAGTTCAGGAAAGCCCACGTGTTGCAGAGGTCGAGGCTAAAATGTTGCACTAGTTGTCTTGACAACTCCCATTACAATGCTTTTACAAGGCAGCCAAACCTCTTTACCTCCCAGTTCATGTGCATGTTTGTGTGTTTTGGACATTGTGACAGATTCACCCTTTTTTGACTCCATGGGGTTTATTTGTTTTGTTTGCTCGACTAATTGTGACAGTGTTAATCGGCTTTTCAGGCATATGCGTTTACTTCATGGTTTTTGTTCAGGTAAATCACTGCGCTTAAAATGTGCGCAGGCAGGATGTTGTCTTACGTTTGGTACCTTTTCAGGCTTCAGGAAACATCTAAACTCAAAACATATAGACCAAATCGAGCATTGTGTCAGTGTCACACCAACTGACCATGACAACAACAATGAAGTAGTAGATAATTTGCCATTGCAAAATACTGATCAAGTGCCCAGCAGCTCTCAAGTCCTGCCAGCTAGTGAAAGTCTCCGTGATATGTGTGCATCTGCCATCGCCGAACTACAGGTTGCAGGTGTTAGTCAGTTGAATTTAAACAATTTTGTGTCATCTATGGAAGAAGTGGTACTGGAGGTACAAAATCAAGCTAAAGATGCTGTTTTGAAATGTTTACCTGATCAGGGTTCAACTTGAAAACATTTAATTGAGCAGAGTTTTGGAAAACTTGAAAACCCTTTTACTTCATTAAATTCAGAATCAAAACGAAATTTGTATTTTATAAAAAAATGGAAAATTGTTGAACCTGTAGAAAAAGTACTTGGTGTTAGATTTGACAACAGAAGAAACAGATGTACTGGCACATATAATCAGGTAATTGTGACTAACAAATTTGCTTATATTCCAATTTTGGAAACACTGCAGTCCATACTTGGTTATCCAAATATTTGCTACCCTCCCAAAAATTCTGTATATTTTGATTTGAAAGATGGATTATATATTAAGAAACATTCTCTTTTCTCAAATGAAACGAATGCATTGCAAATTCAACTATTTTTTGATGAATTTGAGACTGCCAATCCTTTGGGTTCCAAAAAGGTATACATAAATTAGGGGCAATTTATTTCACATTAAGAAATTTTCCACCCAAGTTAAATTCGTCTTTAGTTAATATACACTTGTGTGCCCTGTTTCATGCCCAGGACATTAAAACATATGGGTTTGACACAATACTTGAGCCAATTATTAATAACCTTAAAATACTTGAAACTGATGGAATTAAAGTGCCCATGTTCTCGCATCCTATTCACGGTAGCATTGTACAAGTCACGGGAGATAATCTTGCAATTCATAGCCTTTTCGGATTCGTGGAGTCCTTCAATGCACGGCATTGCTGTCGTTTTTGCACCTTAGACAAAAGTGATTTTCAGACTGTGTTTTGTGAGGAAGATGAGCGTGTGATATTACGAACAAAAGACATGCACACAGAACATTGCCTGACCAAACAACAAAATCCACAGATGCCCCATGTGTATGGTGTCAAGCGTTCATGTTCACTGAATTCTCTGCAATATTTTAACACTGTGGATAACTTTTCAGTTGATATTATGCACGACATTTTAGAAGGAGTAGCACAGTTTGAAGTAAAACTTTTATTGGAATATGTGCAGGTGAACTTCTTAACTGCTAAGGAACTGGCTGGTAGAATTGAGTCATTTAACTATGGCTATATGCGCTTTGTGACCCTGGTCTAGAAAGGCGCTATATAAATAGAGATTATTATTATTATTATTATTATTATACAGAGAGGAGGAATCGTCCTCCATTTGTAAAATTATTCGATGGTAGTAATGATTTGGGCCTCAATGCTATTCAGTCCTGGTGTTTGTTGCGTAATATCCCCCTTATATTTGGAGATTTAGTACAGAGAGATGATGAGCACTGGCATCTTTTTCTGTTGCTTCTACAAATTGTAAATATTGTGTTTTCCCCGGTTGTAACATATGGTATAACTATTTTTCTGAAACACATTATTAGAGAGCATCATCAGTTGTTCAAACGCCTGTTTCCTGATAAATATCTCCTGCCTAAGCATCATTTCATGATACATTATCCCAGATGCATAAGGAATATTGGACCAATTTTGCACATGTGGTGCATGCGTTTTGAGGCTAAACACAATTTTTTCAAGACCCAACTGAAAAGTTTCAAAAATATTACAAAAACTTTGGCAAAAAAACACCAAAGACACATGGCTGTTAATTGGGAGTATTTTATCCAATGCAGGTTGAACATTGGTCCTGCAAAGATGGTTCAGCTTAGAGATTTGAAAGAAGGTGCAGAGATTGCTGCTAAACTAAATGTCGAAGTATCCACACATGTTCTGTCTGTAAAGTGGGTAAAGCATTTTGGCACAGAATATCGCACTGGTTTAATAGTATGCGTTGAGGTAGCTGATGAGATGCCAGTATTTTATAGTATTAGTAAGATTGTTGTTAAAGATGAAAGAGTTATTCTGACTGGCTCAGTGGTTGAAACTCTTTGTTTTGATGACCATTACTTTGCATTCAAAATGTCAATCACACCATTACTGGAATTCAAAGTATTTAATGTAAAAGAGTTGCTGTATTTCAGACCAATGGATATTCAAATGTCTTATGGACGGACTGAAACCTCTCACTATTTAGTTCCATACTGCCATTTAATGTTGCCCTGATAAGCATTTTTATGTCAACTATGTCAATATTTCATTGTCCAATGTCCATTTTGTATGCACTGCACTTTTTGAAAATAAATGTTTTTTATAAAGCATGAATGTAGTTTGAGTATCTATCTATATTATTTCCCTGTATTGTTGGTACTATTCTATTTCAACACTAAAGACAGTGTTGAATAGATGTAACACGCAACAAGAGTAGTTGAGAGAGAGTTAATTCTGATTAACGCTAAAATGCTATCAGTGTCAATAGTGACTAACACTATCAGTGTACATTTGTTCCTAGTGTTAATCTTGACTAAGGCTCGATTCCAATTCTCAGTTTGACCACTACAACTACGCCCTACCACTAGGTTTGCGCGTGCCCGCGAAGTGTAGTGGAGTCCCAATTCTACTTTCGGCGTAGTGATAGTGTTCAAGGTAGTGCCAGGTCTCCCTACTAGAGATAGTGATGTCGGAGGCACACTTCGCAACCGAGTGCTGACGGAGAAGGAACCATGGCGAGCAACCTTGTGCATAAATGTGAGTATTCTTGCTTTAAAACTAGTGTTTCTTCATAAAATTCATGTGAAAGCATTGTTTTTGCTGATATTCCATGTTGCTAAAATATAAACACACGGTGAAGATGCTAACGTTAGCAATTGTTTGTTCGTAAACTTGAGTATGCATTATTTCGACGATATTCCATGCTAATAAACGTTTAAAAGTTGTTAACTTTTAACAGTGAAGACGTTAGTTGTTTGTGTATTTCATGTGAAAAGTATTGTTGTTTTTTACACGTAAAAACGATGTTTACTCGACGCTACTTTTAAGCATTCTTTCGACGATATTCCATGCTAAAATACACGTTTAAAAGTTGTTAACTTTTAACAGTGAAGACGTTACTTGTTTGTGTATTTCATGTGAAAAGTATTGTTGTTTTTTACACATAAAAACGATGTTTACTCGACGCTACTTTTAAGCATTCTTTCGACGATATTCCATGCTAAAATACACGTTTAAAAGTTGTTAACTTTTAACAGTGAAGACGTTAGTTGTTTGTGTATTTCATGTGAAAAGTATTGTTGTTTTTTACACGTAAAAACGATGTTTTTCGACGCTACTTTAAGCATTCTTTCGATGATATTCCATGCTAAAATACACGTTTAAAAGTTGTTAACTTTTAACAGTGAAGACGTTAGTTGTTTGTGTATTTCATGTGAAAAGTATTGTTGTTTTTTACACGTAAAAACTATGTTTTTTGACGCTACTTTAAGCATTCTTTCGACGATATTCCATGCTAATAAACTTTTAAGAGATAACAGTGAAGTTGCTATTTCTTTTTGTATTTAATTAAAGCAAAGTATTTGTGTATGTATTATGTGTATTTTTGTATGTATTATGTGTACTTTTTGTACACTCTTTACTATACACTCTATACTTGGCCATTAAAAATATTAAAAAAAAAAAACATATCCGATATTACACAGGGACCCCAGAGGAAACCAGGAGGCTTATAAATTTCTGCACGGAAAATGAGGACCGGTTCAAGAAGTCCAAGTACACCTCTAAGGCACTATGGATGTGAGTTATGAGTTTAATAATTCATTAGCATGTTCTTTTATTCTGTTGAATCTGTAAGTTTACATTGTTGGTTGTGTCTATTTCAGGGAACTGTTGCGAGAGTTGGGCCTGGAGGAGAAGGTCACGGCCCAACAGGTTTCCAAAAAATGGGAAAACCTGAAAAGAAAATACAAGGTAGTAGTTTCATTCATGACTACTTATAAATACAATAAAAACAAAACTCATGATCGTTATTAGTTCTATATTAATAAAAATGTGTTTGTCCTTTCTCCCTGTGTCTCCATTTCTTTGCATGTGCGGCAGGAACTACGGACACCGAAGACGGGGAGTGGCACGGACAGGGGCGAGACGACTGCTGCCAACTGGCAGTATTTCGACCTAATGCACGAAGTGCTAGGTGGCAGGCCGTCGGTCGACCCCCCCGCCTGATAGCCTCGGTCGTTTGTCCCACGGTAATGCTGCTCACTCATAAAAGCAACACTATTGATCATTTTCATTATTTGAATGTCTGGATTATAATTTGTGTTGCCATGTTCTACAGGATGCTGCTGAATCCTCCGAAGCGGGTCCGAGCACCTCCGTAGCTTGCCCCGACACACAACAACGCTCCCCAAGTCACAGCACATCGGGAGTTCGGACACCTCGCCCACACTCCCCAGGTCTGACATCTGGCGCCGGTCCAGCAAGGAGCCCAGCAAGGAGCCCAGGAACACCCATGAGGAAAAGAAAAAGAAATCCTGTTCTGGAATACCTCAAAGAAGCAAACCTGCGCGAGGAACGGCGGTTCTATGAGCAGGCCGCAAAGGAGGACGCACATAATGAAAGAACAGAGGCCCACAATGTCCGATTTGGTAACCTTTTAGAAAGGCTTGTGGACCACATAGTGTCCTGAGTGTTGTGTGGTCGTTGTGTGTTGTTTTTTTATATATTTAATTTGAACACTTTTTGATTTTGCTTGTTTGCTGTGATGTAATGAAGATTTTTTTTTACAATTTCTTGTTCTGTCATTCTTAAATACATATGTACATTCTATTAAATGTTAATATTTATATATTAGTACAATAAATGCAAATACAAATGTTAATATAAACATTTTAATGAGAAACACTTGAAAACTCACAACATTTTAAACTCAAGGAAATTTTGCACAAAAGGGCACAATTTTACTCAGGAACATCTTCAAACATTTGGGCAGCCAGTCTGTCTCTGGCAGCTGACCCAGATGTTTCTTGGCGTGCTTCAGGTTGAGGTTCGGGGAGGACATCTACAATCTCAACCTCTGGCTCAAGTGTGTCCCCATTGTCCAGGCAGATGTTGTGCAAAAAGGCACATGATGCAATTACATCGCAAGCAAATGTAGATTTTACCTCCAGTGCCCTAAACAGAGTTGATCGCCACCTTGTCTTCATCATACCAAAGGCCCTCTCTATAATGCTTCGGCCCCTGACATGATGAAAGTTGAACCGCCGCTGGACTGGCCCATTCACCGGCTCCTTGTAGGGTGGAAGCAGACAGAAGGGGCTCTCCAAACAAGGATACCCACCATCACCCAGAATGATGTAGCCAGGTGGGGGATAGCATCTCGTCCTATAAAATGGGCAGTTTTTCAAGATTCTAGCATCATGAACAGACCCAGGGTAACCAACAAAAATGTCCAGAAACCTGCCACGAGAATCACAAATTGCCTGCATGTTCAGGGAATAAAACCCTTTATAGTTCAGGTAGTCCAATCGGTGCTTCTCTGGTGGTTTGATCCGTATGTGGCTACAATCAATTGCTCCAACCACATTGTTGAATGCAGGACATCTGGACAAATCAGCAAAACCCTGACCAACTGATTGCAGCTCTTCCGGTAGTGGAAAGGAAATTATTCTGGTTAAGTTTTCCAAGATGTCCTGTGCCACTCTGTGGATGATTCGATGGACGGTCGTTTTCGGAATACCAAAGATCCTGCACACCACTTTATAGGACAGTCCATGAGCCAGCCAGTAGACGTATACGAGAACCTCTAGATCTTTTCCCCAGCCATGTGACTGATCTTTTCGTAGAAGCCTCTGCAGACTGGTCAGTGCCCTTCTGGTAAGGCGGAAATCATTCCGTAGGTCAGCTTCCACGTTGAACCATAACCGTAGTATGGGCAAGTTGAAGTTGGTTCTGCAGTACACTGAGAGAGAACCAGTCTGAGGAGGAAAATTACACAACATTAGAAATGTGCATCCAAATAAAATAGTTTGAGTAAAAGCTGCTCAAAATATGTTCAAATAACTTCAGGTTTATGTAAGCGAGATGGTAAACCTATTAACGACTGATAAATACAGCTACAATACGCTCTAAACATGGTTTACTACCGTTTGCATACTTGTATTAAAACAACAACAAAGAAGCACGTAAATAGATCGCTTGTATTGACCATTGCTAGCACGTTTAGCATTCCGCTTACAATTGTGGTCGTAAAAAGTTCATTAAACTCAACATACACCGATCAACACAGCTACAATACGCTCTAAACATGGTTTACTACCGTTTGCATACTTGTATTAAAACAACAACAAAGAAGCACGTAAATAGATCGCTTGTATTGACCATTGCTAGCACGTTTAGCATTCCGCTTACAATTGTGGTCGTAAAAAGTTCATTAAACTCAACATACACCGATCAATACAGCTACAATACGCTCTAAACATGGTTTACTACCGTTTGCATACTTGTATTAAAACAACAACAAAGAAGCACGTAAATAGATCGCTTGTATTGACCATTGCTAGCACGTTTAGCATTTCGCTTACAATTGTGGTCGTAAAAAGTTCATTAAACTCAACATACACCGATCAATACAGCTACAATACGCTCTAAACATGGTTTACTACCGTTTGCATACTTGTATTAAAACAACAACAAAGAAGCACATAAATAGATCAACCAAATACATACCGTGAAAATTTGAAAAAGCGCTTCGAGGTCTCGATGATATCTACCTCTTTGAAAAGGTCGGCGTCGTCGTCTTGTTGAACTAAAACGTAGACATACAGTCATGAGCAAAGCCAGTGTTGCTGTTGCTGTTAAAGGCATGTTCTCATTCTATTCAGCTCTCAGTCGCTTCTGCTGACGTTTTATTCAGTCAGCGGCAACGATTGATGACGTAACGTAGGGTAGGGCGGGCCCAAATCTGAAGAGTGATGCGAAGGGCCTACCGGGTGGCGAAGTGGTAGTGGTAGTGGTAGTGGTAGTGGTAGTGGTAGTAGTCAAACTGAGAATTGGAATCGAGCCTAACACTTCACAGTGTAGTGTAGTGTAACATTTTAACTCTACAGTGTTGTATTTTAACACTTAAATTTTAACTCTATACTCGGAGTACATTTAACACTCTGTAGATAGGACCTATATGTTCACTGGCACAGTGTTAGAATTGACTCTTTAAGTGTTGAATTAACACTGCATTATTTACTGTGTAGTTTTACGTTTGGTTGTGAGACATTGTTAAGTTTAACCATATGTTTTGGATGGTTAGGTTTTGGTTAGGTGTAAGGGGCTGGGGTAAGGATTATGTCAATGAGATTACTCACTTTCAAGGTAGTAGGAGAAACTTGTAAGGTTTATTTTTTCATGATTCATTTTCAATTTATGAAAATACATTTCATTTCTCTTACCTTTTCAATTTTATTTTTTTTATGTCATGTGGCAACAAGCTGGTTTTGCCAAAAATAAAGAAATGGATGCAAGTCTAATTCACAAAATATACAAAAAAAAAAGCCCTGTACATCCGACAACATCAAAGAAAAATATTAGTAAGTCAAGTATGAAATATTATTAAGCAAAAATCCTTAAATCTGTTTATATGCCTATACATTCAAATATTTATAGATAATACAAAAATGCCACTTGTAAACCCCATTATAATGTAGGGAATAATGAGTTCTAGACATGAAAGACAATGTTTACCCTTGTTCTACTTATGTTCTATTTGATGTCTCTGTTGCCATTAGCAGTTACAATAAATAAATAAAATCTAAAGTTGCATTTCAACATTTATGGAGGACGCAGGAGTTGGGACACAGCTGGCAGCATGGACGATGGACTACCTCACCAACAGGCCGCAGTATGTGAGGCTGCAGGACTGCAGGTCTGAGGTGACCATCTGCAGCACCGGGGTGCCTCAAGGGACAGTGCTGTCACCTTTCCTTTTTTCCTCTACACGGCGGACATTACCTATGACTCCAGCAGCTGTCACCTCCAGAAGTTTTCTGACGACTCGGCCATTGTGGGCTGCGTGTCTGGGGCGGGCGAGCTGGAGTACAGGTCAGTCATCAAGGACTTTGTTGACTGGTGTGAGAGCAACTACCTTTACTTAAACACCGGTAAGACAAGGGAGATGGTGATTGACTTCAGGAAAAAGTCCCCACCACATCAACCGGTGAGCATCCAGGGCTCGGACATTGAGCTGGTGGACAGCTTCAAATACCTGGGTGTTCACCTCAACAATAAACTGAACTGGTCTACACATATCAACGCCGTGTACAAGAAGGGCCGAAGTCGCCTCCACCTCCTGGGGAGACTGAGGTCCATCGGAGTGTGCAGACCACTATTAAGGACCTTCTATGACTCCGTGGTAGCCTCTGCTATCCGCTGTGGTCTGCTGGGGAGCAGGCAGCACAGACCGGGACAGGAAGAGACTGAACAGGCTGGTCACGAGGGCCGGCTCTGTCCTGGGCCGCTCGCTGGACTTGGTGGAGGAGGTGGGAGAGAGGAGGACACTTTCCAGACTATCTTCCATCAGGGACAACACTCTTTACCCACTGCACCTGACCGAGGAGGAGCTGGCCAGCTCCTTCAGTGGCAGGCTCAGGCACCCCCCGTATAGGACGGAGCGTTATAGAAGGTCCTTCATCCCAACTGGTGTCAGGATATTTAACTCTCTACTTTAAATATCCTGATGTTAATCCGTAGTGTGTTTTTCTTCTTGTGTGTTTTTTTTTTAAATTTTTTTTAATATATTTTATTTTATTTTATTTTATTTTATTTTATTTTATTTTGTTAATAGTGTTAATTTTCTAATATTGTAAATAATTTGTATATTTTTAAGATCGTTTTATTTTTTTTATTATCTCTTTTATTATTTATTTTTTTCCTTGCACTTTATTTTCAATTGTGCTGCTGTTGTAAAAGTGTGTTTCCCCTCTGGGGATGAATAAACATTTTCTATTCTATTGTATTTTCTATTTATAGGTCGTGAAAGAGATCAAAAGTCCAGTTGTGAAGATTATGACTGAAACGAACATCATGAAATTATTGTCTCATCAAATACCCTTTCTGCAACATCTTCTGACATTTGACTCCCTGTTTGCCCTCTAAGGGAACCAGCTGCTCTTGCCAAGACTTCCCCAAATTCCTCAAGTCTACCCAATCAGGGCACCTCAGAAAGCAAATTATCCCTACCCTCCACTTCAACATGCCAGCTCTCTGCAAACTATACAGATTACCTGTCAGTATTGCCTCTGGATGGTGACCTCTATTCTGATGATGAGGAACTAAGCCAGGCTATTCTGGCAAGCCTGCAAGATCAGGATATTAGGTTCGTACAAATGCATTTATTATTGAACATTCAATCTGTTCAGTGTGTTATATAAATAAAAACAACGTCTCCTGATTATATAAATTCGATGCACATTCCTAGCACAAGTCTGGATTACTTATTTTTTCTTTCTTTCTGAAATAATGGATTGTTTCGTGCCAGTTGGGGACATCTTGCAAGAACTTGAAACTTCTATAATGCATCACAAAACCTCCCCAGTTTTGGATGGAGCAATCAGAGTGTTTAAAAGGAAGTTGTATGATCCACACAACACCATCTCTGTGAGGTTTTCTGATGACCTAGGAATACCTGAAGAGGCAGTCGATGTTGAGTGGACCTAGAAGAGAGTTTCTGACACTTCTTATGGGAGCTTTGGCAAGCTCTCGAATTTTTGAGGGCGAAGAAGGAAAGCTGAACTTGGCGTTTGACAGTGCCGGTATCTATTGATAATGATACGTTTACGTTCTGAAACCTGAATAAAATACAATATTTTGTTTGTAAATATGTACACAGCTTTATAATTATTGATACAACTATATTCTCCTTTGTAGCAATGAGAGAGGACCTGTACTTCATTGCAGGCAGGGCGATTGCAGTTAGCATGGTGGGCCTTCCCCATGCTTTTTGTCCCCAACTCTTTTTTCTTGAATTGTCTATGGCCCAGAAAAGGTTAAGCCTGTATTGGCGGATGTGGCAGATCTTGACCCACATGAAAAAGTCCAAAGGGTAATCTAAGTTCATCTTGTTTCAAAATGAGACTTTGTAGTCACTTGCAACTATGGGACTTTGAAGTGTATCTTTTCATCACTTGGAGGTTATTGGATGTAAAGAATTTGAAGAACTGCTTTCAACAAGAGATTCACTTCAAGACTACTTGGTTAATGCTGGCTGTTTTAGGCCCTTGAAGAGTTTATAAGACAAAAATCTGCTAGTAGATGACATCCTCATGTTCCAAGTAATATATAGATTGCGGGGTCCCTTTGAGAGTTATGTTTCATTGTTACTAGATGCTTTTATAGCCTTTCTTTCAAACTGATCATATTAATTATTATCGTAATCTTGTTACTAAATAATTCTAGACGTGATTGATATCCTCTTAAAGAATTATCTTTTTAGCCCAAACTCTGAATCTCTAGAGCTAATAATACACATACTCATTTTAGAGAATCATATTTTTTGTGTAGCTTGGAGCAATGATTGTTTTACTATATGATATTATTCAATTGTTATTGCCATGTTTTAGTGTGTTTCTATACCAGCTGGACTTTCAATGAAAAGCTTTTGAATATTTTAAAGTTGTTTATGTTTAATGTATTTAAATGTACTCAGATTTCTAGATGGACGGAGAACGATTGGCATGCTGGACAAAATTCGATCACACCCAGAGAGTTTTCAAAATCTTCTCTGCTGGACCACTTCTTCCCTCACTGCAGACCTCGCTGACTGCAGTGGTCGCGGGTTACACATGGAGCATTGAGTGCTCTAATGGAAATAACCCCTGTTATTTGTTCAAATGTGATGAGTCTTATTAAAGGCATAATGATTGTTCTGAACTTTGCAACGTATTAACACTACATCTACTTAAATCCTTTTCTGGAAAGCATGAAATGGGCAACATCGAAATTTTCAATTACATGTCAAATCTCACCCTAGATCGGGGGTCATCAATGTGGTGCCTGTGGGTATCAAAAGAATAGCCCAATGGCGCTAACCAAATAGTGATTTCTGTGGGTGGGGTTTAAGATCATTTTCCAATATAAATATTTAAATGAAAACAGTTTTGAACAAATGGACACATACTGATGATACAATAGAGGTCCAAGATTTATTTAGGAAACATTTAAAAAAACACATTAGTTGATCTTTAATGTTTATTTCAATGCATTTTTAATCTTTTTGATGAGGTGAAAGCTATTTTTAAATTGTAACATTATGTTTAAATTTGAAAAAGCATGAAACAAGCAACATCAATGTTCTCCATTCCATGGTCACATCTCACCCTAGACAAAACACTTGAGGCTCTGTTGTTGTTGAGACAAGCAAGGTAGATGAGGGTTCGACTGAAACCATCAACAAAGCCTTGAAAAACAATCCTCCATTTCACAAGTTTATGGTTTCCGTCGATGTGCCTAGAATTTGATGAAAGAGAGAATAATTCAGTGTTATTCAGGCTACAAAGGGAATATATGTTTCTGATACTGATAGATGGATATAATGTAGTATAATATAATTTTGTAAACTGTAATGGACAATATAGAGAATGTTACAAGTAATAGTATTGTATTATATAGTATAAAGTAAACATGGACACATATACACACACAAATTATGTGCTTGTAAATACATATACATTTTTGCTGAACATTAACTCACTATAATTGATTAGGATTTGGCACATTGTAAATCCGCCGTCGTATTGCACGTTTACTTCTGAGGGCTCGTTCGACGGGATCAATTTCTTGCAAAAGCTCCCGAACAGGCTATCTTTGAATGCATAACCCTTAAGACCTCAAGCTCCCATGAACATATCTTTCCCCTGCATTTGCTGTTGATCTGAGAATTTCAGTGACAATTATGTTCAAGTGTTCATTTGACATGGTTGTGTATGTAAGAGGAGGAATCCAAAGCTGCTGTTTATGTCATTGTAGGGTCCGACTGCTTATTCCCAAGCATGTTGCAATCATTTGCCAGTTCATTCCTAGTGATGAAAGATGAATGATTTGATTTTGTTCAATGCTAAATTGAGGCCTGCCTTGACTACCAGTCAACACAGATGGAGGCAAGGGAGCAATATCCGACCTGGTTCTTTGTCTATTTTGGTAAGAAGTCAGCAAAAATAGAAGACATCTATATACATACTCCGCTCGATTAAGGGTTTCCCTTCATCTTATATCTTGAGGTGGACAATATAATCTGTATGAAAAGTGAGAATATATGTATGTGAAAGTAATAATATATATGTGTGAAAGTGAGAATATATGTATGTGAAAGTAAGTATATATGTGTGTGAAAGTAGGAATGTATGTGTGTAAAAGTGAATATATATTTGTGTGAAAGTGAGTAGGGGTGTGTGTGAAAGTGAGTAGGGGTGTGTGTGAAAGTGAGTATATATGTATACAGGCTACCATTAAAAAAAAATAATTAATGTTGGAGTTTTGAAGAGGTAAAAAAAATAATAATAATAATGTTGGAGTTTTGAAGAGGTAAAAAAGAAAGGAATCCTTTAATGTTGGAGTTTTGAAGAGGTAAAAAAAAAATAATAATAATAATGTTGGAGTTTTGAAGAGGTAAAAAAAAAATGTTGGAGTTTTAAAGAGGTTAAAAGAAAAAAAAGAAAAATGTTGGAGTTTTGAAGAGGTAAAAAAAAAAAAATTATGTTGGAGTTTTGAAGAGGTAAAAAAAAAAAAAATGAATGTTGGAGTTTTGAAGAGGTACAAAAAAAAAAAATATGTTGGTGTTTTGAAGAGGTAAAAACAAAAATAATTGAGTTTTGAAGAGGTAAAAAAGAAAGAAATCCTTTATTGTTGGAGTTTTGAAGAGGTAAAAAAAAAATGTTGGAGTTTTGAAGAGGTAAAAAAAGAAAGAAATCTTTTAATGTTGGAGTTTTGAAGAGGTTAAAAGACAAAAAATAAAAATGTTGGAGTTTTGAAGAGGTAAAAAAAAAAAAAATGAATGTTGGAGTTTTGAAGAGGTAAAAAAAAATAAAAATGTTGGAGTTTTGAAGAGGTAAGAAAAGATAGAAATCATTTAATGTTGGAGTTTTGAAGAGGTAAAAAAAAAAAAGAATGTTGGAGTTTTGAAGAGGTAAAAAAAAAAAATTAATGTTGGAGTTTTGTAAAGGTAAAAAAAAAAATAATAATGTTGGAGTTGTGAAGAGGTAAAAAAAAAGAAGAAAAATGTTGGAGTTTTGAAGAGGTAAAAAAAAAAAATGTTGGAGTTTTGAAGAGGTAAGAAAAGATAGAAATCTTTTAATGTTGGAGTTTTGAAGAGGTAAAAAAAAAAAAAGAAAAGAATGTTGGAGTTTTGAAGAGGTAAAAAAAAAAAATAATGTTGGAGTTTTGTAAAGGTAAAACAAAAAAAAAATAATGTTGGAGTTGTGAAGAGGTAAACAAAAGAAAGAAAAATGTTGGAGTTTTGAAGAGGTAAAAAAGAAAGAAATCCTTTAATATTGGAGTTTTGAAGAGGTAAAAAAAAAAAATAATGTTGGAGTTTTGTATAGGTAAAACAAAAAAAAAATAATGTTGGAGTTTTGAAGAGGTTAAAAGAAAAAAAAGAAAAATGTTGGAGTTTTGAAGAGGTAAAAAAAAAAAAATATGTTGGAGTTTTGAAGAGGTAAAAAAAAAAAATGAATGTTGGAGTTTTGAAGAGGTAAAAAAAAATAAATTATGTTGGTGTTTTGAAGAGGTAAAAACAAAAATAATTGAGTTTTGAAGAGGTAAAAAAGAAAGAAATCCTTTATTGTTGGAGTTTTGAAGAGGTAAAAAAAAAAGGTTGGAGTTTTGAAGAGGTAAAAAAAGAAAGAAATCTTTTAATGTTGGAGTTTTGAAGAGGTTAAAAGACAAAAAAGAAAAATGTTGGAGTTTTGAAGAGGTAAAAAAAAAAAAAAAATGAATGTTGGAGTTTTGAAGAGGTAAAAAAGAAAAAAAAAAGTTGGAGTTTTGAAGAGGTAAGAAAAGAAAGAAATCTTTTAATGTTGGAGTTTTGAAGAGGTAAAAAAAAAAAATGAATGTTGGAGTTTTGAAGAGGTAAAAAAGAAAGGAATCCTTTAATGTTGGAGTTTTGAAGAGGTAAAAAAAAAAAAAAATTAATGTTGGAGTTTTGAAGAGGTAAAAAAAAAAATGTTGGAGTTTTGAAGAGGTAAGAAAAGATAGAAATCTTTTAATGTTGGAGTTTTGAAGAGGTAAAAAAAAAAGAATGTTGGAGTTTTGAAGAGGTAAAAAAAAAAAATTAATGTTGGAGTTTTGTAAAGGTAAAAAAAAAAAAAATAATGTTGGAGTTGTGAAGAGGTAAAAAAAAAGAAGAAAAATGTTGGAGTTTTGAAGAGGTAAAAAAGAAAAAAAAAAGTTGGAGTTTTGAAGAGGTAAGAAAAGAAAGAAATCTTTTAATGTTGGAGTTTTGAAGAGGTAAAAAAAAAAAATGAATGTTGGAGTTTTGAAGAGGTAAAAAAGAAAGGAATCCTTTAATGTTGGAGTTTTGAAGAGGTAAAAAAAAAAAAAAATTAATGTTGGAGTTTTGAAGAGGTAAAAAAAAAAAATGTTGGAGTTTTGAAGAGGTAAGAAAAGATAGAAATCTTTTAATGTTGGAGTTTTGAAGAGGTAAAAAAAAAAGAATGTTGGAGTTTTTTAAAGGTAAAAAAAAAAAAATTAATGTTGTAGTTGTGAAGAGTTCCAAAAAAAAAGAAAAATGTTGGAGTTTTGAAGAGGTAAAAAAGAAAGAAATCATTTAATGTTGGAGTTTTGAAGAGGTAAGAAAAGATAGAAATCTTTTAATGTTGGAGTTTTGAAGAGGTAAAAAAAAAAAAAGAAAAGAATGTTGGAGTTTTGAAGAGGTAAAAAAAAAAAATTAATGTTGGAGTTTTGAAGAGGAAAACAATAAAAAATAATGTCTGAGTTTTGAAGAGGTAAAAAAATAAATAATAATAATAATGTTGGAGTTTTGAAGAGGTAAAAAAAAAAAAAGAAAAGAATGTTGGAGTTTTGAAGAGGTAAAAAAAAAAAATTAATGTTGGAGTTTTGAAGAGGAAAACAATAAAAAAAATGTCTGAGTTTTGAAGAGGTAAACAAATTAAATAATAATAATAATAATGTTGGATTTTGAAGAGGTAAAAAATAATAATCATTTTATGTTGGAGTTTTGAAGAGGTAAAAAAAAAAAATATAATAATAATTGAATGTTGGTGTTTTGAAGAGGAAAAAATAATAATAATAATAATGTTGGAGTTTTGAAGAGGTGAAAAAAAAAAAATTAATGTTGTAGTTGTGAAGAGTTCCAAAAAAAAAGAAAAATGTTGGAGTTTTGAAGAGGTAAAAAAGAAAGAAATCATTTAATGTTGGAGTTTTGAAGAGGTAAGAAAAGATAGAAATCTTTTAATGTTGGAGTTTTGAAGAGGTAAAAAAAAAAAAGAAAAGAATGTTGGAGTTTTGAAGAGGTAAAAAAAAAAAATTAATGTTGGAGTTTTGTAAAAAAAAAAAAAAAAAAATTAATGTTGGAGTTTTGAAGAGGTAAAAAAAAAAAAATTATGTTGGAGTTTTGAAGAGGTAAAAAAAAAAAAGAATGTTGGAGTTTTTTAAAGGTAAAAAAAAAAAAATTAATGTTGTAGTTGTGAAGAGTTCCAAAAAAAAAGAAAAATGTTGGAGTTGTGAAGAGGTAAAAAAAAGAAAGAAAAATGTTGGAGTTTTGAAGAGGTAAAAAAGAAAGAAATCCTTTAATGTTGGAGTTTTGAAGAGGTAAAAAAAATAAATAAATGAATGTTGGAGTTTTGAAGAGGTAAAAAAATAAAAAAAATATTGGAGTTTTGAAGAGGTAAAAAAGAAAGAAATCCTTTAATGTTGGAGTTTTGAAGAGGTAAAAAAAAAGAAGAAAAATGTTGGAGTTTTAAAGAGGTAAAAAAAAAAAAAAAAGGAATGTTGGAGTTTTGAAGAGGTGAAAAAAAATAATTATGTTGAAGTTTTGAAGAGGTAAAAAAGAAAGAAATCCTTTAATGTTGGAGTTTTGAAGAGGTAAAAAAAAAAGAAATCATTTAATGTTGGAGTTTTGAAGAGGTAAGAAAAGATAGAAATCTTTTAATGTTGGAGTTTTGAAGAGGTAAAAAAGAAAGAAATCATTTAATGTTGGAGTTTTGAAGAGGTAAGAAAAGATAGAAATCTTTTAATGTTGGAGTTTTGAAGAGGTAAAAAAAAAAAAAGAAAAGAATGTTGGAGTTTTGAAGAGGTGAAAAAAAAAATTAATGTTGGAGTTTTGTAAAAAAAAAAAAAAAAAATTAATGTTGGAGTTTTGAAGAGGTAAAAAAAAAAAAATGATGTTGGAGTTTTGAAGAGGTAAAAAAAAAAAAAGAATGTTGGAGTTTTTTAAAGGTAAAAAAAAAATAATTAATGTTGTAGTTGTGAAGAGTTCCAAAAAAAAAGAAAAATGTTGGAGTTGTGAAGAGGTAAAAAAAAGAAAGAAAAATGTTGGAGTTTTGAAGAGGTAAAAAAGAAAGAAATCCTTTAATGTTGGAGTTTTGAAGAGGTAAAAAAAATAAATAAATGAATGTTGGAGTTTTGAAGAGGTAAAAAAATAAAAAAAATATTGGAGTTTTGAAGAGGTAAAAAAGAAAGAAATCCTTTAATGTTGGAGTTTTGAAGAGGTAAAAAAAAAGAAGAAAAATGTTGGAGTTTTAAAGAGGTAAAAAAAAAAAAAAAAGGAATGTTGGAGTTTTGAAGAGGTGAAAAAAAATAATTATGTTGAAGTTTTGAAGAAGTAAAAAAGAAAGAAATCCTTTAATGTTGGAGTTTTGAAGAGGTAAAAAAAATTAAAAAAAATTAATGTTGGAGTTTTGAAGAGGTAAAAAAAAAAAAAAATGTTGGAGTTTTGAAGAGGTAAAAAAGAAAGAAATCCTTTAATGTTGGAGTTTTGAAGAGGTAAAAAAAAAAAATGAATGTTGGAGTTTTGAAGAGGTAAACAAAAAAAAATAATAATAATGTTGGAGTTTTGAAGAGGTAAAAAAGAAAGTAATCCTTTAATGTTGGAGTTTTGAAGAGGTAAAAAAAAAAAAAAAATTAATGTTGGTGTTTTGAAGAGGTAAAAAAAAATAAATGTTGGAGTTTTGAAGAGGTACGAAAGGATAGAAACATTTAAATGTTGGAGTTTTTTAAGAGGTAAAAAAAATAATAATAATAATGTTGGAGTTTTGAAGAGGTAAAAAAAAAAAATGTTGGAGTTTTTAAGAGGTAAAAAAAGAAAGAAATATTTTAATGTTGGAGTTTTGAACAGGTTAAAAGAAAAAAAAGAAAAATGTTGGAGTTTTGAAGAGGTAAAAAAAAAAAAAAATTATGTTGGAGTTTTGAAGAGGTAAAAAAAAAAAAGAATGTTGGAGTTTTTTAAAGGTAAAAAAAAAAAAATTAATGTTGTAGTTGTGAAGAGTTCCAAAAAAAACGAAAAATGTTGGAGTTTTGAAGAGGTAAAAAAAAAAAAATTATGTTGGAGTTTTGAAAAGGTAAAAAAAAAAAAAAATGTTGGAGTTTTGAAGAGGTAAAAAAGAAAGAAATCCTTTAATGTTGGAGTTTTGAAGAGGTAAAAAAAAAAAAAAAAAAAATGTTGGAGTTTTGAAGAGGTAAAAAAAAAAAAAAAAAAGGAATGTTGGAGTTTTGAAGAGGTAAAAAAAAACCATTATGTTGGAGTTTTGAAGAGGTAAAAAAAAAATGAATGTTGGAGTTTTGAAGAGGTAAACAAAAAAAATAAAAAATAATGTTGGAGTTTTGAAAAGGTAACATAGAAAGAAATCTTTTCATTTTGGAGTTCTGAAGAGGTTAAAAAAAAAAATGAATGTTGGAGTTTTGAAGAGGTAAAAAAAAAAAAAAATGTTGGAGTTTTGAAGAGGTAAAAAAAAAAAAATAATGTTGGAGTTTTTTAAAGGTAAAAAAAAAAAAAATAATGTTGGAGTTGTGAAGAGTTCAAAAAAAAAGAAAAATGTTGGAGTTTTGAAGAGGTAAAAAAAAAAAAAATTTATGTTGGAGTTTTGAAAAGGTAAAAAAAAAAAAAATGTTGGAGTTTTGAAGAGGTAAAAAAGAAAGAAATCCTTTAATGTTGGAGTTTTGAAGAGGTAAAAAAAAAAAAAGAAAAATGTTGGAGTTTTGAAGAGGTAAAAAAAAAAAAAAGGAATGTTGGAGTTTTGAAGAGGTAAAAAAAAAACATTATGTTGGAGTTTTGAAGATGTAAAAAAGAAAGAAATCCCTTAATGTTGGAGTTTTGAAGAGGTAAAATAAAAAATTATAATAATAATGTTGGACTTTTGAAGAGGTAAAAAAAAAGGAATCCTTTAATGTTTGAGTTTTGAAGAGGTAAAAAAAAATAAATAATAATAATGTTGGAGTTTTGAAGTGGTAAAAAAAAAAGGAATGTTGGAGTTTTGAAGAGGCAAAAAAAAACATTATGTTGGAGTTTTGAAGAGGTAAAAAAGAAAGAAATCCCTTAATGTTGGAGTTTTGAATAGGTAAAAAAAAAGAAAAAAAAATGAATGTTGGAGTTTAGAAGAGGTAAAAAAAAAAAAAAATGTTGGAGTTTTGAAGAGTTAAAAAAGAAAGAATGCTGGAGTTTTGAAGAGGTAAACAAAAAAATTATAATAATAATGTTGGAGTTTTGAAGAGGTAAAAAAAAAAGGAATCCTTTAATGTTGGAGTTTTGAAGAGGTAAAAAAAAAAAAAAATGTTGGAGTTTTAAAGAGGTAAGAAAAGATAGAAATCTTTTAATTGTTGGAGTTTTGAAGAGGTTAAAAGAAAAAAAAGAAAAATGTTGTAGTTTTGAAGAGGTTAAAAAAAAATGAATGTTGGAGTTTTGAAGAGGTAAAAGAAAATAAAAAATAAAAAATGTTGGAGTTTTGAAGAGGTAAAAAAAAAAAAAGAAAAATGTTGGAGTTTTGAACAGGTTAAAAGAAAAAAAAGAAAAATGTTGGAGTTCTGAAGAGGTAAAAAAAAATAATCAATGTTCGAGTTTTGAAGAGGTAAAAAAAAAAAAAAAAAAATTATGTTGGAGTTTTGAAGAGGTAAAAAAAAAAAAAAAAATTATGTTGGAGTTTTGAAGAGGTAAAAAAAAAAGAAATCTTTTAATTTTGGAGTTTTGAAGAGGTTAAAAGAAAAAAAAGAAAAATGTTGGAGTTTTGAAGAGGTGAAAAAAAAAGAATGTTGGAGTTTTGAAGAGGTAAAAAAAAATAAATGAATGTTGGAGTTTTTTAAAGGTAAAAAAAATAATGTTGTAGTTGTGAAGAGTTAAAAAAAAAAGAAAAATGTTGGAGCTTTGAAGAGGTAAAAAAAAAAAAATGTTGGAGTTTTGAAGAGGTAAAAAAAAAAAGAAGAAAAATGTTGGAGTTTTGAAGAGGTAAAAAAAAAAAAAAAAATGAATGTTGGAGTTTTTTAAAGGTAAAAAAAATAATGTTGTAGTTGTGAAGAGTTAAAAAAAAAAAGAAAAATGTTGGAGCTTTGAAGAGGTAAAAAAAAAAAAAAATGTTGGAGTTTTGAAGAGGTACAAAAGAAAGAAAACCTTTAATGTTGGAGTTTTGAAGAGGTAAAAAAAAAAGAAGAAAAATGTTGGAGTTTTGAAGAGGTAAAAAAAAAAAAAAAAAATGAATGTTGGAGTTTTGAAGAGGTAAACAAAAAAATAATAATAATAATGATGGAGTTTTGAAGAGGTAAAATAGAAAGAAATCTTTTCATTTTGGAGTTCTGAAGAGGTTAAAAGAAAAAAATGAATGTTGGAGTTTTTGAAGAGGTAAAAAAAAAAAATTAATGTTGGAGTTTTTTAAAGGTAAAAAAAAAAAATAATGTTGGTGTTGTGAAGAGTTAAAAAAAAAAGAAAAATGTTGGAGTTTTGAACAGGTAAAAAAAAAAAAAAATTATGTTGGAGTTTTGAAAAGGTAAAAAAAAAAAATGTTGGAGTTTTGAAGAGGTAAAAAAGAAAGAAATCCTTTAATGTTGGAGTTCTGAAGAGGTAAAAAAAAAAAAATATGTTGGAGTTTTGAAGAGGTAAAAAAAAAAAATGAATGTTGGAGTTTTGAAGAGGTAAAAAAAAATAAATTATGTTGGTGTTTTGAAGAGGTAAAAACAAAAATAATTGAGTTTTGAAGAGGTAAAAAAGAAAGAAATCCTTTATTGTTGGAGTTTTGAAGAGGTAAAAAAAAAAGGTTGGAGTTTTGAAGAGGTAAAAAAAGAAAGAAATCTTTTAATGTTGGAGTTTTGAAGAGGTTAAAAGACAAAAAAGAAAAATGTTGGAGTTTTGAAGAGGTAAAAAAAAAAAAAAAATGAATGTTGGAGTTTTGAAGAGGTAAAAAAGAAAAAAAAAAGTTGGAGTTTTGAAGAGGTAAGAAAAGAAAGAAATCTTTTAATGTTGGAGTTTTGAAGAGGTAAAAAAAAAAAATGAATGTTGGAGTTTTGAAGAGGTAAAAAAGAAAGGAATCCTTTAATGTTGGAGTTTTGAAGAGGTAAAAAAAAAAAAAAATTAATGTTGGAGTTTTGAAGAGGTAAAAAAAAAAATGTTGGAGTTTTGAAGAGGTAAGAAAAGATAGAAATCTTTTAATGTTGGAGTTTTGAAGAGGTAAAAAAAAAAGAATGTTGGAGTTTTGAAGAGGTAAAAAAAAAAAATTAATGTTGGAGTTTTGTAAAGGTAAAAAAAAAAAAAATAATGTTGGAGTTGTGAAGAGGTAAAAAAAAAGAAGAAAAATGTTGGAGTTTTGAAGAGGTAAAAAAGAAAAAAAAAAGTTGGAGTTTTGAAGAGGTAAGAAAAGAAAGAAATCTTTTAATGTTGGAGTTTTGAAGAGGTAAAAAAAAAAAATGAATGTTGGAGTTTTGAAGAGGTAAAAAAGAAAGGAATCCTTTAATGTTGGAGTTTTGAAGAGGTAAAAAAAAAAAAAAATTAATGTTGGAGTTTTGAAGAGGTAAAAAAAAAAAATGTTGGAGTTTTGAAGAGGTAAGAAAAGATAGAAATCTTTTAATGTTGGAGTTTTGAAGAGGTAAAAAAAAAAGAATGTTGGAGTTTTTTAAAGGTAAAAAAAAAAAAATTAATGTTGTAGTTGTGAAGAGTTCCAAAAAAAAAGAAAAATGTTGGAGTTTTGAAGAGGTAAAAAAGAAAGAAATCATTTAATGTTGGAGTTTTGAAGAGGTAAGAAAAGATAGAAATCTTTTAATGTTGGAGTTTTGAAGAGGTAAAAAAAAAAAAAGAAAAGAATGTTGGAGTTTTGAAGAGGTAAAAAAAAAAAATTAATGTTGGAGTTTTGAAGAGGAAAACAATAAAAAATAATGTCTGAGTTTTGAAGAGGTAAAAAAATAAATAATAATAATAATGTTGGAGTTTTGAAGAGGTAAAAAAAAAAAAAGAAAAGAATGTTGGAGTTTTGAAGAGGTAAAAAAAAAAAATTAATGTTGGAGTTTTGAAGAGGAAAACAATAAAAAAAATGTCTGAGTTTTGAAGAGGTAAACAAATTAAATAATAATAATAATAATGTTGGATTTTGAAGAGGTAAAAAATAATAATCATTTTATGTTGGAGTTTTGAAGAGGTAAAAAAAAAAAATATAATAATAATTGAATGTTGGTGTTTTGAAGAGGAAAAAATAATAATAATAATAATGTTGGAGTTTTGAAGAGGTGAAAAAAAAAAAATTAATGTTGTAGTTGTGAAGAGTTCCAAAAAAAAAGAAAAATGTTGGAGTTTTGAAGAGGTAAAAAAGAAAGAAATCATTTAATGTTGGAGTTTTGAAGAGGTAAGAAAAGATAGAAATCTTTTAATGTTGGAGTTTTGAAGAGGTAAAAAAAAAAAAGAAAAGAATGTTGGAGTTTTGAAGAGGTAAAAAAAAAAAATTAATGTTGGAGTTTTGTAAAAAAAAAAAAAAAAAAATTAATGTTGGAGTTTTGAAGAGGTAAAAAAAAAAAAATTATGTTGGAGTTTTGAAGAGGTAAAAAAAAAAAAGAATGTTGGAGTTTTTTAAAGGTAAAAAAAAAAAAATTAATGTTGTAGTTGTGAAGAGTTCCAAAAAAAAAGAAAAATGTTGGAGTTGTGAAGAGGTAAAAAAAAGAAAGAAAAATGTTGGAGTTTTGAAGAGGTAAAAAAGAAAGAAATCCTTTAATGTTGGAGTTTTGAAGAGGTAAAAAAAATAAATAAATGAATGTTGGAGTTTTGAAGAGGTAAAAAAATAAAAAAAATATTGGAGTTTTGAAGAGGTAAAAAAGAAAGAAATCCTTTAATGTTGGAGTTTTGAAGAGGTAAAAAAAAAGAAGAAAAATGTTGGAGTTTTAAAGAGGTAAAAAAAAAAAAAAAAGGAATGTTGGAGTTTTGAAGAGGTGAAAAAAAATAATTATGTTGAAGTTTTGAAGAGGTAAAAAAGAAAGAAATCCTTTAATGTTGGAGTTTTGAAGAGGTAAAAAAAAAAGAAATCATTTAATGTTGGAGTTTTGAAGAGGTAAGAAAAGATAGAAATCTTTTAATGTTGGAGTTTTGAAGAGGTAAAAAAGAAAGAAATCATTTAATGTTGGAGTTTTGAAGAGGTAAGAAAAGATAGAAATCTTTTAATGTTGGAGTTTTGAAGAGGTAAAAAAAAAAAAAGAAAAGAATGTTGGAGTTTTGAAGAGGTGAAAAAAAAAATTAATGTTGGAGTTTTGTAAAAAAAAAAAAAAAAAATTAATGTTGGAGTTTTGAAGAGGTAAAAAAAAAAAAATGATGTTGGAGTTTTGAAGAGGTAAAAAAAAAAAAAGAATGTTGGAGTTTTTTAAAGGTAAAAAAAAAATAATTAATGTTGTAGTTGTGAAGAGTTCCAAAAAAAAAGAAAAATGTTGGAGTTGTGAAGAGGTAAAAAAAAGAAAGAAAAATGTTGGAGTTTTGAAGAGGTAAAAAAGAAAGAAATCCTTTAATGTTGGAGTTTTGAAGAGGTAAAAAAAATAAATAAATGAATGTTGGAGTTTTGAAGAGGTAAAAAAATAAAAAAAATATTGGAGTTTTGAAGAGGTAAAAAAGAAAGAAATCCTTTAATGTTGGAGTTTTGAAGAGGTAAAAAAAAAGAAGAAAAATGTTGGAGTTTTAAAGAGGTAAAAAAAAAAAAAAAAGGAATGTTGGAGTTTTGAAGAGGTGAAAAAAAATAATTATGTTGAAGTTTTGAAGAAGTAAAAAAGAAAGAAATCCTTTAATGTTGGAGTTTTGAAGAGGTAAAAAAAATTAAAAAAAATTAATGTTGGAGTTTTGAAGAGGTAAAAAAAAAAAAAAATGTTGGAGTTTTGAAGAGGTAAAAAAGAAAGAAATCCTTTAATGTTGGAGTTTTGAAGAGGTAAAAAAAAAAAATGAATGTTGGAGTTTTGAAGAGGTAAACAAAAAAAAATAATAATAATGTTGGAGTTTTGAAGAGGTAAAAAAGAAAGTAATCCTTTAATGTTGGAGTTTTGAAGAGGTAAAAAAAAAAAAAAAATTAATGTTGGTGTTTTGAAGAGGTAAAAAAAAATAAATGTTGGAGTTTTGAAGAGGTACGAAAGGATAGAAACATTTAAATGTTGGAGTTTTTTAAGAGGTAAAAAAAATAATAATAATAATGTTGGAGTTTTGAAGAGGTAAAAAAAAAAAATGTTGGAGTTTTTAAGAGGTAAAAAAAGAAAGAAATATTTTAATGTTGGAGTTTTGAACAGGTTAAAAGAAAAAAAAGAAAAATGTTGGAGTTTTGAAGAGGTAAAAAAAAAAAAAAATTATGTTGGAGTTTTGAAGAGGTAAAAAAAAAAAAGAATGTTGGAGTTTTTTAAAGGTAAAAAAAAAAAAATTAATGTTGTAGTTGTGAAGAGTTCCAAAAAAAACGAAAAATGTTGGAGTTTTGAAGAGGTAAAAAAAAAAAAATTATGTTGGAGTTTTGAAAAGGTAAAAAAAAAAAAAAATGTTGGAGTTTTGAAGAGGTAAAAAAGAAAGAAATCCTTTAATGTTGGAGTTTTGAAGAGGTAAAAAAAAAAAAAAAAAAAATGTTGGAGTTTTGAAGAGGTAAAAAAAAAAAAAAAAAAGGAATGTTGGAGTTTTGAAGAGGTAAAAAAAAACCATTATGTTGGAGTTTTGAAGAGGTAAAAAAAAAATGAATGTTGGAGTTTTGAAGAGGTAAACAAAAAAAATAAAAAATAATGTTGGAGTTTTGAAAAGGTAACATAGAAAGAAATCTTTTCATTTTGGAGTTCTGAAGAGGTTAAAAAAAAAAATGAATGTTGGAGTTTTGAAGAGGTAAAAAAAAAAAAAAATGTTGGAGTTTTGAAGAGGTAAAAAAAAAAAAATAATGTTGGAGTTTTTTAAAGGTAAAAAAAAAAAAAATAATGTTGGAGTTGTGAAGAGTTCAAAAAAAAAGAAAAATGTTGGAGTTTTGAAGAGGTAAAAAAAAAAAAAATTTATGTTGGAGTTTTGAAAAGGTAAAAAAAAAAAAAATGTTGGAGTTTTGAAGAGGTAAAAAAGAAAGAAATCCTTTAATGTTGGAGTTTTGAAGAGGTAAAAAAAAAAAAAGAAAAATGTTGGAGTTTTGAAGAGGTAAAAAAAAAAAAAAGGAATGTTGGAGTTTTGAAGAGGTAAAAAAAAAACATTATGTTGGAGTTTTGAAGATGTAAAAAAGAAAGAAATCCCTTAATGTTGGAGTTTTGAAGAGGTAAAATAAAAAATTATAATAATAATGTTGGACTTTTGAAGAGGTAAAAAAAAAGGAATCCTTTAATGTTTGAGTTTTGAAGAGGTAAAAAAAAATAAATAATAATAATGTTGGAGTTTTGAAGTGGTAAAAAAAAAAGGAATGTTGGAGTTTTGAAGAGGCAAAAAAAAACATTATGTTGGAGTTTTGAAGAGGTAAAAAAGAAAGAAATCCCTTAATGTTGGAGTTTTGAATAGGTAAAAAAAAAGAAAAAAAAATGAATGTTGGAGTTTAGAAGAGGTAAAAAAAAAAAAAAATGTTGGAGTTTTGAAGAGTTAAAAAAGAAAGAATGCTGGAGTTTTGAAGAGGTAAACAAAAAAATTATAATAATAATGTTGGAGTTTTGAAGAGGTAAAAAAAAAAGGAATCCTTTAATGTTGGAGTTTTGAAGAGGTAAAAAAAAAAAAAAATGTTGGAGTTTTAAAGAGGTAAGAAAAGATAGAAATCTTTTAATTGTTGGAGTTTTGAAGAGGTTAAAAGAAAAAAAAGAAAAATGTTGTAGTTTTGAAGAGGTTAAAAAAAAATGAATGTTGGAGTTTTGAAGAGGTAAAAGAAAATAAAAAATAAAAAATGTTGGAGTTTTGAAGAGGTAAAAAAAAAAAAAGAAAAATGTTGGAGTTTTGAACAGGTTAAAAGAAAAAAAAGAAAAATGTTGGAGTTCTGAAGAGGTAAAAAAAAATAATCAATGTTCGAGTTTTGAAGAGGTAAAAAAAAAAAAAAAAAAATTATGTTGGAGTTTTGAAGAGGTAAAAAAAAAAAAAAAAATTATGTTGGAGTTTTGAAGAGGTAAAAAAAAAAGAAATCTTTTAATTTTGGAGTTTTGAAGAGGTTAAAAGAAAAAAAAGAAAAATGTTGGAGTTTTGAAGAGGTGAAAAAAAAAGAATGTTGGAGTTTTGAAGAGGTAAAAAAAAATAAATGAATGTTGGAGTTTTTTAAAGGTAAAAAAAATAATGTTGTAGTTGTGAAGAGTTAAAAAAAAAAGAAAAATGTTGGAGCTTTGAAGAGGTAAAAAAAAAAAAATGTTGGAGTTTTGAAGAGGTAAAAAAAAAAAGAAGAAAAATGTTGGAGTTTTGAAGAGGTAAAAAAAAAAAAAAAAATGAATGTTGGAGTTTTTTAAAGGTAAAAAAAATAATGTTGTAGTTGTGAAGAGTTAAAAAAAAAAAGAAAAATGTTGGAGCTTTGAAGAGGTAAAAAAAAAAAAAAATGTTGGAGTTTTGAAGAGGTACAAAAGAAAGAAAACCTTTAATGTTGGAGTTTTGAAGAGGTAAAAAAAAAAGAAGAAAAATGTTGGAGTTTTGAAGAGGTAAAAAAAAAAAAAAAAAATGAATGTTGGAGTTTTGAAGAGGTAAACAAAAAAATAATAATAATAATGATGGAGTTTTGAAGAGGTAAAATAGAAAGAAATCTTTTCATTTTGGAGTTCTGAAGAGGTTAAAAGAAAAAAATGAATGTTGGAGTTTTTGAAGAGGTAAAAAAAAAAAATTAATGTTGGAGTTTTTTAAAGGTAAAAAAAAAAAATAATGTTGGTGTTGTGAAGAGTTAAAAAAAAAAGAAAAATGTTGGAGTTTTGAACAGGTAAAAAAAAAAAAAAATTATGTTGGAGTTTTGAAAAGGTAAAAAAAAAAAATGTTGGAGTTTTGAAGAGGTAAAAAAGAAAGAAATCCTTTAATGTTGGAGTTCTGAAGAGGTAAAAAAAAAAAAAAAAAATGAATGTTGGAGTTTTGAAGAGGTAAAAAAAAAACATTATGTTGGAGTTTTGAAGAGGTAAAAAAGAAAGAAATCCCATAATGTTGGAGTTTTGAAGAGGTAAAAAAAAAAAAAAAAATTAATGTTGGAGTTTAGAAGAGGTAAAAAAAAATAAAAAATGTTGGAGTATTGAAGAGGTAAACAAAAAAATTATAATAATAATGTTGGAGTTTTGAAGAGGTAAAAAAAAAGGAATCCTTTAATGTTTGAGTTTTGAAGAGGTCAAAAAAAAAAATAATAATAATGTTGGAGTTTTGAAGAGGTAAAAAAAAAAAAAGGAATGTTGGAGTTTTGAAGAGGCAAAAAAAAAACATTATGTTGGAGTTTTGAAGAGGTAAAAAAGAAAGAAATCCCTTAATGTTGGAGTTTTGAATATGTAAAAAAAAAAAAAAAAAAAATGAATGTTGGAGTTTAGAAGAGGTAAAAAAAAAAAAAAAAATGTTGGAGTTTTGAAGAGGTAAAAAAGAAAGAAATCCTTTAATGTTGGAGTTTTGAAGAGGTAAAAAAAAATGAATGTTGGAGTTTTGAAGAGGTAAAAAAAAAAAAAATGTTGGAGTTTTAAAGAGGTAAGAAAAGATAGAAATCTTTTAATTTTTGGAGTTTTGAAGAGGTGAAAAAAAAAGAATGTTGGAGTTTTGAAGAGGTAAAAAAAAATAAATGAATGTTGGAGTTTTTTAAAGGTAAAAAAAATAATGTTGTAGTTGTGAAGAGTTAAAAAAAAAAGAAAAATGTTGGAGCTTTGAAGAGGTAAAAAAAAAAAAATGTTGGAGTTTTGAAGAGGTAAAAAAAAAAAGAAGAAAAATGTTGGAGTTTTGAAGAGGTAAAAAAAAAAAAAAAAATGAATGTTGGAGTTTTTTAAAGGTAAAAAAAATAATGTTGTAGTTGTGAAGAGTTAAAAAAAAAAAGAAAAATGTTGGAGCTTTGAAGAGGTAAAAAAAAAAAAAAATGTTGGAGTTTTGAAGAGGTACAAAAGAAAGAAAACCTTTAATGTTGGAGTTTTGAAGAGGTAAAAAAAAAAGAAGAAAAATGTTGGAGTTTTGAAGAGGTAAAAAAAAAAAAAAAAAATGAATGTTGGAGTTTTGAAGAGGTAAACAAAAAAATAATAATAATAATGATGGAGTTTTGAAGAGGTAAAATAGAAAGAAATCTTTTCATTTTGGAGTTCTGAAGAGGTTAAAAGAAAAAAATGAATGTTGGAGTTTTTGAAGAGGTAAAAAAAAAAAATTAATGTTGGAGTTTTTTAAAGGTAAAAAAAAAAAATAATGTTGGTGTTGTGAAGAGTTAAAAAAAAAAGAAAAATGTTGGAGTTTTGAACAGGTAAAAAAAAAAAAAAATTATGTTGGAGTTTTGAAAAGGTAAAAAAAAAAAATGTTGGAGTTTTGAAGAGGTAAAAAAGAAAGAAATCCTTTAATGTTGGAGTTCTGAAGAGGTAAAAAAAAAAAAAAAAAATGAATGTTGGAGTTTTGAAGAGGTAAAAAAAAAACATTATGTTGGAGTTTTGAAGAGGTAAAAAAGAAAGAAATCCCATAATGTTGGAGTTTTGAAGAGGTAAAAAAAAAAAAAAAAATTAATGTTGGAGTTTAGAAGAGGTAAAAAAAAATAAAAAATGTTGGAGTTTTGAAGAGGTAAACAAAAAAATTATAATAATAATGTTGGAGTTTTGAAGAGGTAAAAAAAAAGGAATCCTTTAATGTTTGAGTTTTGAAGAGGTAAAAAAAAAAAATAATAATAATGTTGGAGTTTTGAAGAGGTAAAAAAAAAAAAAGGAATGTTGGAGTTTTGAAGAGGCAAAAAAAAAACATTATGTTGGAGTTTTGAAGAGGTAAAAAAGAAAGAAATCCCTTAATGTTGGAGTTTTGAATATGTAAAAAAAAAAAAAAAAAAAATGAATGTTGGAGTTTAGAAGAGGTAAAAAAAAAAAAAAAAATGTTGGAGTTTTGAAGAGGTAAAAAAGAAAGAAATCCTTTAATGTTGGAGTTTTGAAGAGGTAAAAAAAAATGAATGTTGGAGTTTTGAAGAGGTAAAAAAAAAAAAAAATGTTGGAGTTTTAAAGAGGTAAGAAAAGATAGAAATCTTTTAATTTTTGGAGTTTTGAAGAGGTTAAAAGAAAAAAAAGAAAAATGTTGTAGTTTTGAAGAGGTTAAAAAAAAATGAATGTTGGAGTTTTGAAGAGGTAAAAGAAAATAAAAAATAAAAAATGTTGGAGTTTTGAAGAGGTAAAAAAAAAAAAAGAAAAATGTTGGAGTTTTGAACAGGTTAAAAGAAAAAAAAGAAAAATGTTGGAGTTCTGAAGAGGTAAAAAAAAATAATCAATGTTCGAGTTTTGAAGAGGTAAAAAAAAAAAAAAAAAAAATTATGTTGGAGTTTTGAAGAGGTAAAAAAAAAAAAAAAAAATGGAGTTTGAAGAGGTAAAAAAGAAAAAAAAATGTTGGAGTTTTGAAGAGGTAAAAAAGAAAGAAATCCTTTAATGTTGGACTTTTGAAGAGGTAAAAAAAATAAATAAATGAATGTTGGAGTTTTGAAGAGGTAAAAAAATAATAAAAATATTGGAGTTTTGAAGAGGTAAAAAAGAAAGAAATCCTTTAATGTTGGAGTTTTGAAGAGGTAAAAAAAAAAGAAGAAAAATGTTGGAGTTTTAAAGAGGTAAAAAAAAAAAAAAAAGGAATGTTGGAGTTTTGAAGAGGTGAAAAAAAATAATTATGTTGAAGTTTTGAAGAGGTAAAAAAGAAAGAAATCATTTAATGTTGGAGTTTTGAAGAGGTAGAAAAAAATAAAATAAAATAATGTTGGAGTTTTGAAGAGGTAAAAAAAATAAAAAAAATGTTGGAGTTTTGAAGAGGTAAAAAAGAAAGAAATCCTTTAATGTTGGAGTTTTGAAGAGGTAAACAAAAAAAAAGAAAAATGATGGAGTTTTGAAGAGGTAAAAAAAAAATAATAATAATGTTGGAGTTTTGAAGAGGTAAAAAAAAAAAAAAAAGGAATGTTGGAGTTTTGAAGAGCTAAAAAAAATAAATTATGTTGGAGTTTTGAAGAAATAAAAAAGAAAGAAATCATTTAATGTTGGAGTTTTGAAGAGGTAAAAAAAAATAAAAAAAAATAATGTTGGAGTTTTGAAGAGGTAAAAATAAATAAAAAATGTTGGAGTTTTGAAGAGGTAAAAAAAAATAAAAAATGTTGGAGTTTTGAAGAGGTAAAAAAAAAAATAATAATGTTGGAGTTTTGAAGAGGTAAAAAAAAAAAAAATGAATGTTGGAGTTTTGAAGAGGTAAAAAAGAAAAAAATAATGTTGGAGTTTTGAAGAGGTAAAAAAAAAAAAGAAAAATGTTGGAGTTTTGAACAGGTAAAAAAAAATAATAATGTTGGAGTTTTGAAGAGGTAAAAAAAAAAAACGTTGGAGTTTTGAAGAGGTAGAAAAAAATAAAATAAAATAATGTTGGAGTTTTGAAGAGGTAAAAAAAAAAAAAAAAATGTTGGAGTTTTGAACAGGTAAAAAAGAAAGAAATCCTTTAATGTTGGAGTTTTGAAGAGGTAAAAAAAAAAAAAATAATGTTGGAGTTTTGAAGAGGTAAAAAAAAAAAAAAAAAGGAATGTTGGAGTTTTGAAGAGGTAAAAAAAATAAATTATGTTGGAGTTTTGAAGAAGTAAAAAAGAAAGAAATCATTTAATGTTGGAGTTTTGAAGAGGTAAAAAAAAAAAAATAATAATAATGTTGGAGTTTTGAAGAGGTAAAAAAAATAAAAAATGTTGGAGTTTTGAAGAGGTAAAAAAAAATAATAATAATGTTGGAGTTTTGAAGAGGTAAAAAAAAACAAAACGTTGGAGTTTTGAAGAGGTAAAAAAAGAAAGAAATCTTTTAATGTTGGAGTTTTGAAGAGGTTAAAAGAAAAAAAAGAAAAATGTTGGAGTTTTGAAGAGGAAAAAAAAAAAATGAATGTTGGAGTTTTGAAGAGTTAAAAAAGAAACGAATCCTTTAATGTTGGAGTTTTGAAGAGGTAAAAAAAAATTAAAATAATGAATGTTGGAGTTTTGAAGAGGTAAAAAAAAAATAAAAATGTTAGAGTTTTGAAGAGGTAAGAAAAGATAGAAATCTTTTAATGTTGGAGTTTTGAAGAGGTAAAAAAGAAAGAAATCCTTTAATGTTGGAGTTTTGAAGAGGTAAAAAAAAAAAAGAAAAATGTTGGAGTTTTGAAGATGTAAAAAAAAAAAAAAAAAAGGAATGTTGGAGTTTTGAAGAGGTACAAAAAAAAAATTATGTTGGAGTTTTGAAGAAGTAAAAAAGAAAGAAATCATTTAATGTTGGAGTTTTGAAGAGGTAAAAAAAAATAAAATAAAATAATGTTGGATTTTTGAAGAGGTAAAAAAAAATAAAAAATGTTGGAGTTTTGAAGAGGTAAAAAAGAAAGAAATCCTTTAATGTTGGAGTTTTGAAGAGGTAAACAAAAAAAAAAGAAAAATGTTGGAGTTTTGAAGAGGTAAAAAAAAAAATAACAACGTTGAAGTTTTGAAGAGGTAAAAAAAAAAAAAAAAAAAGGAATGTTGGAGTTTTGAAGAGCTAAAAAAAATAAATTATGTTGGAGTTTTGAAGAAGTAAAAAAGAAAGAAATCATTTAATGTTGGAGTTTTGAAGAGGTAAAAAAAAAATAATAATAATAATGTTGGAGTTTTGAAGAGGTAAAAAAAAATAAAAAATGTTGGAGTTTTGAAGAGGTAAAAAAGAAAGAAATCCTTTAATGTTGGAGTTTTGAAGAGGTAAACAAAAAAAAAAGAAAAATGTTGGAGTTTTGAAGAGGTAAAAAAAATAATAATAATGTTGGAGTTTTGAAGAGGTAAAAAAAAAAAAAAAAAGGAATGTTGGAGTTTTGAAGAGGTAAAAAAAATAAATTATGTTGGAGTTTTGAAGAAGTAAAAAAGAAAGAAATCATTTAATGTTGGAGTTTTGAAGAGGTAAAAAAAAAAATAAAAAAATAATGTTGGAGTTTTGAAGAGGTAAAAAAAATAAATAATAATGTTGGAGTTTTGAAGAGGTAAAAAAAAAAAAAACGTTGGAGTTTTGAAGAGGTAAAAAAAGAAAGAAATCTTTTAATGTTGGAGTTTTGAAGAGGTTAAAAGAAAAAAAAGAAAAATGTTGGAGTTTTGAAGAGGAAAAAAAAAAAATGAATGTTGGAGTTTTGAAGAGTTAAAAAAGAAAGGAATCCTTTAATGTTGGAGTTTTGAAGAGGTAAAAAAAAATTAAAATAATGAATGTTGGAGTTTTGAAGAGGTAAAAAAAAAATAAAAATGTTAGAGTTTTGAAGAGGTAAGAAAAGATAGAAATCTTTTAATGTTGGAGTTTTGAAGAGGTAAAAAATAAAGAAATCCTTTAATGTTGGAGTTTTGAATAGGTAAAAAAGAAAGAAATCCTTTAATGTTGGAGTTTTGAAGAGGTAAAAAAAAAAAGAAAAATGTTGGAGTTTTGAAGATGTAAAAAAAAAAAAAAAAAAGGAATGTTGGAGTTTTGAAGAGGTAAAAAAAAAAAATTATGTTGGAGTTTTGAAGAAGTAAAAAAGAAAGAAATCATTTAATGTTGGAGTTTTGAAGAGGTAAAAAAAAATAAAATAAAATAATGTTGGATTTTTGAAGAGGTAAAAAAAAATAAAAAATGTTGGAGTTTTGAAGAGGTAAAAAAGAAAGAAATCCTTTAATGTTGGAGTTTTGAAGAGGTAAACAAAAAAAAAAGAAAAATGTTGGAGTTTTGAAGAGGTAAAAAAAAAAATAATAACGTTGAAGTTTTGAAGAGGTAAAAAAAAAAAAAAAAAAAGGAATGTTGGAGTTTTGAAGAGGTAAAAAAAATAAATTATGTTGGAGTTTTGAAGAAGTAAAAAAGAAAGAAATCATTTAATGTTGGAGTTTTGAAGAGGTAAAAAAAAAAAATAATAATAATGTTGGAGTTTTGAAGAGGTAAAAAAAAATAAAAAATGTTGGAGTTTTGAAGAGGTAAAAAAGAAAGAAATCCTTTAATGTTGGAGTTTTGAAGAGGTAAACAAAAAAAAAAGAAAAATGTTGGAGTTTTGAAGAGGTAAAAAAAAAAAATAATAATGTTGGAGTTTTGAAGAGGTAAAAAAAAAAAAAAGTTGGAGTTTTGAAGAGGTAAAAAAAGAAAGAAATCTTTTAATGTTGGAGTTTTGAAGAGGTTAAAAGAAAAAAAAAAGAATGTTGGAGTTTTGAAGATGTAAAAAAAAAAAAAAAAAAAGGAATGTTGGAGTTTTGAAGAGCTAAAAAAATAAATTATGTTGGAGTTTTGAAGAAGTAAAAAAGAAAGAAATCATTTAATGTTGGAGTTTTGAAGAGATAAAAAAAAAAAAAAAAAATAATGTTGGAGTTTTGAAGAGGTAAAAAAAAAAAAATATGTTGGAGTTTTGAAGAGGTAAAAAAGAAAGAAATCCTTTAATGTTGGAGTTTTGAAGAGGTAAACAAAAAAAAAAGAAAAATGTTGGAGTTTTGAAGAGGTAAAAAAAAAAAAAAAAAAGGAATGTTGGATTTTTGAAGAGGTAAAAAAAAAAAAATTACGTTGGAGTTTTGAAGAGGCAAAAAAAAATAAAAAATGGAGTTTTGAAGGTGTAAAAAAAAAAATAATAATAACATTGGAGTTTTGAAGAGGTTAAAAGTAAAAAAAGAAAAGTGTTAGAGTTTTGAAGAGGTAAAAAAAAAAAAAGGAATGTTGGAGTTTTGAAGAGGTAAAAAAGAAAAAAAAATGTTGGAGTTTTGAAGAGGTAAAAAAAAAAAAAATAATGTTGGAGTTTTGAAGAGGTAAAAAAAAAAAAAAATGAATGTTGGAGTTTTGAAGAGGTAAAAAAGAAAAAAATAATGTTGGAGTTTTGAAGAGGTAAAAAAAAAAAAGAAAAATGTTGGAGTTTTGAACAGGTAAAAAAAAATAATAATGTTGGAGTTTTGAAGAGGTAAAAAAAAAAAACGTTGTAGTTTTGAAGAGGTAGAAAAAAATAAAATAAAATAATGTTGGAGTTTTGAAGAGGTAAAAAAAAAAAAAAAAATGTTGGAGTTTTGAACAGGTAAAAAAGAAAGAAATCCTTTAATGTTGGAGTTTTGAAGAGGTAAAAAAAAAAAAAAATAATGTTGGAGTTTTGAAGAGGTAAAAAAAAAAAAAAAAAGGAATGTTGGAGTTTTGAAGAGGTAAAAAAAATAAATTATGTTGGAGTTTTGAAGAAGTAAAAAAGAAAGAAATCATTTAATGTTGGAGTTTTGAAGAGGTAAAAAAAAAAATAAAAAAATAATGTTGGAGTTTTGAAGAGGTAAAAAAAATAAAAAATGTTGGAGTTTTGAAGAGGTAAAAAAAAATAATAATAATGTTGGAGTTTTGAAGAGGTAAAAAAAAAAAAAACGTTGGAGTTTTGAAGAGGTACAAAAAGAAAGAAATCTTTTAATGTTGGAGTTTTGAAGAGGTTAAAAGAAAAAAAAGAAAAATGTTGGAGTTTTGAAGAGGAAAAAAAAAAAATTGAATGTTGGAGTTTTGAAGAGTTAAAAAAGAAAGGAATCCTTTAATGTTGGAGTTTTGAAGAGGTAAAAAAAAATTAAAATAATGAATGTTGGAGTTTTGAAGAGGTAAAAAAAAAATAAAAATGTTAGAGTTTTGAAGAGGTAAGAAAAGATAGAAATCTTTTAATGTTGGAGTTTTGAAGAGGTAAAAAAAAATAAAAAATGTTGGAGTTTTGAAGAGGTAAAAAAGAAAGAAATCCTTTAATGTTGGAGTTTTGAAGAGGTAAGCAAAAAAAAAAGAAAAATGTTGGAGTTTTGAAGAGGTAAAAAAAATAATAATAATGTTGGAGTTTTGAAGAGGTAAAAAAAAAAAAAAAAGGAATGTTGGAGTTTTGAAGAGGTAAAAAAAATAAATTATGTTGGAGTTTTGAAGAAGTAAAAAAGAAAGAAATCATTTAATGTTGGAGTTTTGAAGAGGTAAAAAAAAAAAAAAAATAATAATGTTGGAGTTTTGAAGAGGTAAAAAAAATAAAAAATGTTGGAGTTTTGAAGAGGTAAAAAAAATAAATAATAATGTTGGAGTTTTGAAGAGGTAAAAAAAAAAAAAACGTTGGAGTTTTGAAGAGGTAAAAAAAGAAAGAAATCTTTTAATGTTGGAGTTTTGAAGAGGTTAAAAGAAAAAAAAGAAAAATGTTGGAGTTTTGAAGAGGAAAAAAAAAAAAATGAATGTTGGAGTTTTGAAGAGTTAAAAAAGAAAGGAATCCTTTAATGTTGGAGTTTTGAAGAGGTAAAAAAAAATTAAAATAATGAATGTTGGAGTTTTGAAGAGGTAAAAAAAAAATAAAAATGTTAGAGTTTTGAAGAGGTAAGAAAAGATAGAAATCTTTTAATGTTGGAGTTTTGAAGAGGTAAAAAATAAAGAAATCCTTTAATGTTGGAGTTTTGAATAGGTAAAAAAGAAAGAAATCCTTTAATGTTGGAGTTTTGAAGAGGTAAAAAAAAAAAGAAAAATGTTGGAGTTTTGAAGATGTAAAAAAAAAAAAAAAAAAGGAATGTTGGAGTTTTGAAGAGGTAAAAAAAAAAAATTATGTTGGAGTTTTGAAGAAGTAAAAAAGAAAGAAATCATTTAATGTTGGAGTTTTGAAGAGGTAAAAAAAAATAAAATAAAATAATGTTGGATTTTTGAAGAGGTAAAAAAAAATAAAAAATGTTGGAGTTTTGAAGAGGTAAAAAAGAAAGAAATCCTTTAATGTTGGAGTTTTGAAGAGGTAAACAAAAAAAAAAGAAAAATGTTGGAGTTTTGAAGAGGTAAAAAAAAAAATAATAACGTTGAAGTTTTGAAGAGGTAAAAAAAAAAAAAAAAAAAGGAATGTTGGAGTTTTGAAGAGGTAAAAAAAATAAATTATGTTGGAGTTTTGAAGAAGTAAAAAAGAAAGAAATCATTTAATGTTGGAGTTTTGAAGAGGTAAAAAAAAAAAATAATAATAATGTTGGAGTTTTGAAGAGGTAAAAAAAAATAAAAAATGTTGGAGTTTTGAAGAGGTAAAAAAGAAAGAAATCCTTTAATGTTGGAGTTTTGAAGAGGTAAACAAAAAAAAAAGAAAAATGTTGGAGTTTTGAAGAGGTAAAAAAAAAAAATAATAATGTTGGAGTTTTGAAGAGGTAAAAAAAAAAAAAAGTTGGAGTTTTGAAGAGGTAAAAAAAGAAAGAAATCTTTTAATGTTGGAGTTTTGAAGAGGTTAAAAGAAAAAAAAAAGAATGTTGGAGTTTTGAAGATGTAAAAAAAAAAAAAAAAAAAGGAATGTTGGAGTTTTGAAGAGCTAAAAAAATAAATTATGTTGGAGTTTTGAAGAAGTAAAAAAGAAAGAAATCATTTAATGTTGGAGTTTTGAAGAGATAAAAAAAAAAAAAAAAAATAATGTTGGAGTTTTGAAGAGGTAAAAAAAAAAAAAAATGTTGGAGTTTTGAAGAGGTAAAAAAGAAAGAAATCCTTTAATGTTGGAGTTTTGAAGAGGTAAACAAAAAAAAAAGAAAAATGTTGGAGTTTTGAAGAGGTAAAAAAAAAAAAAAAAAAGGAATGTTGGATTTTTGAAGAGGTAAAAAAAAAAAAATTACGTTGGAGTTTTGAAGAGGCAAAAAAAAATAAAAAATGGAGTTTTGAAGGTGTAAAAAAAAAAATAATAATAACATTGGAGTTTTGAAGAGGTTAAAAGTAAAAAAAGAAAAGTGTTAGAGTTTTGAAGAGGTAAAAAAAAAAAAAGGAATGTTGGAGTTTTGAAGAGGTAAAAAAGAAAAAAAAATGTTGGAGTTTTGAAGAGGTAAAAAAAAAAAAAATAATGTTGGAGTTTTGAAGAGGTAAAAAAAAAAAAAAATGAATGTTGGAGTTTTGAAGAGGTAAAAAAGAAAAAAATAATGTTGGAGTTTTGAAGAGGTAAAAAAAAAAAAGAAAAATGTTGGAGTTTTGAACAGGTAAAAAAAAATAATAATGTTGGAGTTTTGAAGAGGTAAAAAAAAAAAACGTTGGAGTTTTGAAGAGGTAGAAAAAAATAAAATAAAATAATGTTGGAGTTTTGAAGAGGTAAAAAAAAAAAAAAAAATGTTGGAGTTTTGAACAGGTAAAAAAGAAAGAAATCCTTTAATGTTGGAGTTTTGAAGAGGTAAAAAAAAAAAAAAATAATGTTGGAGTTTTGAAGAGGTAAAAAAAAAAAAAAAAAGGAATGTTGGAGTTTTGAAGAGGTAAAAAAAATAAATTATGTTGGAGTTTTGAAGAAGTAAAAAAGAAAGAAATCATTTAATGTTGGAGTTTTGAAGAGGTAAAAAAAAAAATAAAAAAATAATGTTGGAGTTTTGAAGAGGTAAAAAAAATAAAAAATGTTGGAGTTTTGAAGAGGTAAAAAAAAATAATAATAATGTTGGAGTTTTGAAGAGGTAAAAAAAAACAAAACGTTGGAGTTTTGAAGAGGTACAAAAAGAAAGAAATCTTTTAATGTTGGAGTTTTGAAGAGGTTAAAAGAAAAAAAAGAAAAATGTTGGAGTTTTGAAGAGGAAAAAAAAAAAATTGAATGTTGGAGTTTTGAAGAGTTAAAAAAGAAAGGAATCCTTTAATGTTGGAGTTTTGAAGAGGTAAAAAAAAATTAAAATAATGAATGTTGGAGTTTTGAAGAGGTAAAAAAAAAATAAAAATGTTAGAGTTTTGAAGAGGTAAGAAAAGATAGAAATCTTTTAATGTTGGAGTTTTGAAGAGGTAAAAAAGAAAGAAATCCTTTAATGTTGGAGTTTTGAAGAGGTAAAAAAAAAAAAGAAAAATGTTGTAGTTTTGAAGATGTAAAAAAAAAAAAAAAAGGAATGTTGGAGTTTTGAAGAGGTAAAAAAAAAAAATTATGTTGGAGTTTTGAAGAAGTAAAAAAGAAAGAAATCATTTAATGTTGGAGTTTTGAAGAGGTAAAAAAAAATAAAATAAAATAATGTTGGATTTTTGAAGAGGTAAAAAAAAATAAAAAATGTTGGAGTTTTGAAGAGGTAAAAAAGAAAGAAATCCTTTAATGTTGGAGTTTTGAAGAGGTAAACAAAAAAAAAAGAAAAATGTTGGAGTTTTGAAGAGGTAAAAAAAAAAATAATAACGTTGAAGTTTTGAAGAGGTAAAAAAAAAAAAAAAAAAAGGAATGTTGGAGTTTTGAAGAGCTAAAAAAAATAAATTATGTTGGAGTTTTGAAGAAGTAAAAAAGAAAGAAATCATTTAATGTTGGAGTTTTGAAGAGGTAAAAAAAAAAAATAATAATAATGTTGGAGTTTTGAAGAGGTAAAAAAAAATAAAAAATGTTGGAGTTTTGAAGAGGTAAAAAAGAAAGAAATCCTTTAATGTTGGAGTTTTGAAGAGGTAAACAAAAAAAAAAGAAAAATGTTGGAGTTTTGAAGAGGTAAAAAAAATAATAATAATGTTGGAGTTTTGAAGAGGTAAAAAAAAAAAAAAAAAGGAATGTTGGAGTTTTGAAGAGGTAAAAAAAATAAATTATGTTGGAGTTTTGAAGAAGTAAAAAAGAAAGAAATCATTTAATGTTGGAGTTTTGAAGAGGTAAAAAAAAAAAAGAAAAATGTTGGAGTTTTGAAGATGTAAAAAAAAAAAAAAAAAAGGAATGTTGGAGTTTTGAAGAGGTAAAAAAAAAAAATTATGTTGGAGTTTTGAAGAAGTAAAAAAGAAAGAAATCATTTAATGTTGGAGTTTTGAAGAGGTAAAAAAAAATAAAATAAAATAATGTTGGATTTTTGAAGAGGTAAAAAAAAATAAAAAATGTTGGAGTTTTGAAGAGGTAAAAAAGAAAGAAATCCTTTAATGTTGGAGTTTTGAAGAGGTAAACAAAAAAAAAAGAAAAATGTTGGAGTTTTGAAGAGGTAAAAAAAAAAATAATAACGTTGAAGTTTTGAAGAGGTAAAAAAAAAAAAAAAAAAAGGAATGTTGGAGTTTTGAAGAGCTAAAAAAAATAAATTATGTTGGAGTTTTGAAGAAGTAAAAAAGAAAGAAATCATTTAATGTTGGAGTTTTGAAGAGGTAAAAAAAAAAAAAAAATAATAATGTTGGAGTTTTGAAGAGGTAAAAAAAAATAAAAAATGTTGGAGTTTTGAAGAGGTAAAAAAGAAAGAAATCCTTTAATGTTGGAGTTTTGAAGAGGTAAACAAAAAAAAAAGAAAAATGTTGGAGTTTTGAAGAGGTAAAAAAAAAAATAATAATGTTGGAGTTTTGAAGAGGTAAAAAAAAAAAAAAAAAGGAATGTTGGAGTTTTGAAGAGGTAAAAAAAATAAATTATGTTGGAGTTTTGAAGAAGTAAAAAAGAAAGAAATCATTTAATGTTGGAGTTTTGAAGAGGTAAAAAAAAAAATAAAAAAATAATGTTGGAGTTTTGAAGAGGTAAAAAAAATAAAAAATGTTGGAGTTTTGAAGAGGTAAAAAAAAAAAATAATAATGTTGGAGTTTTGAAGAGGTAAAAAAAAAAAAAACGTTGGAGTTTTGAAGAGGTAAAAAAAGAAAGAAATCTTTTAATGTTGGAGTTTTGAAGAGGTTAAAAGAAAAAAAAGAAAAATGTTGGAGTTTTGAAGAGGAAAAAAAAAAAAATGAATGTTGGAGTTTTGAAGAGTTAAAAAAGAAAGGAATCCTTTAATGTTGGAGTTTTGAAGAGGTAAAAAAAAATTAAAATAATGAATGTTGGAGTTTTGAAGAGGTAAAAAAAAAATAAAAATGTTAGAGTTTTGAAGAGGTAAGAAAAGATAGAAATCTTTTAATGTTGGAGTTTTGAAGAGGTAAAAAAGAAAGAAATCCTTTAATGTTGGAGTTTTGAATAGGTAAAAAAGAAAGAAATCCTTTAATGTTGGAGTTTTGAAGAGGTAAAAAAAAAAAGAAAAATGTTGGAGTTTTGAAGATGTAAAAAAAAAAAAAAAAAAAGGAATGTTGGAGTTTTGAAGAGGTAAAAAAGAAAGAAATCATTTAATGTTGGAGTTTTGAAGAGGTAAAAAAAAATAAAATAAAATAATGTTGGATTTTTGAAGAGGTAAAAAAAAATAAAAAATGTTGGAGTTTTGAAGAGGTAAAAAAGAAGGAAATCCTTTAATGTTGGAGTTTTGAAGAGGTAAACAAAAAAAAAAGAAAAATGTTGGAGTTTTGAAGAGGTAAAAAAGAAGGAAATCCTTTAATGTTGGAGTTTTGAAGAGGTAAACAAAAAAAAAAGAAAAATGTTGGAGTTTTGAAGAGGTAAAAAAAAAAATAATAACGTTGAAGTTTTGAAGAGGTAAAAAAAAAAAAAAAAAAAGGAATGTTGGAGTTTTGAAGAGGTAAAAAAAAAAAATTATGTTGGAGTTTTGAAGAAGTAAAAAAGAAAGAAATCATTTAATGTTGGAGTTTTGAAGAGGTAAAAAAAAAAAAAAAATAATAATGTTGGAGTTTTGAAGAGGTAAAAAAAAATAAAAAATGTTGGAGTTTTGAAGAGGTAAAAAAGAAAGAAATCCTTTAATGTTGGAGTTTTGAAGAGGTAAACAAAAAAAAAAGAAAAATGTTGGAGTTTTGAAGAGGTAAAAAAAAAAAAAAAATAATGTTGGAGTTTTGAAGAGGTAAAAAAAAAAAAAAGTTGGAGTTTTGAAGAGGTAAAAAAAGAAAGAAATCTTTTAATGTTGGAGTTTTGAAGAGGTTAAAAGAAAAAAAAAAGAATGTTGGAGTTTTGAAGATGTAAAAAAAAAAAAAAAAAAGGAACGTTGGAGTTTTGAAGAGCTAAAAAAATAAATTATGTTGGAGTTTTGAAGAAGTAAAAAAGAAAGAAATCATTTAATGTTGGAGTTTTGAAGAGGTAAAAAAAAATAAAATAAATAATGTTGGAGTTTTGAAGAGGTAAAAAAAAAAAAAAATGTTGGAGTTTTGAAGAGGTAAAAAAGAAAGAAATCCTTTAATGTTGGAGTTTTGAAGAGGTAAACAAAAAAAAAAGAAAAATGTTGGAGTTTTGAAGAGGTAAAAAAAAAAAAAAAAAGGAATGTTGGATTTTTGAAGAGGTAAAAAAAAAAAAATTACGTTGGAGTTTTGAAGAGGCAAAAAAAAATAAAAAATGGAGTTTTGAAGGTGTAAAAAAAAAAAAAATAATAACATTGGAGTTTTGAAGAGGTTAAAAGTAAAAAAAGAAAAGTGTTAGAGTTTTGAAGAGGTAAAAAAAAAAAAAGGAATGTTGGAGTTTTGAAGAGGTAAAAAAAAATAATAATAATGTTGGAGTTTTGAAGAGGTAAAAAAAAAAAAAAATGTTGGAGTTTTGAAGAGGTAAAAAGGAAGGAATCCTTTAATGTTGGATTTTTGAAGAGGTAAAAAAGAAAGAAATCCTTTAATGTTGGAGTTTTGAAGAGGTAAAAAAGAAAGAAATCCTTTAATGTTGGAGTTTTGAAGAGGTAAAAAAAAAAAAGAAAAATGTTGGAGTTTTGAAGATGTAAAAAAAAAAAAAAAAAAAGGAATGTTGGAGTTTTGAAGAGCTAAAAAAAATAAATTATGTTGGAGTTTTGAAGAAGTAAAAAAGAAAGAAATAATTTAATGTTGGAGTTTTGAAGAGGTAAAAAAAAAAAAAAATGTTGGAGTTTTGAAGAGGTAAAAAAGAAAGAAATCCTTTAATGTTGGAGTTTTGAAGAGGTAAACAAAAAAAAAAGAAAAATGTTGGAGTTTTGAAGAGGTAAAAAAAAAAAAAAAAGGAATGTTGGAGTTTTGAAGAGGTAAAAAAAAAACATTACGTTGGAGTTTTGAAGAGGCAAAAAAAAAAAAAAATGGAGTTTTGAAGGTGTAAAAAAAATAAAAATAATAACATTGGAGTTTTGAAGAGGTTAAAAGAAAAAAAAGAAAAATGTTAGAGTTTTGAAGAGGTACAAGGAAATAAAAATAATAATAATGTTGGAGTTTTGAAGAGGTAAAAAAGCAAGGAATCATTTAATGTTGGAGTTTTGAAGAGGTAAAAAAAAAATAAAAAAAAGTTTGAGTTTTGAAGAGGTAAGAAAAGAAAGAAATCTGTTAATGTTGGAGTTTTGAAGAGTTAAAAAAGAAAGGAATCCTTTAATGTTGGCGTTTTGAAGAGGTAAAAAAAAAAAAAAAAATTAATGTTGGAGTTTTGAAGAGGTAAAAAAAAAAAAAAATGTTAGAGTTTTGAAGAGGTAAGAAAAGAAAGACATCCTTTAATGTTGGAGTTTTGAAGAGGTAAAAAAAAATAATAATAATGTTGGAGTTTTGAAGAGGTAAAAAAAAAAAATGTTGGAGTTTTGAAGAGGTAAAAAAGAAAGAAATCCTTTAATGTTGGAGTTTTGAAGAGGTAAAAAAGAAAGAATTATTTTAATGTTGGAGTTTTGAAGAGGTAGAAAAAAAAAAAGAAAAATGTTGGAGTTTTGAAGAGATAAAAAAAAAGGAATGTTGGAGTTTTGAAGAGGTAAAAAAAAAAAATTATGTTGGAGTTTTGAAGAGGTAAAAAAGAACAAATTCATTTAATGTTGGAGTGTTGAAGAGGTAAACAAAAAAAAATAATATTAATGTTTGAGTTTTGAAGAGGTAAAAAAAAATAAAAAATGTTGGAGTTTTTAAGAGGTAAAAAAGAAAGAAATCCTTTAATGTTGGAGTTTTGAAGAGGTAAAAAAAAAAAAAGAAAAATGTTGGAGTTTTGAAGATGTAAAAAAAAAAAAAAAAAAAGGAATGTTGGAGTTTTGAAGAGGTAAAAAAAATAAATTATGTTGGAGTTTTGAAGAGGTAAGAAAAGATAGAAATCTTTTAATGTTGGAGTTTTGAAGAGGTAAAAAAAATAAATTATGTTGGAGTTTTGAAGAGGTACAAGAAAATAAAAAAAATAATAATGTTGGAGTTTTGAAGATTTAAAAAAAAAAATGTTGGAGTTTTGAAGAGGTAAAAAAAAAAAAATGTTGGAGTTTTGAAGAGGTAAGAAAAGATAGAAATCTTTTAATGTTGGAGTTTTGAAGAGGTAAAAAAAAAAATGAATGTTGGAGTTTTGAAGAGGTACAAGAAAATAAAAAAAATAATAATGTTGGAGTTTTGAAGAGGTAAAAAAAAAAATGTTGGAGTTTTGAAGAGGTAAAAAAAATAAATTATGTTGGAGTTTTGAAGAGGTAAGAAAAGAAAGAAATCTTTTAATGTTGGAGTTTTGAAGAGGTAAAAAAAAAAATGAATGTTGGAGTTTTGAAGAGGTACAAGAAAATAAAAAAAATAATAATGTTGGAGTTTTGAAGAGGTAAAAAAAAAAATGTTGGAGTTTTGAAGAGGTAAAAAAAAAAAAATGTTGGAGTTTTGAAGAGGTAAGAAAAGATAGAAATCTTTTAATGTTGGAGTTTTGAAGAGGTAAAAAAAAATGAATGTTGGAGTTTTAAAGAGGTACAAGAAAATAAAAAAAATAATAATGTTGGAGTTTTGAAGAGGTAAAAAAAAAAAAAAAATTAATGTTGGAGTTTCGAAGAGGTAAAAAAAAAAAATGTTGGAGTTTTGAAGAGGTAAAAAAGAAAAAAAAATGAATGTTGGAGTTTTGAAGAGGTAAAAAAGAAAAAAAAAAAAAATGTTGGAGTTTTGAAGAGGTAAGAAAAGATAGAAATCTTTTAATGTTGGAGTTTTGAAGAGGTAAAAAAAAAATGAATGTTGGAGTTTTAAAGAGGTACAAGAAAATAAAAAAAATAATAATGTTGGAGTTTTGAAGAGGTAAAAAAAAAAAAAAAATTAATGTTGGAGTTTCGAAGAGGTAAAAAAAAAAAATGTTGGAGTTTTGAAGAGGTAAAAAAGAAAAAAAAATTATGTTGGAGTTTTGAAGAGGTAAAAAAGAACAAATTCATTTAATGTTGGAGTGTTGAAGAGGTAAACAAAAAAAAATAATATTAATGTTTGAGTTTTGAAGAGGTAAAAAAAAATAAAAAATGTTGGAGTTTTTAAGAGGTAAAAAAGAAAGAAATCCTTTAATGTTGGAGTTTTGAAGAGGTAAAAAAAAAAAAAGAAAAATGTTGGAGTTTTGAAGATGTAAAAAAAAAAAAAAAAAAAGGAATGTTGGAGTTTTGAAGAGGTAAAAAAAATAAATTATGTTGGAGTTTTGAAGAGGTAAGAAAAGATAGAAATCTTTTAATGTTGGAGTTTTGAAGAGGTAAAAAAAATAAATTATGTTGGAGTTTTGAAGAGGTACAAGAAAATAAAAAAAATAATAATGTTGGAGTTTTGAAGATTTAAAAAAAAAAATGTTGGAGTTTTGAAGAGGTAAAAAAAAAAAAATGTTGGAGTTTTGAAGAGGTAAGAAAAGATAGAAATCTTTTAATGTTGGAGTTTTGAAGAGGTAAAAAAAAAAATGAATGTTGGAGTTTTGAAGAGGTACAAGAAAATAAAAAAAATAATAATGTTGGAGTTTTGAAGAGGTAAAAAAAAAAATGTTGGAGTTTTGAAGAGGTAAAAAAAATAAATTATGTTGGAGTTTTGAAGAGGTAAGAAAAGAAAGAAATCTTTTAATGTTGGAGTTTTGAAGAGGTAAAAAAAAAAATGAATGTTGGAGTTTTGAAGAGGTACAAGAAAATAAAAAAAATAATAATGTTGGAGTTTTGAAGAGGTAAAAAAAAAAATGTTGGAGTTTTGAAGAGGTAAAAAAAAAAAAATGTTGGAGTTTTGAAGAGGTAAGAAAAGATAGAAATCTTTTAATGTTGGAGTTTTGAAGAGGTAAAAAAAAAATGAATGTTGGAGTTTTAAAGAGGTACAAGAAAATAAAAAAAATAATAATGTTGGAGTTTTGAAGAGGTAAAAAAAAAAAAAAAATTAATGTTGGAGTTTCGAAGAGGTAAAAAAAAAAAATGTTGGAGTTTTGAAGAGGTAAAAAAGAAAAAAAAATGAATGTTGGAGTTTTGAAGAGGTAAAAAAGAAAAAAAAAAGGAATGTTGGAGTTTTGAAGAGGTAAAAAAAATAAATTATGTTGGAGTTTTGAAGAGGTAAGAAAAGAAAGAAATCTTTTAATGTTGGAGTTTTGAAGAGGTAAAAAAAAAATGAATGTTGGAGTTTTGAAGAGGTACAAGAAAATAAAAAAATAATAATGTTGGAGTTTTGAAGAGGTAAAAAAAAAAAAAAAAAATGAATGTTGGAGTTTCGAAGAGTTAAAAAAGAAAATAAAAAAAGTTTGAGTTTTGAAGAGGTAAGAAAAGAAAGAAATCTGTTAATGTTGGAGTTTTGAAGAGTTAAAAAAGAAAGGAATCCTTTAATGTTGGAGTTTTGAAGAGGTAAAAAAAAAAAAAAAAAAAAATGGAGTTTGAAGAGGTAAAAAAGAAAAAAAAAAGAATGTTGGAGTTTTGAAGAGGTAAAAAAAATAAATTATGTTGGAGTTTTGAAGAGGTAAGAAAAGAAAGAAATCTTTTAATGTTGGAGTTTTGAAGAGGTAAAAAAAGAAATGAATGTTGGAGTTTTGAAGAGGTACAAGAAAATAAAAAAAATAATAATGTTGGAGTTTTTAAGAGGTAAAAAAGAAAGGAATCATTTAATGTTGGAGTTTTGAAGAGGTAAAAAAAAATGAATGTTGGAGTTTTGAAGAGGTAAACAAAAAAAAAAAAATTAATGTTGGAGTTTTGAAGAGGTAAAAAAAGAAAGAAATCTTTTAATGTTGGAGTTTTGAAGAGGTTAAAAGAAAAAAAAGAAAAATGTTGGAGTTTTGAAGAGGTAAAAAAAAAAGAAAAAATGAATGTTGGAGTTTTGAAGAGGTAAAAAATAAAATAAAAAAAGTTGGAGTTTTGAAGAGGTAAGAAAAGAAAGAAATCTGTTAATGTTGGAGTTTTGAAGAGTTAAAAAAGAAAGGAATCCTTTAATGTTGGAGTTTTGAAGAGGTAAAAAAAAAAAAAAAAAAAAATGGAGTTTGAAGAGGTAAAAAAGAAAAAAAAAAGAATGTTGGAGTTTTGAAGAGGTAAAAAAAATAAATTATGTTGGAGTTTTGAAGAGGTAAGAAAAGAAAGAAATCTTTTAATGTTGGAGTTTTGAAGAGGTAAAAAAAGAAATGAATGTTGGAGTTTTGAAGAGGTACAAGAAAATAAAAAAAATAATAATGTTGGAGTTTTTAAGAGGTAAAAAAGAAAGGAATCATTTAATGTTGGAGTTTTGAAGAGGTAAAAAAAAATGAATGTTGGAGTTTTGAAGAGGTAAACAAAAAAAAAAAAATTAATGTTGGAGTTTTGAAGAGGTAAAAAAGAAAGGAATCCTTTAATGTTGGAGTTTTGAAGAGGTAACAAAATAATAATAATAATAATGTTGGAGTTTTGAAGAGGTAAAAAGAAAAAAAAAAAAAAAGTTGGAGTTTTGAAGAGGTAAGAAAAGAAAGAAATATTTTAATGTTGGAGTTTTAAAGACTTAAAAAAAAAAAATAATGTTGGGAGTTTTGAAGAGGTAAACAAAAAAAAAATTAATGTTGGAGTTTTGAAGAGGTAAAAAAGAAAGGAATCCTTTAATGTTGGAGTTTTGAAGAGGTAAAAAAAAAAATAAAAAAAATGTTGGAGTTTTGAAGAGGTAAAAAAAAAAGAAATCTTTTAATGTTGGAGTTTTGAAGAGATAAAAAAAATAATAACGTTGGAGTTTTGAAGAGGTAAAAAAGAAAGAAATCCTTTAATGTTGGAGTTCGGAAGATGTAAAAAAAAAAAAAGGAATATTGGAGTTTTGAAGAGGTTAAAAGAAAAAAAAGAAAAATGTTGGAGTTTTGAAGAGGTAAAAAAGAAAGAAATCCTTTAATGTTGGAGTTTTGAAGAGGTTAATAGAAAAAAAAGAAAAATGTTGGAGTTTTGAAGAGGTAAAAAAGAAAGAAATCCTTTAATGTTGGAGTTTTGAAGAGGTTAATAGAAAAAAAAGAAAAATGTTGGAGTTTTGAAGAGGTAAAAAAGAAAGAAATCCTTTAATGTTGGAGTTTTGAAGAGGTTAAAAGAAAAAAAAAGAAAAATGTTGGAGTTTTGAAGAGGTAAAAAAAAAAATAATAATAATAATAATTTTGGAGTTTTGAAAAGGTAAAAAAGAAAAAAAAAAGTTGGATTTTTGAAGAGGTAAGAAAAGAAAGAAATCTTTTAATGTTGGAGTTTTGAAGAGGTAAAAAAAAATGAATGTTGGAGTTTTGAAGAGGTAAAAAAAAAAAAATGAATGTTGGAGTTTTGAAGAGGTAAAAGAAAATAAAAATAAAAAATAATGTTGGAGTTTTGAAGAGGTAAAAAAGAAAGGAATCCTTTAATGTTGGAGTTTTGAAGAGGTAACAAAATAATAATAATAATAATGTTGGAGTTTTGAAGAGGTAAAAAGAAAAAAAAAAAAAAAGTTGGAGTTTTGAAGAGGTAAGAAAAGAAAGAAATATTTTAATGTTGGAGTTTTGAAGAGGTAAAAAAAAAAAAAAAAAAACGTTGGAGTTTTGAAGAGGTAAAAAAAAAAGAAATCTTTTAATGTTGGAGTTTTGAAGAGATAAAAAAAATAATAATGTTGGAGTTTTGAAGAGGTAAAAAAATTAAACAATTAATCTTCGAGTTTTGAAGATGTAAAAAAAAAAAAATCTTTTAATGTTGGAGTTTTGAAGAGGTAAAAAAAAAAATGAATGTTGGAGTTTTGAAGAGGTAAAAAAAAAATGAATGTTGGAGTTTTGAAGAGGTAAAAAAAAAGATTTTTTTTTAATGTTGGAGTTTTGAAGAGGATAAAAAAAAGAAATCTTTTAATGTTGGAGTTTTGAAGAGGTAAAAAAAAAAAAAAAATTAATCTTCGAGTTTTGAAGATGTAAAAAGAAAATAAATCTTTTAATGTTGGAGTTTTAGGAGGTAAAAATGAAATAAATATTTTAATGTTGGAGTTTTGAAGAGGTAAAAAAAAAAAAAAAAAAAAAAAAATGTTGGAGTTTTGAAGAGGTAAAAAAAAAGAAATATTTAAATGTTGGAGTTTTGAATACGCAAAAAAAAAAGAAATATTTTAATGTTGGAGTTTTGAAGAGGTAAAAAAATAAAAATATTTTAATGTTGGAGTTTTGAAGAGGTAAAAAAAAAATGATGTTGGAGTTTTGAAGAGGTAAAAAAAAAGAAATATTTTAATGTTGGAGTTTTGAAGAGGTAAAAAAAAAAAAAAAAAAAAAAAATGTTGGAGTTTTGAAGAGGTAAAAAAAAAGAAATATTTAAATGTTGGAGTTTTGAATACGCAAAAAAAAAAGAAATATTTTAATGTTGGAGTTTTGAAGAGGTAAAAAAATAAAAATATTTTAATGTTGGAGTTTTGAAGAGGTAAAAAAAAAATAATGTTGGAGTTTTGAAGAGGTAAAAAAAAAGAAATATTTAAATGTTGGAGTTTTGAATACGCAAAAAAAAAAGAAATATTTTAATGTTGGAGTTTTGAAGAGGTAAAAAAATAAAAATATTTTAATGTTGGAGTTTTGAAGAGGTAAAAAAAAAATGATGTTGGAGTTTTGAAGAGGTAAAAAAAAAGAAATATTTTAATGTTGGAGTTTTGAAGAGGTAAAAAAAAAAAAAAAAAAAAAAAAATGTTGGAGTTTTGAAGAGGTAAAAAAAAAGAAATATTTAAATGTTGGAGTTTTGAATACGCAAAAAAAAAAGAAATATTTTAATGTTGGAGTTTTGAAGAGGTAAAAAAATAAAAATATTTTAATGTTGGAGTTTTGAAGAGGTAAAAAAAAAATAATGTTGGAGTTTTGAAGAGGTAAAAAAAAAAGAAATATTTTAATGTTGGAGTTTTGAAGAGGTAAAAAAAAAAAATTACGTTGGAGTTTTGAAGAGGTAAAAAAAAAGAAATATTTTAATGTTGGAGTTTTGAAGAGGTAAATGAAATCAATCTTTTAGTGCTATAGTTTTAAGAGGTAAAAAAAAAATAGATATCTTTAAATGTTGGAGTTTTGAAGAGGTAAAAAAAAAAAAAAAAATTTAATGTTGGAGTTTTGAAGAGGATAAAAAAAAGAAATCTTTTAATGTTGGAGTTTTGCAGAGGTAAAAAAGAAAGAAATCCTTTAATGTTGGAGTTTTGAAGAGGTTAATAGAAAAAAAAGAAAAATGTTGGAGTTTTGAAGAGGTAAAAAAGAAAGAAATCCTTTAATGTTGGAGTTTTGAAGAGGTTAAAAGAAAAAAAAGAAAAATGTTGGAGTTTTGAAGAGGTAAAAAAAAAAATAAATAATAATAATAATTTTGGAGTTTTGAAAAGGTAAAAAAGAAAAAAAAAAGTTGGATTTTTGAAGAGGTAAGAAAAGAAAGAAATCTTTTAATGTTGGAGTTTTGAAGAGGTAAAAAAAAAAGAAATATTTTAATGTTGGAGTTTTGAAGAGGTAAAAAAAAAAAATTACGTTGGAGTTTTGAAGAGGTAAAAAAAAAGAAATATTTTAATGTTGGAGTTTTGAAGAGGTAAATGAAATCAATCTTTTAGTGTTATAGTTTTAAGAGGTAAAAAAAAAATAGATATCTTTAAATGTTGGAGTTTTGAAGAGGTAAAAAAAAAAAAAAAAATTTAATGTTGGAGTTTTGAAGAGGATAAAAAAAAGAAATCTTTTAATGTTGGAGTTTTGCAGAGGTAAAAAAGAAAGAAATCCTTTAATGTTGGAGTTTTGAAGAGGTTAATAGAAAAAAAAGAAAAATGTTGGAGTTTTGAAGAGGTAAAAAAGAAAGAAATCCTTTAATGTTGGAGTTTTGAAGAGGTTAAAAGAAAAAAAAGAAAAATGTTGGAGTTTTGAAGAGGTAAAAAAAAAAAATAATAATAATAATAATTTTGGAGTTTTGAAAAGGTAAAAAAGAAAAAAAAAAGTTGGATTTTTGAAGAGGTAAGAAAAGAAAGAAATCTTTTAATGTTGGAGTTTTGAAGAGGTAAAAAAAAAATGAATGTTGGAGTTTTGAAGAGGTAAAAAAAAAAAAATGAATGTTGGAGTTTTGAAGAGGTAAAAGAAAATAAAAAAAAAAAATAATGTTGGAGTTTTGAAGAGGTAAAAAAGAAAGGAATCCTTTAATGTTGGAGTTTTGAAGAGGTAACAAAATAATAATAATAATAATGTTGGAGTTTTGAAGAGGTAAAAAGAAAAAAAAAAAAAAAGTTGGAGTTTTGAAGAGGTAAGAAAAGAAAGAAATATTTTAATGTTGGAGTTTTGAAGAGGTAAAAAAAAAAAAAAAAAAATGTTGGAGTTTTGAAGAGGTAAAAAAAAAAGAAATCTTTTAATGTTGGAGTTTTGAAGAGATAAAAAAAATAATAATGTTGGAGTTTTGAAGAGGTAAAAAAATTAAACAATTAATCTTCGAGTTTTGAAGATGTAAAAAAAAAAAATCTTTTAATGTTGGAGTTTTGAAGAGGTAAAAAAAAAAAATGAATGTTGGAGTTTTGAAGAGGTAAAAAAAAAATGAATGTCGGAGTTTTGAAGAGGTAAAAAAAAAGATTTTTTTTTAATGTTGGAGTTTTGAAGAGGATAAAAAAAAGAAATCTTTTAATGTTGGAGTTTTGAAGAGGTAAAAAAAAAAAAAAAAAATTAATCTTCGAGTTTTGAAGATGTAAAAAGAAAATAAATCTTTTAATGTTGGAGTTTTAGGAGGTAAAAATTAAATAAATCTTTTAATGTTGGAGTTTTGAAGAGGTAAAAAAAAGGAAATATTTTAATGTTAGAGTTTTGAAGATGCAAAAAAAAAAGAAATATTTTAATGTTGGAGTTTTGAAGAGGTAAAAAAAAATATTATGTTGGAGTTTTGAAGAGGTAAAAAAAAAAAAAAAAAAAAAAAAATGTTGGAGTTTTGAAGAGGTAAAAAAAAAGAAATATTTAAATGTTGGAGTTTTGAATACGCAAAAAAAAAAGAAATATTTTAATGTTGGAGTTTTGAAGAGGTAAAAAAATAAAAATATTTTAATGTTGGAGTTTTGAAGAGGTAAAAAAAAAATGATGTTGGAGTTTTGAAGAGGTAAAAAAAAAAGAAATATTTTAATGTTGGAGTTTTGAAGAGGTAAAAAAAAAAGAAATCTTTTAATGTTGGAGTTTTGAAGAGATAAAAAAAATAATAATGTTGGAGTTTTGAAGAGGTAAAAAAATTAAACAATTAATCTTCGAGTTTTGAAGATGTAAAAAAAAAAATCTTTTAATGTTGGAGTTTTGAAGAGGTAAAAAAAAAAAATGAATGTTGGAGTTTTGAAGAGGTAAAAAAAAAATGAATGTCGGAGTTTTGAAGAGGTAAAAAAAAAGATTTTTTTTTAATGTTGGAGTTTTGAAGAGGATAAAAAAAAGAAATCTTTTAATGTTGGAGTTTTGAAGAGGTAAAAAAAAAAAAAAAAATTAATCTTCGAGTTTTGAAGATGTAAAAAGAAAATAAATCTTTTAATGTTGGAGTTTTAGGAGGTAAAAATTAAATAAATCTTTTAATGTTGGAGTTTTGAAGAGGTAAAAAAAAGGAAATATTTTAATGTTAGAGTTTTGAAGATGCAAAAAAAAAAGAAATATTTTAATGTTGGAGTTTTGAAGAGGTAAAAAAAAATATTATGTTGGAGTTTTGAAGAGGTAAAAAAAAAAAAAAAAAAAAAAAAATGTTGGAGTTTTGAAGAGGTAAAAAAAAAGAAATATTTAAATGTTGGAGTTTTGAATACGCAAAAAAAAAAGAAATATTTTAATGTTGGAGTTTTGAAGAGGTAAAAAAATAAAAATATTTTAATGTTGGAGTTTTGAAGAGGTAAAAAAAAAATGATGTTGGAGTTTTGAAGAGGTAAAAAAAAAAGAAATATTTTAATGTTGGAGTTTTGAAGAGGTAAAAAAAAAAAATTACGTTGGAGTTTTGAAGAGGTAAAAAAAAAGAAATATTTTAATGTTGGAGTTTTGAAGAGGTAAATGAAATCAATCTTTTAGTGTTATAGTTTTAAGAGGTAAAAAAAAAATAGATATCTTTAAATGTTGGAGTTTTGAAGAGGTAAAAAAAAAAAAAAAATTTAATGTTGGAGTTTTGAAGAGGATAAAAAAAATAAATCTTTTAATGTTGGAGTTTTGCAGAGGTAAAAAAGAAAGAAATCCTTTAATGTTGGAGTTTTGAAGAGGTAAAAAAAAAAATGATGTTGGAGTTTTGAAGAGGTAAAAAAAAAAGAAATATTTTAATGTTGGAGTTTTGAAGAGGCAAAAAAAAAAGAAATATTTTAAAGTTGGAGTTTTGAAGAGGTAAAAAAAATAAAAATATTTTAATGTTGGAGTTTTGAAGAGGTAAAAAAGAAAGGAATCCTTTAATGTTGGAGTTTTGAAGAGGTAACAAAATAATAATAATAATAATAATGTTGGAGTTTTGAAGAGGTAAAAAGAAAAATAATGTTGGGAGTTTTGAAGAGGTAAACAAAAAAAAAAAAATAATGTTGGAGTTTTGAAGAGGTAAGAAAAGAAAGAAATATTTTAACGTTGGAGTTTTAAAGAGGTAAAAAAAAAAATAATGTTGGGAGTTTTGAAGAGGTAAACAAAAAAAAAAAAAAAATGTTGGAGTTTTGAAGAGGTAAAAAAGAAAGGAATCCTTTAATGTTGGAGTTTTGAAGAGGTAAAAAAAAAAAAAAAAAATGCTGGAGTTTTGAAGAGGTAAAAAAAAAAGAAATCTTTTAATGTTGGAGTTTTGAAGAGATAAAAAAAATAATAATGTTGGAGTTTTGAAGAGGTAAAAAAATTAAACAATTAATCTTCGAGTTTTGAAGATGTAAAAAAAAAAAAATCTTTTAATGTTGGAGTTTTGAAGAGGAAAAAAAAAAAATGATGTTGGAGTTTTGAAGAGGTAAAAAAGAAAGAAATCCTTTAATGTTGGAGTTTTGAAGAGGTAAAAAAAAAAATGATGTTGGAGTTTTGAAGAGGTAAAAAAAAAAGAAATATTTTAATGTTGGAGTTTTGAAGAGGCAAAAAAAAAAGAAATATTTTAAAGTTGGAGTTTTGAAGAGGTAAAAAAAATAAAAATATTTTAATGTTGGAGTTTTGAAGAGGTAAAAAAGAAAGGAATCCTTTAATGTTGGAGTTTTGAAGAGGTAACAAAATAATAATAATAATAATAATGTTGGAGTTTTGAAGAGGTAAAAAGAAAAATAATGTTGGGAGTTTTGAAGAGGTAAACAAAAAAAAAAAAATAATGTTGGAGTTTTGAAGAGGTAAGAAAAGAAAGAAATATTTTAACGTTGGAGTTTTAAAGAGGTAAAAAAAAAAATAATGTTGGGAGTTTTGAAGAGGTAAACAAAAAAAAAAAAAAAATGTTGGAGTTTTGAAGAGGTAAAAAAGAAAGGAATCCTTTAATGTTGGAGTTTTGAAGAGGTAAAAAAAAAAAAAAAAAATGCTGGAGTTTTGAAGAGGTAAAAAAAAAAGAAATCTTTTAATGTTGGAGTTTTGAAGAGATAAAAAAAATAATAATGTTGGAGTTTTGAAGAGGTAAAAAAATTAAACAATTAATCTTCGAGTTTTGAAGATGTAAAAAAAAAAAAATCTTTTAATGTTGGAGTTTTGAAGAGGAAAAAAAAAAAAATGAATGTTGGAGTTTTGAAGAGGTAAAAAAAAAATGAATGTTGGAGTTTTGAAGAGGATAAAAAAAAGAAATCTTTTAATGTTGGAGTTTTGAAGAGGTAAAAAAAAAAAATAAAAAAAAAAAAATGTTGGAGTTTTGAAGAGGTAAAAAAAAAGAAATATTTTAATGTTAGAGTTTTGAAGACGCAAAAAAAAAAGAAATATTTTAAAGTTGGAGTTTTGAAGAGGTAAAAAAAATAAAAATATTTTAATGTTGGAGTTTTGAAGAGGTAAAAAAGAAAGGAATCCTTTAATGTTGGAGTTTTGAAGAGGTAACAAAATAATAATAATAATAATAATGTTGGAGTTTTGAAGAGGTAAAAAGAAAAATAATGTTGGGAGTTTTGAAGAGGTAAACAAAAAAAAAAAAATAATGTTGGAGTTTTGAAGAGGTAAGAAAAGAAAGAAATATTTTAACGTTGGAGTTTTAAAGAGGTAAAAAAAAAAATAATGTTGGGAGTTTTGAAGAGGTAAACAAAAAAAAAATAAAAATGTTGGAGTTTTGAAGAGGTAAAAAAGAAAGGAATCCTTTAATGTTGGAGTTTTGAAGAGGTAAAAAAAAAAAAAAAAAATGCTGGAGTTTTGAAGAGGTAAAAAAAAAAGAAATCTTTTAATGTTGGAGTTTTGAAGAGATAAAAAAAATAATAATGTTGGAGTTTTGAAGAGGTAAAAAAATTAAACAATTAATCTTCGAGTTTTGAAGATGTAAAAAAAAAAAAATCTTTTAATGTTGGAGTTTTGAAGAGGAAAAAAAAAAAAATGAATGTTGGAGTTTTGAAGAGGTAAAAAAAAAATGAATGTTGGAGTTTTGAAGAGGATAAAAAAAAGAAATCTTTTAATGTTGGAGTTTTGAAGAGGTAAAAAAAAAAAATAAAAAAAAAAAAATGTTGGAGTTTTGAAGAGGTAAAAAAAAAGAAATATTTTAATGTTAGAGTTTTGAAGACGCAAAAAAAAAAGAAATATTTTAATGTTGGAGTTTTGAAGAGGTAAAAAAAATAAAAATATTTTAACGTTGGAGTTTTGAAGAGGTAAAAAAAAAAATTATGTTGGAGTTTTGAAGAGGTAAAAAAAAAGAAATATTTTAATGTTGGAGTTTTGAAGACGCAAAAAAATAAAAATATTTTAATGTTGGAGTTTTGAAGAGGTAAAAAAAATAATAATGTTGGAGTTTTGAAGAGGTAAAAAAATTAAACATTTAATCTTCGAGTTTTGAAGATGTAAAAAAGAAAGAATTATTTTAGTGTTGGAGTTTTGAAGAGGTAAAAAAAGAAATAAATCTTTTAATGTTTGAGTTTTAGAGGGTAAAAAAAATAATAATAATAAATTAATGTTGGAGTTTTAAAGAGGTAAAAAAAAAAAGAAATTAATGTTGGAGTTTTGAAGAGGTAAAAAATTAAAGAATTCTTTTAATGTTGGACTTTTGAAGAGGTAAAAAATAAATATTTATTTTAATGTTGGAGTTTTGAAGAGGTAAAAAAAATGATAATAATAATAATGTTGGAATTTTGAAGAGGTAAAAAAAAAAAATTATTTTAATGTTTTCGTTTTGAAGAGGTAAAAAAAAAATGTTGGACTTTTGAAGAGGTAAAAAAAAAGAAATTAACGTTGGAGTTTATAAGAGGTAAAACAAAAATTTATGTTGGAGTTTTGAAGAGGTAAAAAAAAAAGAATTATTTTAATGTTGGACTTTTGAAGAGGTAAAAAAAAAAAAAAAAAGTCAGTTTTGAAGAGGTAAAAAAAATAATTATAATAATGTTGGAGTTTTGAAGAGTTAAAAAAGAAAGAATTATTTTAATGTTGGAGTTTTGAAGAGGTAAACAAAAAAAAAAAAAATGTTGGAGTTTTGAAGAGGTAAAAAAAAAAATAATAATGTTAGAGTTTTGAAGAGGTAAAAAAAACAATAATAATAATGTTGGAGTTTTGAAGAGGTAAAAAAGAAATAATTATTTTAATGTAGGAGTTTCGAAGAGGTAAAAAAAAAAAAAAAAAGTGAGTTTTGAAGAGGTAAAACAAAGATTTATGTTGGAGTTTTGAAGAGGTCCAAAAAAAAAAAATGTTGGAGTTTTGAAGAGGTAAAAAAGAAAGAATTCTTTTAATGTTGGAGTTTTGAAGAGGTAAAAAAGAAAGAATTATTTTAATGTTGGAGTTTTGAAGAGGAAAAAAAAAAAAAAATTAATTAATGTTGGAATTTTGAAGAGGTAAAAAAAGAAATAAATCTTTTAATGTTGGAGTTTTGAAGAGGTAAAAAAGAAAGAATTCTTTTAATATTGGAGTTTTGAAGAGGAAAAAAAAAAAAAATTAATGTTGGAGTTTTAGAGAGGTAAAAAAAATAAGATGTTGGAGTTTTGAAGAGGTAAAAAATAAATAAATCTTTTAATGTTCGAGTTTTGAAGAGGTAAAAAAGAAAGAATTCTTTTAATGTTGGAGTTTTGAAGAGGTAAAAAAAAGAAATACATCTTTCAATGTTGGATTTTTGAAGAGGTAAAAAAAAATAAAAAAAATGTTGGAGTTTTGAAGAGGTAAAAAAGGTAGAATTCTTTTAATGTTGGAGTTTTGAAGAGGTAAAAAAAAAAAAAAAATTATGTTGGAGTTTTAGGGAGGTTAAAAAAAAAAAAGTTGGTCTTTTGAAGAGGTAAAAAAGAAAGAATTCTTTTAATGTTGGAGTTTTGAAGAGGTAAAACAAGTAAAAAATAAAATAACGTTGGAGTTTTGGAGAGGTAAAAAAAGAAATAAATATTTTAATGTTGGAGTTTTGAAGAGGTAAAAAAAAAAAAAATGTTGAAGTTTTGAAGAGGTAAAAAAGGTAGAATTCTTTTAATGTTGGAGTTTTGAAGAGGTAAAAAAAAAAATAATAATTATGTTGGAGTTTTAGAGAGGTAAAAAAAAAAAAAAGTTGGACTTTTGAAGAGGTAAAAAAGAAAGAATTCTTTTAATGTTGGAGTTTTGAAGAGGTAAAAAAAATAAAAAATAAAATAACGTTGGAGTTTTGAAGAGGTAAAAAAAGAATTAAATCTTTTAATTTTGGAGTTTTGAAGAGGTAAAAAAAAGAAATAATTAATGTTGGAGTTTTGAAGAGGTAAAATAATAATAATATAGTTGGAGTTTTGAAGAGGTAAAAAAGAAATAATTATTTAAATGTTGGAGTTTTGAAGAGGTAAAAAAAAAAAAAAAAATTATGTTGGAGTTTTGAAGAGGTAAGAAAAAAAGAAAACTTTTAATGTTGGAGTTTTGAAGAGGTAAAAACGAAAGAATTATTTTAATATTGGAGTTTTGAAAAGGTAAAAAAGAAATAATTATTTTAATGTTGGAGTTTTGAAGAGGTAAAAAAATATATATATATATTAATTTTGGAGTTTCAGAGAGGTAAAAAAGAAAGAAATATTTTAATGTTGGAGTTATGAAAAGGTAAAAAAAAAAATTAAAGTTGGATATTTGAAGAGGTAAAAAGAAAATAAAAAAATGTTGGAGTTTTGAAGAGGTAAAAAAAAAAAAAAAAAAATGTTGGACTTTTGAAGAGGTAAAAAAAGAAAAAATTAATGTTGGAGTTTTAGAGAGGTAAAAAAAAAAAATCTTTTAATGTTAGAGTTTGGAAGAGGTAAGAAAAAAGAAATATTTTAATGTTGGAGTTTTGAAGAGGTAAAAAAATATATGTATTAATGTTGGAGTTTTGAAGAGGCAAAGAAGAAAGAAATATTTTAATGTTGGAGTTTTGAAGAGGAAAAAAAAAAGGATTAAAAAAAAATGTTGGAGTTTTGAAGAGGTAAAAAAGAAAGTATTATTTTAATGTTGGAGTTTTGAAGAGGTAAAAAAGAAAGTATTATTTTAATGTTGGAGTTTTGAAGAGGTAAAAAAAAAATCAAAAAATTATGTTGGAGTTTTGAAGAGGTAAATAAGAAAGAATTATTTTAATGTTGGAGTTTTGAAGAGGTAAAAAAAATAAAAAAATTATGTTGGAGTTTTGAAGAGGTAAAAAAAAAAAAAAAATGTTGGACTTTTGAAGAGGTAAAAAAAAAAAGAAATTAGCGTTGGAGTTTTGAATAGGTAAAAAAAAAAAAAAATTAATGTTGGAGTTTTGAAGAGGTAAAATAATAATAATATAGTTGGAGTTTTGAAGAGGTAAAAAAGAAAGAATTATTTTAATGTTGGAGTTATGAAAAGGTAAAAAAAATAATTAAAGTTGGATATTTGAAGAGGTAAAAAGAAAATAAAAAAATGTTGGAGTTTTGAAGAGGTAAAAAAAAAAAAAAATTATGTTGGAGTTTTAGAGAGGTAAAAAAAAAAAACTTTTAATGTTGGAGTTTGGAAGAGGTAAGAAAAAAGAAATATTTTAATGTTGGAGTTTTGAAGAGGTAAAAAAATATATGTATTAATGTTGGAGTTTTGAAGAGGCAAACAAGAAAGAAATATTTTAATGTTGGAGTTTTGAAGAGGTAAAAAAGAAAGTATTATTTTAATGTTGGAGTTTTGAAGAGGTAAAAAAAAAAAAAAAAAATTATGTTGGAGTTTTGAAGAGGTAAATAAGAAAGAATTATTTTAATGTTGGAGTTTTGAAGAGGTAAAAAAAAAAAAAAAAAAATTATGTTGGAGTTTTGAAGAGGTTAAAAAAATAAAAATGTTGGACTTTTGAAGAGGTAAAAAAAAAAAGAAATTAACGTTGGAGTTTTGAAGAGGTAAAAAAAATAAATAATTAATGTTGGAGTTTTGAAGAGGTAAAATAATAATAATATAGTTGGAGTTTTGAAGAGGTAAAAAAGAAATAATTATTTTAATGTTGGAGTTTTGAAGAGGTAAAAAAAAAAAATAATAATTATGTTGGAGTTTTGAAGAGGTTAAAAAAGAAAGAATTATTTTAGTGTTGGAGTTTTGAAGAGGTAAAAAAAGAAATAAATCTTTTAATGTTTGAGTTTTAGAGAGGTAAAAAAATAATAATAATAAATTAATGTTGGAGTTTTAAAGAGGTAAAAAAAAAAAGAAATTAATGTTGGAGTTTTGAAGAGGTAAAAAATTAAAGAATTCTTTTAATGTTGGACTTTTGAAGAGGTAAAAAATAAATAATTATTTTAATGTTGGAGTTTTGAAGAGGTAAAAAAAATGATAATAATAATAATGTTGGAATTTTGAAGAGGTAAAAAAAAAAAAATATTTTAATGTTTTCGTTTTGAAGAGGTAAAAAAAAAATGTTGGACTTTTGAAGAGGTAAAAAAAAAGAAATTAACGTTGGAGTTTATAAGAGGTAAAACAAAAATTTATGTTGGAGTTTTGAAGAGGTAAAAAAAAAAGAATTCTTTTAATGTTGGACTTTTGAAGAGGTAAAAAAAAAAAAAAAAAGTCAGTTTTGAAGAGGTAAAAAAAATAATTATAATAATGTTGGAGTTTTGAAGAGTTAAAAAAGAAAGAATTATTTTAATGTTGGAGTTTTGAAGAGGTAAAAAAGAAATAATTATTTTAATGTTGGAGTTTTGAAGAGGTAAAAAAAAAAATAATAATGTTAGAGTTTTGAAGAGGTAAAAAAAAACAATAATAATAATGTTGGAGTTTTGAAGAGGTAAAAAAGAAATAATTATTTTAATGTAGGAGTTTCGAAGAGGTAAAAAAAAAAAAAAAAAGTGAGTTTTGAAGAGGTAAAAAAAAGTAATAATAATAATGTTGGAGTTTTGAAGAGGTAAAACAAAGATTTATGTTGGAGTTTTGAAGAGGTCCAAAAAAAAACAAATGTTGGAGTTTTGAAGAGGTAAAAAAGAAAGAATTCTTTTAATGTTGGAGTTTTGAAGAGGTAAAAAAGAAAGAATTATTTTAATGTTGGAGTTTTGAAGAGGAAAAAAAAAAAAAAAAAAATTAAAGTTGGAATTTTGAAGAGGTAAAAAAAGAAATAAATCTTTTAATGTTGGAGTTTTGAAGAGGTAAAAAAGAAAGAATTCTTTTAATATTGGAGTTTTGAAGAGGAAAAAAAAAAAAATTAATGTTGGAGTTTTAGAGAGGTAAAAAAAATAAGATGTTGGACTTTTGAAGAGGTAAAAAATAAATAAATCTTTTAATGTTCGAGTTTTGAAGAGGTAAAAAAGAAAGAATTCTTTTAATGTTGGAGTTTTGAACAGGTAAAAAAGAAAGAATTCTTTTAATGTTGGAGTTTTGAAGAGGTAAAACAAGTAAAAAATAAAATAATAATGGAGTTTTGGAGAGGTAAAAAAAGAAATAAATATTTTAATGTTGGAGTTTTGAAGAGGTAAAAAAAAAAAATGTTGGAGTTTTGAAGAGGTAAAAAAAGTAGAATTCTTTTAATGTTGGAGTTTTGAAGAGGTAAAAAAAATAAAAATAATTATGTTGGAGTTTTAGAGAGGTAAAAAAAAAAAAAAAGTTGGACTTTTGAAGAGGTAAAAAAGAAAGAATTCTTTTAATGTTGGAGTTTTGAAGAGGTAAAAAAAAAAAAAAAAAAAATAACGTTGGAGTTTTGAAGAGGTAAAAAAAGAAGGAATTCTTTTAATGTTGGAGTTTTGAAGAGGTAAAAAAAAAAAAAGTTGGACTTTTGAACAGGTAAAAAAGAAAGAATTCTTTTAATGTTGGAGTTTTGAAGAGGTAAAAAAAGAAATAAATATTTTAATGTTGGAGTTTTGAAGAGGTAAAAAAAAATAAAAAAAATGTTGGAGTTTTGAAGAGGTACAAAAGGTAGAATTCTTTTAATGTTGGAGTCTTGAATAGGTAAAACCAAAAAAAAATGTTGGAGTTTTGAAGAGGTAAAAAAGGTAGAATTCTTTTTACTGTTGGAGTTTTGAAGAGGTAAAAAAAAGAAATACATCTTTCAATGTTGGATTTTTGAAGAGGTAAAAAAAAATAAAAAAAAATGTTGGAGTTTTGAAGATGTAAAAAAGGTAGAATTCTTTTAATGTTGGAGTTTTAGAGAGGTAAAAAAAAAAAAAGTTGGACTTTTGAAGAGGTAAAAAAGAAAGAATTATTTTAATGTTGGAGTTTTGAAGAGGTAAAACAAGTAAAAAATAAAATAATGTTGGAGTTTTGGAGAGGTAAAAAAAGAAATAAATATTTTAATGTTGGAGTTTTGAAGAGGTAAAAAAGAAAGAATTCTTTTGATGTTGGAGTTTTGAAGAGGTAAAAAAATAAATAAATATTTTAATGTTGGAGTTTTGAAGACGTAAAAAAGAAATAATTCTTTTAATGTTGGAGTTTTGAAGAGGTAAAACAAATAAAAAATAAAATAACGTTGGAGTTTTGAAGAGGTACAAAAGAAAGAATTCTTTCAATGTTGGAGTTTTGAAGAGGTAAAAAAGGTAGAATTCTTTTAATGTTGGAGTCTTGAATAGGTAAAACAAAAAAAAAATGTTGGAGTTTTGAAGAGGTAAAAAAGAAAGAATTCTTTTAATGTTGGAGTTTTGAAGAGGTAGAAAAAAAAAAAAGTTGGACTTTTGAAGAGGTACAAAAGAAAGATTTTTTTTAATGTTGGAGTTTTGAAGAGGTAAAAAAGGTAGAATTCTTTTAATGTTGGAGTTTTGAAGAGGTAAAAAAAAGAAATACATCTTTCAATGTTGGATTTTTGAAGAGCTAAAAAAAAATAAAAAAAAATGTTGGAGTTTTGAAGAGGTAAAAAAAAAAAAAGTTGGACTTTTGAACAGGTAAAAAAGAAAGAATTCTTTTAATGTTGGAGTTTTGAAGAGGTAGAAAAAAAAAAAAGTGTGACTTTTGAAGAGGTACAAAAGAAAGATTTTTTTTAATGTTGGAGTTTTGAAGAGGTAAAAAAGGTAGAATTCTATTAATGTTGGAGTCTTGAATAGGTAAAACAAAAACAAAATGTTGGAGTTTTGAAGAGGTAAAAAAGGTAGAATTCTTTTAATGTTGGAGTTTTGAAGAGGTAAAAAAAAGAAATACATCTTTCAATGTTGGATTTTTGAAGAGGTAAAAAAAAATAAAAAAAAATGTTGGAGTTTTGAAGAGGTAAAAAAAAAAAAGTTGGACTTTTGAACAGGTAAAAAAGAAAGAATTATTTTAATGTTGGAGGTTTGAAGAGGTAAAACAAATAAAAAATGAAATAATGTTGGAGTTTTGAAGAGGTAAAATAAGAAAGAATTCTTTTAATGTTGGAGTTTTGAAGAGGTAAAAAAAAAAAAAGTTGGACTTTTGAAGAGGTACAAAAGAAAGATTTTTTTTAATGTTGGAGTTTTGAAGAGGTAAAAAAAAAAAAAAAAAATTAGGTTGGAGTTTTTGAGAGGTAAAAAAAAATGTTGGAGTTTTGAAGAGGAAAAAAAGAAAGAATTATATTAATGTTGGAGTTTTGAAGAGGTAAAAAAAGAAATAATTATTTTAATGTTGGAGTTTTGAAGAGGTAAAACAAATATAAAATAAAATAATGTTGGAGTTTTGAAGAGGTAAAAAAGGTAGAATTCTTTTAATGTTGGAGTTTTGTAGAGGTAAAAAAAAAAAAAAAATTATGTTGGAGTATTAGAGAGGTAAAAAAAAAAAAAGTTGGACTTTTGAAGAGGTAAAAAAAAAAGAATTATTTTAATGTTGGAGTTTTGAAGAGGTAAAAAATAAATAAATATTTTAATGTTGGAGTTTTGAAGAGGTAAAACAAATAAAAAATAAAATAACGTTGGAGTTTTGAAGAGGTAAAATAAGAAAGAATTCTTTTAATGTTGGAGTTTTGAAGAGGTAAAAAAAAAAAAAAGTTGGACTTTTGAAGAGGTACAAAAGAAAGAATTCTTTCAATGTTGGAGTTTTGAAGAGGTAAAAAAGGTAGAATTCTTTTAATGTTGGAGTCTTGAATAGGTAAAACAAAAAAAAAATGTTGGAGTTTTGAAGAGGTTAAAAAGGTAGAATTCTTTTAATGTTGGAGTTTTGAAGAGGTAAAAAAAAGAAATACATCTTTCAATGTTGGATTTTTGAAGAGCTAAAAAAAAATAAAAAAAAATGTTGGAGTTTTGAAGAGGTAAAAAAAAAAAAGTTGGACTTTTGAACAGGTAAAAAAGAAAGAATTCTTTTAATGTTGGAGTTTTGAAGAGGTAAAAAAAAAAAAAAGTTGGACTTTTGAAGAGGTACAGAAGAAAGATTTTTTTTAATGTTGGAGTTTTGAAGAGGTAAAAAAGTAGAATTCTTTTAATGTTGGAGTCTTGAATAGGTAAAACAAAAAAAAAATGTTGGAGTTTTGAAGAGGTAAAAAAGGTAGAATTATTTTAATGTTGGAGTTTTGAAGAGGTAAAAAAAAGAAATACATCTTTCAATGTTGGATTTTTGAAGAGGTAAAAAAAAATTAAAAAAAATGTTGGAGTTTTGAAGAGGTAAAAAAAAAAAAGTTGGACTTTTGAACAGGTAAAAAAGAAAGAAATATTTTAATGTTGGAGGTTTGAAGAGGTAAAACAAATAAAAAATAAAATAATGTTGGAGTTTTGAAGAGGTAAAATAAGAAAGAATTCTTTTAATGTTGGAGTTTTGAAGAGGTAAAAAAAAAAAAAGTTGGACTTTTGATGAGGTACAAAAGAAAGATTTTTTTTAATGTTGGAGTTTTGAAGAGGTAAAAAAAAAAAAAAAAAAATTAGGTTGGAGTTTTTGAGAGGTAAAAAAAAATGTTGGAGTTTTGAAGAGGAAAAAAAGAAAGAATTATATTAATGTTGGAGTTTTGAAGAGGTAAAAAAAGAAATAATTATTTTAATGTTGGAGTTTTGAAGAGGTAAAACAAATAAAAAATAAAATAATGTTGGAGTTTTGAAGAGGTAAAAAAGGTAGAATTATTTTAATGTTGGAGTTTTGTAGAGGTAAAAAAAAAAAAAAAATTATGTTGGAGTTTTAGAGAGGTAAAAAAAAAAAAAAGTTGGACTTTTGAAGAGGTAAAAAAAAAAGAATTATTTTAATGTTGGAGTTTTGAAGAGGTAAAAAATAAATAAATATTTTAATGTTGGAGTTTTGAAGAGGTCAAAAAAAAAAAAAAATGTTGGAGTTTTGAAGAGGTAAAAAAAAAAAAGTGGGACTTTTGAAGAGGTAAAAAAAAAAAAAAATATTTTAACGTTGGAGTTTTGAAGAGGTAAAAAAAAAAACGTTGGACTTTTGAAGAGGTAGAAAAGAAAGAATTCTTTTAATGTTGGAGTTTTGAAGAGGTAAAAAAAGAAATAAATCTTTTAATGTTGGAGTTTTGAAGAGGTAAAAAAGAAAGAATTATTTTAATGTTGGAGTTTTGAAGAGGTAAAAAAATAAATAAATATTTTAATGTTGGAGTTTTGAAGAGGTAAAAAAAAAAAAAAGAACGTTGGACTTTTGTAGAGGTAAAAAAATAAATAAATCTTTTAATGTTGGAGTTTTGAAGAGGTAAAAAAAGAAAGAATTATTTTAATGTTGGAGTTTTGAAGAGGTAAAAAAAATTAAAAATGTTGGAGTTTTGAAGAGGTAAAAAAGGTAGAATTCTTTTAATGTTGGAGTTTTAAAGAGGTAAAAAAAAGAAATACATCTTTCAATGTTGGATTTTTGAAGAGGTAAAAAAAAAAAAAAAAAATGTTGGAGTTTTGAAGAGGTAAAAAAAAAAAAAAGTTGGACTTTTGAACAGGTAAAAAAGAAATAATTCTTTTAATGTTGGAGGTTTGAAGAGGTAAAAAAAAAAAAAATGTTGGAGTTTTGAAGAGGTAAAAAAAAAAAAAATGTTGGAGTTTTGAAGAGGTAAAAAAAAAAAAAAATGTTGGAGTTTTGAAGAGATAAAAAAAAAAAAAAAAAAATTGAGTTTTGAAGAGGTAAAAAAAAAAAATGTTGGAGTTTTGAAGAGGTAAAAAAAAAAAAGTTGGAGTTTTGAAGAGGTAAAAAAAGGAACAAAAAATCAATGTTGGAGTTTTGAAGAGGTAAAAAAAAAAAAAAAAAAGTTGGAGTTTTGAAGAGGTAAAAAAAAATAAAAAGTTGGAGTTTTGAAGAGGTAAAAAAAAAAAATAAAAAAAAATGTGGAGTTTTGAAGAGGTAAAAAAAGGAACAAAAAATCAATGTTGGAGTTTTGAAGAGGTAAAAAAAAAATAAATGTTGGAGTTTTGAAGAGGTAAAAAAAAAAAAAAAAAAAGTTGGAGTTTTGAAGAGGTAAAAAAAAAAAAAAGTTGGAGTTTTGAAGAGGTAAAAAAAAAAAAAAAAAAAAATTGGAGTTTTGAAGAGGTAAAAAAAGGAACAAAAAATCAATGTTGGAGTTTTGAAGAGGTAAAAAAAAAAAAAAAAAAATTGAGTTTTGAAGAGGTAAAAAAAAATAAAAAGTTGGAGTTTTGAAGAGGTAAAAAAAGGAACAAAAAATCAATGTTGGAGTTTTGAAGAGGTAAAAAAAAAATATAAAAAAAAATTGTGGAGTTTTGAAGAGGTAAAAAAAGGAACAAAAAATCAATGTTGGAGTTTTGAAGAGGTTAAAAAAAAAAAAATGTTGGAGTTTTGAAGAGGTAAAAAAAAAAAAAAAAAATTTAGGAGTTTTGAAGAGGTAAAAAAAAAAAAAAAATTGTGGAGTTTTGATGAGGTAAAAAAAAAAAAATTTGGAGTTTTGAAGAGGTAAAAAAAGGAACAAAAAATCAATGTTGGAGTTTTGAAGAGGTAAAAAAAAAAAAAAAAAAAGTTGGAGTTTTGAAGAGGTAAAAAAAAAAAAAAGAACGTTGGACTTTTGTAGAGGTAAAAAAATAAATAAATCTTTTAATGTTGGAGTTTTGAAGAGGTAAAAAAAGAAAGAATTATTTTAATGTTGGAGTTTTGAAGAGGTAAAAAAAATTAAAAATGTTGGAGTTTTGAAGAGGTAAAAAAGGTAGAATTCTTTTAATGTTGGAGTTTTGAAGAGGTAAAAAAAAGAAATACATCTTTCAATGTTGGATTTTTGAAGAGGTAAAAAAAAAAAAAAAAAATGTTGGAGTTTTGAAGAGGTAAAAAAAAAAAAAAGTTGGACTTTTGAACAGGTAAAAAAGAAAGAATTCTTTTAATGTTGGAGTTTTGAAGAGGTAAAAAAAAAAAAAATGTTGGAGTTTTGAAGAGGTAAAAAAAAAAAATGTTGGAGTTTTGAAGAGGTAAAAAAAAAAAAAAATGTTGGAGTTTTGAAGAGATAAAAAAAAAAAAAAAAAATTTGAGTTTTGAAGAGGTAAAAAAAAAAAATGTTGGAGTTTTGAAGAGGTAAAAAAAAAAAAGTTGGAGTTTTGAAGAGGTAAAAAAAGGAACAAAAAATCAATGTTGGAGTTTTGAAGAGGTAAAAAAAAAAAAAAAAAAGTTGGAGTTTTGAAGAGGTAAAAAAAAATAAAAAGTTGGAGTTTTGAAGAGGTAAAAAAAAAAAATAAAAAAAAATGTGGAGTTTTGAAGAGGTAAAAAAAGGAACAAAAAATCAATGTTGGAGTTTTGAAGAGGTAAAAATAAATGTTGGAGTTTTGAAGAGGTAAAAAAAAAAAAAAAAAAAGTTGGAGTTTTGAAGAGGTAAAAAAAAAAAAAAGTTGGAGTTTTGAAGAGGTAAAAAAAAAAATAAAAAAAATTGGAGTTTTGAAGAGGTAAAAAAAGGAACAAAAAATCAATGTTGGAGTTTTGAAGAGGTAAAAAAAAATAAAAAAAAATTGAGTTTTGAAGAGGTAAAAAAAAATAAAAAGTTGGAGTTTTGAAGAGGTAAAAAAAGGAACAAAAAATCAATGTTGGAGTTTTGAAGAGGTAAAAAAAAAATATAAAAAAAAATTGTGGAGTTTTGAAGAGGTAAAAAAAGGAACAAAAAATCAATGTTGGAGTTTTGAAGAGGTTAAAAAAAAAAAAATGTTGGAGTTTTGAAGAGGTAAAAAAAAAAAAAAAAAATTTAGGAGTTTTGAAGAGGTAAAAAAAAAAAAAGTTGGACTTTTGAAGAGGTAAAAAAAAAAGAATTATTTTAATGTTGGAGTTTTGAAGAGGTAAAAAATAAATAAATATTTTAATGTTGGAGTTTTGAAGAGGTCAAAAAAAAAAAAAAATGTTGGAGTTTTGAAGAGGTAAAAAAAAAAAAGTGGGACTTTTGAAGAGGTAAAAAAAAAAATATATATTTTAACGTTGGAGTTTTGAAGAGGTAAAAAAAAAAACGTTGGACTTTTGAAGAGGTAGAAAAGAAAGAATTCTTTTAATGTTGGAGTTTTGAAGAGGTAAAAAAGAAATAAATCTTTTAATGTTGGAGTTTTGAAGAGGTAAAAAAGAAAGAATTATTTTAATGTTGGAGTTTTGAAGAGGTAAAAAAATAAATAAATATTTTAATGTTGGAGTTTTGAAGAGGTAAAAAAAAAAAAAAGAACGTTGGACTTTTGTAGAGGTAAAAAAATAAATAAATCTTTTAATGTTGGAGTTTTGAAGAGGTAAAAAAAGAAAGAATTATTTTAATGTTGGAGTTTTGAAGAGGTAAAAAAAATTAAAAATGTTGGAGTTTTGAAGAGGTAAAAAAGGTAGAATTCTTTTAATGTTGGAGTTTTGAAGAGGTAAAAAAAAGAAATACATCTTTCAATGTTGGATTTTTGAAGAGGTAAAAAAAAAAAAAAAAAATGTTGGAGTTTTGAAGAGGTAAAAAAAAAAAAAAGTTGGACTTTTGAACAGGTAAAAAAGAAAGAATTCTTTTAATGTTGGAGTTTTGAAGAGGTAAAAAAAAAAAAAATGTTGGAGTTTTGAAGAGGTAAAAAAAAAAAAATGTTGGAGTTTTGAAGAGGTAAAAAAAAAAAAAAATGTTGGAGTTTTGAAGAGATAAAAAAAAAAAAAAAAATTTGAGTTTTGAAGAGGTAAAAAAAAAAAATGTTGGAGTTTTGAAGAGGTAAAAAAAAAAAAGTTGGAGTTTTGAAGAGGTAAAAAAAGGAACAAAAAATCAATGTTGGAGTTTTGAAGAGGTAAAAAAAAAAAAAAAAAAGTTGGAGTTTTGAAGAGGTAAAAAAAAATAAAAAGTTGGAGTTTTGAAGAGGTAAAAAAAAAAAATAAAAAAAAATGTGGAGTTTTGAAGAGGTAAAAAAAGGAACAAAAAATCAATGTTGGAGTTTTGAAGAGGTAAAAAAAAAATAAATGTTGGAGTTTTGAAGAGGTAAAAAAAAAAAAAAAAAAAGTTGGAGTTTTGAAGAGGTAAAAAAAAAAAAAAGTTGGAGTTTTGAAGAGGTAAAAAAAAAAATAAAAAAAATTGGAGTTTTGAAGAGGTAAAAAAAGGAACAAAAAATCAATGTTGGAGTTTTGAAGAGGTAAAAAAAAATAAAAAAAAATTGAGTTTTGAAGAGGTAAAAAAAAATAAAAAGTTGGAGTTTTGAAGAGGTAAAAAAAGGAACAAAAAATCAATGTTGGAGTTTTGAAGAGGTAAAAAAAAAATATAAAAAAAAATTGTGGAGTTTTGAAGAGGTAAAAAAAGGAACAAAAAATCAATGTTGGAGTTTTGAAGAGGTTAAAAAAAAAAAAATGTTGGAGTTTTGAAGAGGTAAAAAAAAAAAAAAAAAAATTTAGGAGTTTTGAAGAGGTAAAAAAAAAAAAAAAATTGTGGAGTTTTAATGAGGTAAAAAAAAAAAAATTTGGAGTTTTGAAGAGGTAAAAAAAGGAACAAAAAATCAATGTTGGAGTTTTGAAGAGGTAAAAAAAAAAAAAAAAAAAGTTGGAGTTTTGAAGAGGTAAAAAAAAATAAAAAGTTGGAGTTTTGAAGAGGTAAAAAAAAAAAATAAAAAAAAATGTGGAGTTTTGAAGAGGTAAAAAAAGGAACAAAAAATCAATGTTGGAGTTTTGAAGAGGTAAAAAAAAAAAAAAGTTGGACTTTTGAAGAGGTACAGAAGAAAGATTTTTTTTAATGTTGGAGTTTTGAAGAGGTAAAAAAGTAGAATTCTTTTAATGTTGGAGTCTTGAATAGGTAAAACAAAAAAAAAATGTTGGAGTTTTGAAGAGGTAAAAAAGGTAGAATTATTTTAATGTTGGAGTTTTGAAGAGGTAAAAAAAAGAAATACATCTTTCAATGTTGGATTTTTGAAGAGGTAAAAAAAAATTAAAAAAAATGTTGGAGTTTTGAAGAGGTAAAAAAAAAAAAGTTGGACTTTTGAACAGGTAAAAAAGAAAGAATTCTTTTAATGTTGGAGGTTTGAAGAGGTAAAAAAAAAAAAATGTTGGAGTTTTGAAGAGGTAAAAAAAAAAAAAAAAAATTTTGGAGTTTTGAAGAGGTAAAAAAAAAAAAATGTTGGAGTTTTGAAGAGGTAAAAAAAAAAAAAGTTGGAGTTTTGAAGAGGTAAAAAAAAAAAAAAAAAAAAAAATGTGGAGTTTTGAAGAGGTAAAAAAAGGAACAAAAAATCAATGTTGGAGTTTTGAAGAGGTAAAAAAGGTAGAATTATTTTAATGTTGGAGTTTTGAAGAGGTAAAAAAAAGAAATACATCTTTCAATGTTGGATTTTTGAAGAGGTAAAAAAAATTAAAAAAAATGTTGGAGTTTTGAAGAGGTAAAAAAAAAAAAGTTGGACTTTTGAAGAGGTAAAAAAAAAAGAATTATTTTAATGTTGGAGTTTTGAAGAGGTAAAAAATAAATAAATATTTTAATGTTGGAGTTTTGAAGAGGTCAAAAAAAAAAAAAAATGTTGGAGTTTTGAAGAGGTAAAAAAAAAAAAGTGGGACTTTTGAAGAGGTAAAAAAAAAAATATATATTTTAACGTTGGAGTTTTGAAGAGGTAAAAAAAAAAACGTTGGACTTTTGAAGAGGTAGAAAAGAAAGAATTCTTTTAATGTTGGAGTTTTGAAGAGGTAAAAAAAGAAATAAATCTTTTAATGTTGGAGTTTTGAAGAGGTAAAAAAGAAAGAATTATTTTAATGTTGGAGTTTTGAAGAGGTAAAAAAATAAATAAATATTTTAATGTTGGAGTTTTGAAGAGGTAAAAAAAAAAAAAAGAACGTTGGACTTTTGTAGAGGTAAAAAAATAAATAAATCTTTTAATGTTGGAGTTTTGAAGAGGTAAAAAAAGAAAGAATTATTTTAATGTTGGAGTTTTGAAGAGGTAAAAAAAATTAAAAATGTTGGAGTTTTGAAGAGGTAAAAAAGGTAGAATTCTTTTAATGTTGGAGTTTTGAAGAGGTAAAAAAAAGAAATACATCTTTCAATGTTGGATTTTTGAAGAGGTAAAAAAAAAAAAAAAAAATGTTGGAGTTTTGAAGAGGTAAAAAAAAAAAAAAGTTGGACTTTTGAACAGGTAAAAAAGAAAGAATTCTTTTAATGTTGGAGTTTTGAAGAGGTAAAAAAAAAAAAAATGTTGGAGTTTTGAAGAGGTAAAAAAAAAAAAATGTTGGAGTTTTGAAGAGGTAAAAAAAAAAAAAAATGTTGGAGTTTTGAAGAGATAAAAAAAAAAAAAAAAAAATTTGAGTTTTGAAGAGGTAAAAAAAAAAAATGTTGGAGTTTTGAAGAGGTAAAAAAAAAAAAGTTGGAGTTTTGAAGAGGTAAAAAAAGGAACAAAAAATCAATGTTGGAGTTTTGAAGAGGTAAAAAAAAAAAAAAAAAAGTTGGAGTTTTGAAGAGGTAAAAAAAAATAAAAAGTTGGAGTTTTGAAGAGGTAAAAAAAAAAAATAAAAAAAAATGTGGAGTTTTGAAGAGGTAAAAAAAGGAACAAAAAATCAATGTTGGAGTTTTGAAGAGGTAAAAAAAAAATAAATGTTGGAGTTTTGAAGAGGTAAAAAAAAAAAAAAAAAAAGTTGGAGTTTTGAAGAGGTAAAAAAAAAAAAAAGTTGGAGTTTTGAAGAGGTAAAAAAAAAAATAAAAAAAATTGGAGTTTTGAAGAGGTAAAAAAAGGAACAAAAAATCAATGTTGGAGTTTTGAAGAGGTAAAAAAAAATAAAAAAAAATTGAGTTTTGAAGAGGTAAAAAAAAATAAAAAGTTGGAGTTTTGAAGAGGTAAAAAAAGGAACAAAAAATCAATGTTGGAGTTTTGAAGAGGTAAAAAAAAAATATAAAAAAAAATTGTGGAGTTTTGAAGAGGTAAAAAAAGGAACAAAAAATCAATGTTGGAGTTTTGAAGAGGTTAAAAAAAAAAAAATGTTGGAGTTTTGAAGAGGTAAAAAAAAAAAAAAAAAAATTTAGGAGTTTTGAAGAGGTAAAAAAAAAAAAAAAATTGTGGAGTTTTAATGAGGTAAAAAAAAAAAAATTTGGAGTTTTGAAGAGGTAAAAAAAGGAACAAAAAATCAATGTTGGAGTTTTGAAGAGGTAAAAAAAAAAAAAAAAAAAAGTTGGAGTTTTGAAGAGGTAAAAAAAAATAAAAAGTTGGAGTTTTGAAGAGGTAAAAAAAAAAAATAAAAAAAAATGTGGAGTTTTGAAGAGGTAAAAAAAGGAACAAAAAATCAATGTTGGAGTTTTGAAGAGGTAAAAAAAAAAAAAAGTTGGACTTTTGAAGAGGTACAGAAGAAAGATTTTTTTTAATGTTGGAGTTTTGAAGAGGTAAAAAAGTAGAATTCTTTTAATGTTGGAGTCTTGAATAGGTAAAACAAAAAAAAAATGTTGGAGTTTTGAAGAGGTAAAAAAGGTAGAATTATTTTAATGTTGGAGTTTTGAAGAGGTAAAAAAAAGAAATACATCTTTCAATGTTGGATTTTTGAAGAGGTAAAAAAAAAATTAAAAAAAATGTTGGAGTTTTGAAGAGGTAAAAAAAAAAAAGTTGGACTTTTGAACAGGTAAAAAAGAAAGAAATATTTTAATGTTGGAGGTTTGAAGAGGTAAAACAAATAAAAAATAAAATAATGTTGGAGTTTTGAAGAGGTAAAATAAGAAAGAATTCTTTTAATGTTGGAGTTTTGAAGAGGTAAAAAAAAAAAAAGTTGGACTTTTGAAGAGGTACAAAAGAAAGATTTTTTTTAATGTTGGAGTTTTGAAGAGGTAAAAAAAAAAAAAAAAAAAATTAGGTTGGAGTTTTTGAGAGGTAAAAAAAAATGTTGGAGTTTTGAAGAGGAAAAAAAGAAAGAATTATATTAATGTTGGAGTTTTGAAGAGGTAAAAAAAGAAATAATTATTTTAATGTTGGAGTTTTGAAGAGGTAAAACAAATAAAAAATAAAATAATGTTGGAGTTTTGAAGAGGTAAAAAAGGTAGAATTCTTTTAATGTTGGAGTTTTGTAGAGGTAAAAAAAAAAAAAAAATTATGTTGGAGTTTTAGAGAGGTAAAAAAAAAAAAAAGTTGGACTTTTGAAGAGGTAAAAAAAAAAGAATTATTTTAATGTTGGAGTTTTGAAGAGGTAAAAAATAAATAAATATTTTAATGTTGGAGTTTTGAAGAGGTCAAAAAAAAAAAAAATGTTGGAGTTTTGAAGAGGTAAAAAAAAAAAAGTGGGACTTTTGAAGAGGTAAAAAAAAATATATATATTTTAACGTTGGAGTTTTGAAGAGGTAAAAAAAAAAACGTTGGACTTTTGAAGAGGTAGAAAAGAAAGAATTCTTTTAATGTTGGAGTTTTGAAGAGGTAAAAAAAGAAATAAATCTTTTAATGTTGGAGTTTTGAAGAGGTAAAAAAGAAAGAATTATTTTAATGTTGGAGTTTTGAAGAGGTAAAAAAATAAATAAATATTTTAATGTTGGAGTTTTGAAGAGGTAAAAAAAAAAAAAAGAACGTTGGACTTTTGTAGAGGTAAAAAAATAAATAAATCTTTTAATGTTGGAGTTTTGAAGAGGTAAAAAAAGATAAAAAGTTGGAGTTTTGAAGAGGTAAAAAAAAAAAATAAAAAAAAATGTGGAGTTTTGAAGAGGTAAAAAAAGGAACAAAAAATCAATGTTGGAGTTTTGAAGAGGTAAAAAAAAAAAAAAGTTGGACTTTTGAAGAGGTACAGAAGAAAGATTTTTTTTAATGTTGGAGTTTTGAAGAGGTAAAAAAGTAGAATTCTTTTAATGTTGGAGTCTTGAATAGGTAAAACAAAAAAAAAATGTTGGAGTTTTGAAGAGGTAAAAAAGGTAGAATTATTTTAATGTTGGAGTTTTGAAGAGGTAAAAAAAAGAAATACATCTTTCAATGTTGGATTTTTGAAGAGGTAAAAAAAAATTAAAAAAAATGTTGGAGTTTTGAAGAGGTATAAAAAAAAAGTTGGACTTTTGAACAGGTAAAAAAGAAAGAAATATTTTAATGTTGGAGGTTTGAAGAGGTAAAACAAATAAAAAATAAAATAATGTTGGAGTTTTGAAGAGGTAAAATAAGAAAGAATTCTTTTAATGTTGGAGTTTTGAAGAGGTAAAAAAAAAAAAAGTTGGACTTTTGAAGAGGTACAAAAGAAAGATTTTTTTTAATGTTGGAGTTTTGAAGAGGTAAAAAAAAAAAAAAAAAAATTAGGTTGGAGTTTTTGAGAGGTAAAAAAAAATGTTGGAGTTTTGAAGAGGAAAAAAAGAAAGAATTATATTAATGTTGGAGTTTTGAAGAGGTAAAAAAAGAAATAATTATTTTAATGTTGGAGTTTTGAAGAGGTAAAACAAATAAAAAATAAAATAATGTTGGAGTTTTGAAGAGGTAAAAAAGGTAGAATTCTTTTAATGTTGGAGTTTTGTAGAGGTAAAAAAAAAAAAAAAATTACGTTGGAGTTTTAGAGAGGTAAAAAAAAAAAAAAGTTGGACTTTTGAAGAGGTAAAAAAAAAAGAATTATTTTAATGTTGGAGTTTTGAAGAGGTAAAAAATAAATAAATATTTTAATGTTGGAGTTTTGAAGAGGTAAAAAAAAAAAAAAAATGTTGGAGTTTTGAAGAGGTAAAAAAAAAAAAGTGGGACTTTTGAAGAGGTAAAAAAAAATATATATATTTTAACGTTGGAGTTTTGAAGAGGTAAAAAAAAAAACGTTGGACTTTTGAAGAGGTAGAAAAGAAAGAATTCTTTTAATGTTGGAGTTTTGAAGAGGTAAAAAAAGAGATAAATCTTTTAATGTTGGAGTTTTGAAGAGGTAAAAAAGAAAGAATTATTTTAATGTTGGAGTTTTGAAGAGGTAAAAAAATAAATAAATATTTTAATGTTGGAGTTTTGAAGAGGTAAAAAAAAAAAAAAGAACGTTGGACTTTTGTAGAGGTAAAAAAATAAATAAATCTTTTAATGTTGGAGTTTTGAAGAGGTAAAAAAAGAAAGAATTATTTTAATGTTGGAGTTTTGAAGAGGTAAAAAAAATTAAAAATGTTGGAGTTTTGAAGAGGTAAAAAAGGTAGAATTATTTTAATGTTGGAGTTTTGAAGGGGTAAAAAAAAGAAATACATCTTTCAATGTTGGATTTTTGAAGAGGTAAAAAAAAAAAAAAAAAATGTTGGAGTTTTGAAGAGGTAAAAAAAAAAAAAAGTTGGACTTTTGAACAGGTAAAAAAGAAAGAATTCTTTTAATGTTGGAGGTTTGAAGAGGTAAAAAAAAAAAAAATGTTGGAGTTTTGAAGAGGTAAAAAAAAAAAAAATGTTGGAGTTTTGAAGAGGTAAAAAAAAAAAAAAATGTTGGAATTTTGAAGAGATAAAAAAAAAAAAAAAAAATTTGAGTTTTGAAGAGGTAAAAAAAAAAAAATGTTGGAGTTTTGAAGAGGTAAAAAAAAAAAAAGTTGGAGTTTTGAAGAGGTAAAAAAAGGAACAAAAAATCAATGTTGGAGTTTTGAAGAGGTAAAAAAAAAAAAAAAAAAGTTGGAGTTTTGAAGAGGTAAAAAAAATAAAAAGTTGGAGTTTTGAAGAGGTAAAAAAAAAAAATAAAAAAAAATGTGGAGTTTTGAAGAGGTAAAAAAAGGAACAAAAAATCAATGTTGGAGTTTTGAAGAGGTAAAAAAAAAATAAATGTTGGAGTTTTGAAGAGGTAAAAAAAAAAAAAAGTTGGAGTTTTGAAGAGGTAAAAAAAAAAAAAAAAAAAAAATTGGAGTTTTGAAGAGGTAAAAAAAGGAACAAAAAATCAATGTTGGAGTTTTGAAGAGGTAAAAAAAAAAAAAAAAAAAATTGAGTTTTGAAGAGGTAAAAAAAAATAAAAAGTTGGAGTTTTGAAGAGGTAAAAAAAGGAACAAAAAATCAATGTTGGAGTTTTGAAGAGGTAAAAAAAAAATATAAAAAAAAATTGTGGAGTTTTGAAGAGGTAAAAAAAGGAACAAAAAATCAATGTTGGAGTTTTGAAGAGGTTAAAAAAAAAAAAATGTTGGAGTTTTGAAGAGGTAAAAAAAAAATATAAAAAAAAATTTAGGAGTTTTGAAGAGGTAAAAAAAGGAACAAAAAATCAATGTTGGAGTTTTGAAGAGGTTAAAAAAAAAAAAATGTTGGAGTTTTGATGAGGTAAAAAAAAAAAAATTTGGAGTTTTGAAGAGGTAAAAAAAGGAACAAAAAATCAATGTTGGAGTTTTGAAGAGGTAAAAAAAAATAAAAAAAAAGTTGGAGTTTTGAAGAGGTAAAAAAAAATAAAAAGTTGGAGTTTTGAAGAGGTAAAAAAAAAAAAAAAAAAAAAATGTGGAGTTTTGAAGAGGTAAAAAAAGGAACAAAAAATCAATGTTGGAGTTTTGAAGAGGTAAAAAAAAAAAAAATGTTGGAGTTTTGAAGAGGTAAAAAAAAAAAAAAAAAATTGTTGGAGTTTTGAAGAGGTAAAAAAAAAAAAAAAAAAAAATGGAGTTTTGAAGAGGTAAAAAAAGGAACAAAAAATCAATGTTGGAGTTTTGAAGAGGTAAAAAAAAAAAAAAAAAAAATTGAGTTTTGAAGAGGTAAAAAAAAATAAAAAGTTGGAGTTTTGAAGAGGTAAAAAAAGGAACAAAAAATCAATGTTGGAGTTTTGAAGAGGTAAAAAAAAAAAAAAATGTTGGAGTTTTGAAGAGGTATAAAAAAAATAAAAAATTTAGGAGTTTTGAATAGGTAAAAAAAAAAAAAAATTGTGGAGTTTTGAAGAGGTAAAAAAAAAAAAAAAAGTGGAGTTTTGAAGAGGTAAAAAAAAAAAAAAAAATGTGGAGTTTTGAAGAGGTAAAAAAAAAAAAATGGAGTTTTGAAGAGGTAAAAAAAAAAAAAATTGGAGTTTTGAAGAGGTAAAAAAAAAAAAAAAAAATTGGAGTTTTGAAGAGGTAAAAAAAAAAAAAAATGTTGGAGTTTTGAAGAGATAAAAAAAAAAAAAAAATTGACTTTTGAAGAGGTAAAAAAAAAAAAAAAGTTGGAGTTTTGAAGAGGTAAAAAAAGGAACAAAAAATCAATGTTGGAGTTTTGAAGAGGTAAAGAAAAAAAAAAATTGGAGTTTTGAAGAGGTAAAAAAAAAAAAAAAAAAGTTGGAGTTTTGAAGAGGTAAAAAAAAAAAAGTTGGACTTTTGAACAGGTAAAAAAGAAAGAATTCTTTTAATGTTGGAGTTTTGAAGAGGTAAAAAAAGAAAGAATTATTTTAATGTTGGAGTTTTGAAGAGGTAAAAAAAATTAAAAATGTTGGAGTTTTGAAGAGGTAAAAAAGGTAGAATTATTTTAATGTTGGAGTTTTGAAGGGGTAAAAAAAAGAAATACATCTTTCAATGTTGGATTTTTGAAGAGGTAAAAAAAAAAAAAAAAAATGTTGGAGTTTTGAAGAGGTAAAAAAAAAAAAAAGTTGGACTTTTGAACAGGTAAAAAAGAAAGAATTCTTTTAATGTTGGAGGTTTGAAGAGGTAAAAAAAAAAAAAATGTTGGAGTTTTGAAGAGGTAAAAAAAAAAAAAATGTTGGAGTTTTGAAGAGGTAAAAAAAAAAAAAAATGTTGGAATTTTGAAGAGATAAAAAAAAAAAAAAAAAATTTGAGTTTTGAAGAGGTAAAAAAAAAAAAATGGAGTTTTGAAGAGGTAAAAAAAAAAAAAGTTGGAGTTTTGAAGAGGTAAAAAAAGGAACAAAAAATCAATGTTGGAGTTTTGAAGAGGTAAAAAAAAAAAAAAAAAAGTTGGAGTTTTGAAGAGGTAAAAAAAATAAAAAGTTGGAGTTTTGAAGAGGTAAAAAAAAAAAATAAAAAAAAATGTGGAGTTTTGAAGAGGTAAAAAAAGGAACAAAAAATCAATGTTGGAGTTTTGAAGAGGTAAAAAAAAAATAAATGTTGGAGTTTTGAAGAGGTAAAAAAAAAAAAAAGTTGGAGTTTTGAAGAGGTAAAAAAAGGAACAAAAAATCAATGTTGGAGTTTTGAAGAGGTAAAAAAAAAAAAAAAAAAAATTGAGTTTTGAAGAGGTAAAAAAAAATAAAAAGTTGGAGTTTTGAAGAGGTAAAAAAAGGAACAAAAAATCAATGTTGGAGTTTTGAAGAGGTAAAAAAAAAATATAAAAAAAAATTGTGGAGTTTTGAAGAGGTAAAAAAAGGAACAAAAAATCAATGTTGGAGTTTTGAAGAGGTTAAAAAAAAAAAAATGTTGGAGTTTTGAAGAGGTAAAAAAAAAATATAAAAAAAAATTTAGGAGTTTTGAAGAGGTAAAAAAAGGAACAAAAAATCAATGTTGGAGTTTTGAAGAGGTTAAAAAAAAAAAAATGTTGGAGTTTTGATGAGGTAAAAAAAAAAAAATTTGGAGTTTTGAAGAGGTAAAAAAAGGAACAAAAAATCAATGTTGGAGTTTTGAAGAGGTAAAAAAAAATAAAAAAAAAGTTGGAGTTTTGAAGAGGTAAAAAAAAATAAAAAGTTGGAGTTTTGAAGAGGTAAAAAAAAAAAAAAAAAAAAAAATGTGGAGTTTTGAAGAGGTAAAAAAAGGAACAAAAAATCAATGTTGGAGTTTTGAAGAGGTAAAAAAAAAAAAAATGTTGGAGTTTTGAAGAGGTAAAAAAAAAAAAAAAAAATTGTTGGAGTTTTGAAGAGTTAAAAAAAAAAAAAAAAAAAAATGGAGTTTTGAAGAGGTAAAAAAAGGAACAAAAAATCAATGTTGGAGTTTTGAAGAGGTAAAAAAAAAAAAAAAAAAATTGAGTTTTGAAGAGGTAAAAAAAAATAAAAAGTTGGAGTTTTGAAGAGGTAAAAAAAGGAACAAAAAATCAATGTTGGAGTTTTGAAGAGGTAAAAAAAAAAAAAAATGTTGGAGTTTTGAAGAGGTATAAAAAAAATAAAAAATTTAGGAGTTTTGAATAGGTAAAAAAAAAAAAAATTGTGGAGTTTTGAAGAGGTAAAAAAAAAAAAAAAAAGTGGAGTTTTGAAGAGGTAAAAAAAAAATAAAAAATTTAGGAGTTTTGAAGAGGTAAAAAAAAAAAAAAAAATGTGGAGTTTTGAAGAGGTAAAAAAAAAAAAATGGAGTTTTGAAGAGGTAAAAAAAATTAAAAATGTTGGAGTTTTGAAGAGGTAAAAAAGGTAGAATTATTTTAATGTTGGAGTTTTGAAGGGGTAAAAAAAAGAAATACATCTTTCAATGTTGGATTTTTGAAGAGGTAAAAAAAAAAAAAAAAAATGTTGGAGTTTTGAAGAGGTAAAAAAAAAAAAAAGTTGGACTTTTGAACAGGTAAAAAAGAAAGAATTCTTTTAATGTTGGAGGTTTGAAGAGGTAAAAAAAAAAAAAATGTTGGAGTTTTGAAGAGGTAAAAAAAAAAAAAATGTTGGAGTTTTGAAGAGGTAAAAAAAAAAAAAATGTTGGAATTTTGAAGAGATAAAAAAAAAAAAAAAAAATTTGAGTTTTGAAGAGGTAAAAAAAAAAAAATGTTGGAGTTTTGAAGAGGTAAAAAAAAAAAAAGTTGGAGTTTTGAAGAGGTAAAAAAAGGAACAAAAAATCAATGTTGGAGTTTTGAAGAGGTAAAAAAAAAAAAAAAAAAGTTGGAGTTTTGAAGAGGTAAAAAAAATAAAAAGTTGGAGTTTTGAAGAGGTAAAAAAAAAAAATAAAAAAAAATGTGGAGTTTTGAAGAGGTAAAAAAAGGAACAAAAAATCAATGTTGGAGTTTTGAAGAGGTAAAAAAAAAATAAATGTTGGAGTTTTGAAGAGGTAAAAAAAAAAAAAAGTTGGAGTTTTGAAGAGGTAAAAAAAAAAAAAAAAAAAAAATTGGAGTTTTGAAGAGGTAAAAAAAGGAACAAAAAATCAATGTTGGAGTTTTGAAGAGGTAAAAAAAAAAAAAAAAAAATTGAGTTTTGAAGAGGTAAAAAAAAATAAAAAGTTGGAGTTTTGAAGAGGTAAAAAAAGGAACAAAAAATCAATGTTGGAGTTTTGAAGAGGTAAAAAAAATATATAAAAAAAAATTGTGGAGTTTTGAAGAGGTAAAAAAAGGAACAAAAAATCAATGTTGGAGTTTTGAAGAGGTTAAAAAAAAAAAAATGTTGGAGTTTTGAAGAGGTAAAAAAAAAATATAAAAAAAAATTTAGGAGTTTTGAAGAGGTAAAAAAAGGAACAAAAAATCAATGTTGGAGTTTTGAAGAGGTTAAAAAAAAAAAAATGTTGGAGTTTTGATGAGGTAAAAAAAAAAAAATTTGGAGTTTTGAAGAGGTAAAAAAAGGAACAAAAAATCAATGTTGGAGTTTTGAAGAGGTAAAAAAAAATAAAAAAAAAGTTGGAGTTTTGAAGAGGTAAAAAAAATAAAAAGTTGGAGTTTTGAAGAGGTAAAAAAAAAAAAAAAAATAAAAAGTTGGAGTTTTGAAGAGGTAAAAAAAAAAAAAAAAGTGGAGTTTTGAAGAGGTAAAAAAAAAAAAAAAAATGTGGAGTTTTGAAGAGGTAAAAAAAAAAAAATGGAGTTTTGAAGAGGTAAAAAAAAAAAAAATTGGAGTTTTGAAGAGGTAAAAAAAAAAAAAAAAAATTGGAGTTTTGAAGAGGTAAAAAAAAAAAAAAAATGTTGGAGTTTTGAAGAGATAAAAAAAAAAAAAAAATTGACTTTTGAAGAGGTAAAAAAAAAAAAAAAGTTGGAGTTTTGAAGAGGTAAAAAAAGGAACAAAAAATCAATGTTGGAGTTTTGAAGAGGTAAAGAAAAAAAAAAATTGGAGTTTTGAAGAGGTAAAAAAAAAAAAAAAAAAGTTGGAGTTTTGAAGAGGTAAAAAAAAAAAAGTTGGACTTTTGAACAGGTAAAAAAGAAAGAATTCTTTTAATGTTGGAGTTTTGAAGAGGTAAAAAAAGAAAGAATTATTTTAATGTTGGAGTTTTGAAGAGGTAAAAAAAATTAAAAATGTTGGAGTTTTGAAGAGGTAAAAAAGGTAGAATTATTTTAATGTTGGAGTTTTGAAGGGGTAAAAAAAAGAAATACATCTTTCAATGTTGGATTTTTGAAGAGGTAAAAAAAAAAAAAAAAAATGTTGGAGTTTTGAAGAGGTAAAAAAAAAAAAAAGTTGGACTTTTGAACAGGTAAAAAAGAAAGAATTCTTTTAATGTTGGAGGTTTGAAGAGGTAAAAAAAAAAAAAATGTTGGAGTTTTGAAGAGGTAAAAAAAAAAAAAATGTTGGAGTTTTGAAGAGGTAAAAAAAAAAAAAAATGTTGGAATTTTGAAGAGATAAAAAAAAAAAAAAAAAATTTGAGTTTTGAAGAGGTAAAAAAAAAAAAATGTTGGAGTTTTGAAGAGGTAAAAAAAAAAAAAGTTGGAGTTTTGAAGAGGTAAAAAAAGGAACAAAAAATCAATGTTGGAGTTTTGAAGAGGTAAAAAAAAAAAAAAAAAAGTTGGAGTTTTGAAGAGGTAAAAAAAATAAAAAGTTGGAGTTTTGAAGAGGTAAAAAAAAAAAATAAAAAAAATGTGGAGTTTTGAAGAGGTAAAAAAAGGAACAAAAAATCAATGTTGGAGTTTTGAAGAGGTAAAAAAAAAATAAATGTTGGAGTTTTGAAGAGGTAAAAAAAAAAAAAAGTTGGAGTTTTGAAGAGGTAAAAAAAGGAACAAAAAATCAATGTTGGAGTTTTGAAGAGGTAAAAAAAAAAAAAAAAAAATTGAGTTTTGAAGAGGTAAAAAAAAATAAAAAGTTGGAGTTTTGAAGAGGTAAAAAAAGGAACAAAAAATCAATGTTGGAGTTTTGAAGAGGTAAAAAAAAAATATAAAAAAAAATTGTGGAGTTTTGAAGAGGTAAAAAAAGGAACAAAAAATCAATGTTGGAGTTTTGAAGAGGTTAAAAAAAAAAAAATGTTGGAGTTTTGAAGAGGTAAAAAAAAAATATAAAAAAAAATTTAGGAGTTTTGAAGAGGTAAAAAAAGGAACAAAAAATCAATGTTGGAGTTTTGAAGAGGTTAAAAAAAAAAAAATGTTGGAGTTTTGATGAGGTAAAAAAAAAAAAATTTGGAGTTTTGAAGAGGTAAAAAAAGGAACAAAAAATCAATGTTGGAGTTTTGAAGAGGTAAAAAAAAATAAAAAAAAAGTTGGAGTTTTGAAGAGGTAAAAAAAAATAAAAAGTTGGAGTTTTGAAGAGGTAAAAAAAAAAAAAAAAAAAAAATGTGGAGTTTTGAAGAGGTAAAAAAAGGAACAAAAAATCAATGTTGGAGTTTTGAAGAGGTAAAAAAAAAAAAAATGTTGGAGTTTTGAAGAGGTAAAAAAAAAAAAAAAAAAATTGTTGGAGTTTTGAAGAGTTAAAAAAAAAAAAAAAAAAAAATGGAGTTTTGAAGAGGTAAAAAAAGGAACAAAAAATCAATGTTGGAGTTTTGAAGAGGTAAAAAAAAAAAAAAAAAATTGAGTTTTGAAGAGGTAAAAAAAAATAAAAAGTTGGAGTTTTGAAGAGGTAAAAAAAGGAACAAAAAATCAATGTTGGAGTTTTGAAGAGGTAAAAAAAAAAAAAAATGTTGGAGTTTTGAAGAGGTATAAAAAAAATAAAAAATTTAGGAGTTTTGAATAGGTAAAAAAAAAAAAAATTGTGGAGTTTTGAAGAGGTAAAAAAAAAAAAAAAAAGTGGAGTTTTGAAGAGGTAAAAAAAAAATAAAAAATTTAGGAGTTTTGAAGAGGTAAAAAAAAAAAAAAAAATGTGGAGTTTTGAAGAGGTAAAAAAAAAAAAATGGAGTTTTGAAGAGGTAAAAAAAATTAAAAATGTTGGAGTTTTGAAGAGGTAAAAAAGGTAGAATTATTTTAATGTTGGAGTTTTGAAGGGGTAAAAAAAAGAAATACATCTTTCAATGTTGGATTTTTGAAGAGGTAAAAAAAAAAAAAAAAAATGTTGGAGTTTTGAAGAGGTAAAAAAAAAAAAAAGTTGGACTTTTGAACAGGTAAAAAAGAAAGAATTCTTTTAATGTTGGAGGTTTGAAGAGGTAAAAAAAAAAAAAATGTTGGAGTTTTGAAGAGGTAAAAAAAAAAAAAATGTTGGAGTTTTGAAGAGGTAAAAAAAAAAAAAATGTTGGAATTTTGAAGAGATAAAAAAAAAAAAAAAAAATTTGAGTTTTGAAGAGGTAAAAAAAAAAAAATGTTGGAGTTTTGAAGAGGTAAAAAAAAAAAAAGTTGGAGTTTTGAAGAGGTAAAAAAAGGAACAAAAAATCAATGTTGGAGTTTTGAAGAGGTAAAAAAAAAAAAAAAAAAGTTGGAGTTTTGAAGAGGTAAAAAAAATAAAAAGTTGGAGTTTTGAAGAGGTAAAAAAAAAAAATAAAAAAAAATGTGGAGTTTTGAAGAGGTAAAAAAAGGAACAAAAAATCAATGTTGGAGTTTTGAAGAGGTAAAAAAAAAATAAATGTTGGAGTTTTGAAGAGGTAAAAAAAAAAAAAAGTTGGAGTTTTGAAGAGGTAAAAAAAAAAAAAAAAAAAAAATTGGAGTTTTGAAGAGGTAAAAAAAGGAACAAAAAATCAATGTTGGAGTTTTGAAGAGGTAAAAAAAAAAAAAAAAAAATTGAGTTTTGAAGAGGTAAAAAAAAATAAAAAGTTGGAGTTTTGAAGAGGTAAAAAAAGGAACAAAAAATCAATGTTGGAGTTTTGAAGAGGTAAAAAAAAAATATAAAAAAAAATTGTGGAGTTTTGAAGAGGTAAAAAAAGGAACAAAAAATCAATGTTGGAGTTTTGAAGAGGTTAAAAAAAAAAAAATGTTGGAGTTTTGAAGAGGTAAAAAAAAAATATAAAAAAAAATTTAGGAGTTTTGAAGAGGTAAAAAAAGGAACAAAAAATCAATGTTGGAGTTTTGAAGAGGTTAAAAAAAAAAAAATGTTGGAGTTTTGATGAGGTAAAAAAAAAAAAATTTGGAGTTTTGAAGAGGTAAAAAAAGGAACAAAAAATCAATGTTGGAGTTTTGAAGAGGTAAAAAAAAATAAAAAAAAAGTTGGAGTTTTGAAGAGGTAAAAAAAATAAAAAGTTGGAGTTTTGAAGAGGTAAAAAAAAAAAAAAAAAAAAAATGTGGAGTTTTGAAGAGGTAAAAAAAGGAACAAAAAATCAATGTTGGAGTTTTGAAGAGGTAAAAAAAAAAAAAATGTTGGAGTTTTGAAGAGGTAAAAAAAAAAAAAAAAAATTGTTGGAGTTTTGAAGAGTTAAAAAAAAAAAAAAAAAAAAAATGGAGTTTTGAAGAGGTAAAAAAAGGAACAAAAAATCAATGTTGGAGTTTTGAAGAGGTAAAAAAAAAAAAAAAAAAATTGAGTTTTGAAGAGGTAAAAAAAAAAAAAATTGGAGTTTTGAAGAGGTAAAAAAAAATAAAAAAAATTGGAGTTTTGAAGAGGTAAAAAAAAAAAAAAATGTTGGAGTTTTGAAGAGATAAAAAAAAAAAAAAAATTGAGTTTTGAAGAGGTAAAAAAAAAAAAAAATGTTGGAGTTTTGAAGAGATAAAAAAAAAAAAAAAAAATTGAGTTTTGAAGAGGTAAAAAAAAAAAATGTTGGAGTTTTGAAGAGGTAAAAAAAGGAACAAAAAATCAATGTTGGAGTTTTGAAGAGGTAAAGAAAAAAAAAATTGGAGTTTTGAAGAGGTAAAAAAAAAAAAAAAAAAGTTGGAGTTTTGAAGAGGTAAAAAAAAAAAAGTTGGACTTTTGAACAGGTAAAAAAGAAAGAATTCTTTTAATGTTGGAGTTTTGAAGAGGTAAAAAAAAAAAAAAGTTGGACTTTTGAAGAGGTACAGAAGAAAGATTTTTTTTTATTTTGGAGTTTTGAAGAGGTAAAAAAGTAGAATTCTTTTAATGTTGGAGTCTTGAATAGGTAAAACAAAAAAAAAATGTTGGAGTTTTGAAGAGGTAAAAAAGGTAGAATTCTTTTAATGTTGGAGTTTTGAAGAGGTAAAAAAAAGAAATACATCTTTCAATGTTGGATTTTTGAAGAGGTAAAAAAAAATTAAAAAAAATGTTGGAGTTTTGAAGAGGTAAAAAAAAAAAAAGTTGGACTTTTGAACAGGTAAAAAAGAAAGAAATATTTTAATGTTGGAGGTTTGAAGAGGTAAAACAAATAAAAAATAAAATAACGTTGGAGTTTTGAAGAGGTAAAATAAGAAAGAATTCTTTTAATGTTGGAGTTTTGAAGAGGTAAAAAAAAAAAAAGTTGGACTTTTGAAGAGGTACAAAAGAAAGATTTTTTTTAATGTTGGAGTTTTGAAGAGGTAAAAAAGAAAGAATTATATTAATGTTGGAGTTTTGAAGAGGTAAAAAAAGAAATAATTATTTTAATGTTGGAGTTTTGAAGAGGTAAAACAAATAAAAAATAAAATAATGTTGGAGTTTTGAAGAGGTAAAAAAGGTAGAATTCTTTTAATGTTGGAGTTTTGTAGAGGTAAAAAAAAAAAAAAAATTATGTTGGAGTTTTAGAGAGGTAAAAAAAAAAAACGTTGGACTTTTGAAGAGGTAGAAAAGAAAGAATTATTTTAATGTTGGAGTTTTGAAGAGGTAAAAAAAGAAATAAATATTTTAATGTTGGAGTTTTGAAGAGGTAAAAAAAAAAAAAAGAACGTTGGACTTTTGTAGAGGTAAAAAAATAAATAAATCTTTTAAGGTTGGAGTTTTGAAGAGGTAAAAAAAGAAAGAATTATTTTAATGTTGGAGTTTTGAAGAGGTAAAAAAAATTAAAAATGTTGGAGTTTTGAAGAGGTAAAAAAAAGAAATACATCTTTCAATGTTGGATTTTTGAAGAGGTAAAAAAAAATAAAAAAAAATGTTGGAGTTTTGAAGAGGTAAAAAAAAAAAAGTTGGACTTTTGAACAGGTAAAAAAGAAAGAATTCTTTTAATGTTGGAGGTTTGAAGAGGTAAAAAAAAAAAAATGTTGGAGTTTTGAAGAGGTAAAAAAAAAAAAATGTTGGAGTTTTGAAGAGGTAAAAAAAAAAAAAGTTGGAGTTTTGAAGAGGTAAAAAAAGGAACAAAAAATCAATGTTGGAGTTTTGAAGAGGTAAAAAAAAAAAAAAAAAAAGTTGGAGTTTTGAAGAGGTAAAAAAAAATAAAAAGTTGGAGTTTTGAAGAGGTAAAAAAAAAAAATAAAAAAAAATGTGGAGTTTTGAAGAGGTAAAAAAAGGAACAAAAAATCAATGTTGGAGTTTTGAAGAGGTAAAAAAAAAAAATAAAAAAAAATGTGGAGTTTTGAAGAGGTAAAAAAAGGAACAAAAAATAAATGTTGGAGTTTTGAAGAGGTAAAAAAAAAAAAAAAAAAAGTTGGAGTTTTGAAGAGGTAAAAAAAAAAAAAAGTTGGAGTTTTGAAGAGGTAAAAAAAAAAAAAAAAGTTGGAGTTTTGAAGAGGTAAAAAAAAAAATAAAAAAAAATGTGGAGTTTTGAAGAGGTAAAAAAAGGAACAAAAAATCAATGTTGGAGTTTTGAAGAGGTAAAAAAAAAAAATAAAAAAAAATGTGGAGTTTTGAAGAGGTAAAAAAAGGAACAAAAAATAAATGTTGGAGTTTTGAAGAGGTAAAAAAAAAAAAAAAAAAGTTGGAGTTTTGAAGAGGTAAAAAAAAAAAAAAGTTGGAGTTTTGAAGAGGTAAAAAAAAAAAAAAAAAAAAAATTGGAGTTTTGAAGAGGTAAAAAAAGGAACAAAAAATCAATGTTGGAGTTTTGAAGAGGTAAAAAAAAAAAAAAAAAAAATTGAGTTTTGAAGAGGTAAAAAAAAATAAAAAGTTGGAGTTTTGAAGAGGTAAAAAAAGGAACAAAAAATCAATGTTGGAGTTTTGAAGAGGTAAAAAAAAAATATAAAAAAAAATTGTGGAGTTTTGAAGAGGTAAAAAAAGGAACAAAAAATCAATGTTGGAGTTTTGAAGAGGTTAAAAAAAAAAAAATGTTGGAGTTTTGAAGAGGTAAAAAAAAAAAAAAAAAATTTAGGAGTTTTGAAGAGGTAAAAAGAAAAAAAAAATTGTGGAGTTTTGAAGAGGTAAAAAAAAAAAAAAAAAAATTGTGGAGTTTTGAAGAGGTAAAAAAAAAAAAAATGTTGGAGTTTTGAAGAGGTAAAAAAAAAAAAAAAATTTAGGAGTTTTGAATAGGTAAAAAAAGGAACAAAAAATCAATGTTGGAGTTTTGAAGAGGTAAAAATAAAAAAATGTTGGAGTTTTGAAGAGGTAAAAAAAAAAAAAATTTGGAGTTTTGAAGAGGTAAAAAAAAAAAAAAATGTTGGAGTTTTGAAGAGGTAAAAAAGAAAGGAATCCTTTAATGTTGGAGTTTTGAAGAGGTAAAAAAAGGAACAAAAAATCAATGTTGGAGTTTTGAAGAGGTAAAAAAAAAAAAAAATGGAGTTTTGAAGAGGTAAAAAAAAAGAATGTTGGAGTTTTGAAGAGGTAAAAAAAAAAAATTAACGTTGGAGTTTTGAAGAGGTAAAGAAAAAAAAAAAAAAGTTGGAGTTTTGAAGAGGTAAAAAAAAAAAGTTGGACTTTTGAACAGGTAAAAAAGAAAGAATTCTTTTAATGTTGGAGTTTTGAAGAGGTAAAAAAAAAAAAAAGTTGGACTTTTGAAGAGGTACAGAAGAAAGATTTTTTTTAATGTTGGAGTTTTGAAGAGGTAAAAAAGTAGAATTCTTTTAATGTTGGAGTCTTGAATAGGTAAAACAAAAAAAAAATGTTGGAGTTTTGAAGAGGTAAAAAAGGTAGAATTCTTTTAATGTTGGAGTTTTGAAGAGGTAAAAAAAAGAAATACATCTTTCAATGTTGGATTTTTGAAGAGGTAAAAAAAAATTAAAAAAAATGTTGGAGTTTTGAAGAGGTAAAAAAAAAAAAAGTTGGACTTTTGAACAGGTAAAAAAGAAAGAAATATTTTAATGTTGGAGGTTTGAAGAGGTAAAACAAATAAAAAATAAAATAATGTTGGAGTTTTGAAGAGGTAAAATAAGAAAGAATTCTTTTAATGTTGGAGTTTTGAAGAGGTAAAAAAAAAAAAAGTTGGACTTTTGAAGAGGTACAAAAGAAAGATTTTTTTTAATGTTGGAGTTTTGAAGAGGTAAAAAAAAAAAAAAAAAAAATTAGGTTGGAGTTTTAGAGAGGTAAAAAAAAATGTTGGAGTTTTGAAGAGGAAAAAAAGAAAGAATTATATTAATGTTGGAGTTTTGAAGAGGTAAAAAAAGAAATAATTATTTTAATGTTGGAGTTTTGAAGAGGTAAAACAAATAAAAAATAAAATAATGTTGGAGTTTTGAAGAGGTAAAAAAGGTAGAATTCTTTTAATGTTGGAGTTTTGTAGAGGTAAAAAAAAAAAAAAAATTATGTTGGAGTTTTAGAGAGGTAAAAAAAAAAAATGTTGGACTTTTGAAGAGGTAGAAAAGAAAGAATTATTTTAATGTTGGAGTTTTGAAGAGGTAAAAAAAGAAATAAATATTTTAATGTTGGAGTTTTGAAGAGGTAAAAAAAAAAAAAAGAACGTTGGACTTTTGTAGAGGTAAAAAAATAAATAAATCTTTTAATGTTGGAGTTTTGAAGAGGTAAAAAAAGAAAGAATTATTTTAATGTTGGAGTTTTGAAGAGGTAAAAAAAATTAAAAATGTTGGAGTTTTGAAGAGGTAAAAAAGGTAGAATTCTTTTAATGTTGGAGTTTTGAAGAGGTAAAAAAAAGAAATACATCTTTCAATGTTGGATTTTTGAAGAGGTAAAAAAAAAAAAAAAAAAATGTTGGAGTTTTGAAGAGGTAAAAAAAAAAAAGTTGGACTTTTGAACAGGTAAAAAAGAAAGAATTCTTTTAATGTTGGAGGTTTGAAGAGGTAAAAAAAAAAAAAATGTTGGAGTTTTGAAGAGGTAAAAAAAAAAAAAAAAAATTTTGGAGTTTTGAAGAGGTAAAAAAAAAAAAATGTTGGAGTTTTGAAGAGGTAAAAAAAAAAAAAGTTGGAGTTTTGAAGAGGTAAAAAAAGGAACAAAAAATCAATGTTGGAGTTTTGAAGAGGTAAAAAAAAAAAAAAAAAAAGTTGGAGTTTTGAAGAGGTAAAAAAAAATAAAAAGTTGGAGTTTTGAAGAGGTAAAAAAAAAAAATAAAAAAAAATGTGGAGTTTTGAAGAGGTAAAAAAAGGAACAAAAAATCAATGTTGGAGTTTTGAAGAGGTAAAAAAAAAAAAAATGTTGGAGTTTTGAAGAGGTAAAAAAAAAAAAAAAAAAAGTTGGAGTTTTGAAGAGGTAAAAAAAAAAAAAAGTTGGAGTTTTGAAGAGGTAAAAAAAAAAAAAAAAAAAAATTGGAGTTTTGAAGAGGTAAAAAAAGGAACAAAAAATCAATGTTGGAGTTTTGAAGAGGTAAAAAAAAAAAAAAAAAAATTGAGTTTTGAAGAGGTAAAAAAAAATAAAAAGTTGGAGTTTTGAAGAGGTAAAAAAAGGAACAAAAAATCAATGTTGGAGTTTTGAAGAGGTAAAAAAAAAAAATAAAAAAAAATTGTGGAGTTTTGAAGAGGTAAAAAAAGGAACAAAAAATCAATGTTGGAGTTTTGAAGAGGTTAAAAAAAAAAATGTTGGAGTTTTGAAGAGGTAAAAAAAAAAAAAAATGTTGGAGTTTTGAAGAGGTAAAAAAAAAATATAAAAAAAAATTTAGGAGTTTTGAAGAGGTAAAAAAAGGAACAAAAAATCAATGTTGGAGTTTTGAAGAGGTTAAAAAAAAAAAAATGTTGGAGTTTTGATGAGGTAAAAAAAAAAAAATTTGGAGTTTTGAAGAGGTAAAAAAAGGAACAAAAAATCAATGTTGGAGTTTTGAAGAGGTAAAAAAAAATAAAAAAAAAGTTGGAGTTTTGAAGAGGTAAAAAAAATAAAAAGTTGGAGTTTTGAAGAGGTAAAAAAAAAAAAAAAAAATAAAAAGTTGGAGTTTTGAAGAGGTAAAAAAAAAAAAAAAGTGGAGTTTTGAAGAGGTAAAAAAAAAAAAAAAAATGTGGAGTTTTGAAGAGGTAAAAAAAAAAAAATGGAGTTTTGAAGAGGTAAAAAAAAAAAAATTGGAGTTTTGAAGAGGTAAAAAAAAAAAAAAAAAATTGGAGTTTTGAAGAGGTAAAAAAAAAAAAAATGTTGGAGTTTTGAAGAGATAAAAAAAAAAAAAAAATTGACTTTTGAAGAGGTAAAAAAAAAAAAAAAGTTGGAGTTTTGAAGAGGTAAAAAAAGGAACAAAAAATCAATGTTGGAGTTTTGAAGAGGTAAAGAAAAAAAAAAATTGGAGTTTTGAAGAGGTAAAAAAAAAAAAAAAAAAGTTGGAGTTTTGAAGAGGTAAAAAAAAAAAAGTTGGACTTTTGAACAGGTAAAAAAGAAAGAATTCTTTTAATGTTGGAGTTTTGAAGAGGTAAAAAAAGAAAGAATTATTTTAATGTTGGAGTTTTGAAGAGGTAAAAAAAATTAAAAATGTTGGAGTTTTGAAGAGGTAAAAAAGGTAGAATTATTTTAATGTTGGAGTTTTGAAGGGGTAAAAAAAAGAAATACATCTTTCAATGTTGGATTTTTGAAGAGGTAAAAAAAAAAAAAAAAAATGTTGGAGTTTTGAAGAGGTAAAAAAAAAAAAAAGTTGGACTTTTGAACAGGTAAAAAAGAAAGAATTCTTTTAATGTTGGAGGTTTGAAGAGGTAAAAAAAAAAAAAATGTTGGAGTTTTGAAGAGGTAAAAAAAAAAAAAATGTTGGAGTTTTGAAGAGGTAAAAAAAAAAAAAAATGTTGGAATTTTGAAGAGATAAAAAAAAAAAAAAAAAATTTGAGTTTTGAAGAGGTAAAAAAAAAAAAATGTTGGAGTTTTGAAGAGGTAAAAAAAAAAAAAGTTGGAGTTTTGAAGAGGTAAAAAAAGGAACAAAAAATCAATGTTGGAGTTTTGAAGAGGTAAAAAAAAAAAAAAAAAGTTGGAGTTTTGAAGAGGTAAAAAAAATAAAAAGTTGGAGTTTTGAAGAGGTAAAAAAAAAAAATAAAAAAAAATGTGGAGTTTTGAAGAGGTAAAAAAAGGAACAAAAAATCAATGTTGGAGTTTTGAAGAGGTAAAAAAAAAATAAATGTTGGAGTTTTGAAGAGGTAAAAAAAAAAAAAAGTTGGAGTTTTGAAGAGGTAAAAAAAGGAACAAAAAATCAATGTTGGAGTTTTGAAGAGGTAAAAAAAAAAAAAAAAAATTGAGTTTTGAAGAGGTAAAAAAAAATAAAAAGTTGGAGTTTTGAAGAGGTAAAAAAAGGAACAAAAAATCAATGTTGGAGTTTTGAAGAGGTAAAAAAAAAATATAAAAAAAAATTGTGGAGTTTTGAAGAGGTAAAAAAAGGAACAAAAAATCAATGTTGGAGTTTTGAAGAGGTTAAAAAAAAAAAAATGTTGGAGTTTTGAAGAGGTAAAAAAAAAATATAAAAAAAAATTTAGGAGTTTTGAAGAGGTAAAAAAAGGAACAAAAAATCAATGTTGGAGTTTTGAAGAGGTTAAAAAAAAAAAAATGTTGGAGTTTTGATGAGGTAAAAAAAAAAAAATTTGGAGTTTTGAAGAGGTAAAAAAAGGAACAAAAAATCAATGTTGGAGTTTTGAAGAGGTAAAAAAAAATAAAAAAAAAGTTGGAGTTTTGAAGAGGTAAAAAAAAATAAAAAGTTGGAGTTTTGAAGAGGTAAAAAAAAAAAAAAAAAAAAAATGTGGAGTTTTGAAGAGGTAAAAAAAGGAACAAAAAATCAATGTTGGAGTTTTGAAGAGGTAAAAAAAAAAAAAATGTTGGAGTTTTGAAGAGGTAAAAAAAAAAAAAAAAAATTGTTGGAGTTTTGAAGAGTTAAAAAAAAAAAAAAAAAAAAATGGAGTTTTGAAGAGGTAAAAAAAGGAACAAAAAATCAATGTTGGAGTTTTGAAGAGGTAAAAAAAAAAAAAAAAAAATTGAGTTTTGAAGAGGTAAAAAAAAATAAAAAGTTGGAGTTTTGAAGAGGTAAAAAAAGGAACAAAAAATCAATGTTGGAGTTTTGAAGAGGTAAAAAAAAAAAAAAATGTTGGAGTTTTGAAGAGGTATAAAAAAAATAAAAAATTTAGGAGTTTTGAATAGGTAAAAAAAAAAAAAATTGTGGAGTTTTGAAGAGGTAAAAAAAAAAAAAAAAAAGTGGAGTTTTGAAGAGGTAAAAAAAAAATAAAAAATTTAGGAGTTTTGAAGAGGTAAAAAAAAAAAAAAAAATGTGGAGTTTTGAAGAGGTAAAAAAAAAAAAATGGAGTTTTGAAGAGGTAAAAAAAATTAAAAATGTTGGAGTTTTGAAGAGGTAAAAAAGGTAGAATTATTTTAATGTTGGAGTTTTGAAGGGGTAAAAAAAAGAAATACATCTTTCAATGTTGGATTTTTGAAGAGGTAAAAAAAAAAAAAAAAAATGTTGGAGTTTTGAAGAGGTAAAAAAAAAAAAAAGTTGGACTTTTGAACAGGTAAAAAAGAAAGAATTCTTTTAATGTTGGAGGTTTGAAGAGGTAAAAAAAAAAAAAATGTTGGAGTTTTGAAGAGGTAAAAAAAAAAAAAATGTTGGAGTTTTGAAGAGGTAAAAAAAAAAAAAATGTTGGAATTTTGAAGAGATAAAAAAAAAAAAAAAAATTTGAGTTTTGAAGAGGTAAAAAAAAAAAAATGTTGGAGTTTTGAAGAGGTAAAAAAAAAAAAAGTTGGAGTTTTGAAGAGGTAAAAAAAGGAACAAAAAATCAATGTTGGAGTTTTGAAGAGGTAAAAAAAAAAAAAAAAAAGTTGGAGTTTTGAAGAGGTAAAAAAAATAAAAAGTTGGAGTTTTGAAGAGGTAAAAAAAAAAAATAAAAAAAAATGTGGAGTTTTGAAGAGGTAAAAAAAGGAACAAAAAATCAATGTTGGAGTTTTGAAGAGGTAAAAAAAAAATAAATGTTGGAGTTTTGAAGAGGTAAAAAAAAAAAAAAGTTGGAGTTTTGAAGAGGTAAAAAAAAAAAAAAAAAAAAAATTGGAGTTTTGAAGAGGTAAAAAAAGGAACAAAAAATCAATGTTGGAGTTTTGAAGAGGTAAAAAAAAAAAAAAAAAAATTGAGTTTTGAAGAGGTAAAAAAAAATAAAAAGTTGGAGTTTTGAAGAGGTAAAAAAAGGAACAAAAAATCAATGTTGGAGTTTTGAAGAGGTAAAAAAAAAATATAAAAAAAAATTGTGGAGTTTTGAAGAGGTAAAAAAAGGAACAAAAAATCAATGTTGGAGTTTTGAAGAGGTTAAAAAAAAAAAAATGTTGGAGTTTTGAAGAGGTAAAAAAAAAATATAAAAAAAAATTTAGGAGTTTTGAAGAGGTAAAAAAAGGAACAAAAAATCAATGTTGGAGTTTTGAAGAGGTTAAAAAAAAAAAAATGTTGGAGTTTTGATGAGGTAAAAAAAAAAAAATTTGGAGTTTTGAAGAGGTAAAAAAAGGAACAAAAAATCAATGTTGGAGTTTTGAAGAGGTAAAAAAAAATAAAAAAAAAGTTGGAGTTTTGAAGAGGTAAAAAAAATAAAAAGTTGGAGTTTTGAAGAGGTAAAAAAAAAAAAAAAAAAAAATGTGGAGTTTTGAAGAGGTAAAAAAAGGAACAAAAAATCAATGTTGGAGTTTTGAAGAGGTAAAAAAAAAAAAAATGTTGGAGTTTTGAAGAGGTAAAAAAAAAAAAAAAAATTGTTGGAGTTTTGAAGAGTTAAAAAAAAAAAAAAAAAAAAAATGGAGTTTTGAAGAGGTAAAAAAAGGAACAAAAAATCAATGTTGGAGTTTTGAAGAGGTAAAAAAAAAAAAAAAAAAAAAAAGTTGGAGTTTTGAAGAGGTAAAAAAAAAAAAAAAAGTGGAGTTTTGAAGAGGTAAAAAAAAAAAAAAAATGTGGAGTTTTGAAGAGGTAAAAAAAAAAAAATGGAGTTTTGAAGAGGTAAAAAAAAAAAAAATTGGAGTTTTGAAGAGGTAAAAAAAAAAAAAAAAAATTGGAGTTTTGAAGAGGTAAAAAAAAAAAAAAATGTTGGAGTTTTGAAGAGATAAAAAAAAAAAAAAAATTGACTTTTGAAGAGGTAAAAAAAAAAAAAAAGTTGGAGTTTTGAAGAGGTAAAAAAAGGAACAAAAAATCAATGTTGGAGTTTTGAAGAGGTAAAGAAAAAAAAAAATTGGAGTTTTGAAGAGGTAAAAAAAAAAAAAAAAAAGTTGGAGTTTTGAAGAGGTAAAAAAAAAAAAGTTGGACTTTTGAACAGGTAAAAAAGAAAGAATTCTTTTAATGTTGGAGTTTTGAAGAGGTAAAAAAAGAAAGAATTATTTTAATGTTGGAGTTTTGAAGAGGTAAAAAAAATTAAAAATGTTGGAGTTTTGAAGAGGTAAAAAAGGTAGAATTATTTTAATGTTGGAGTTTTGAAGGGGTAAAAAAAAGAAATACATCTTTCAATGTTGGATTTTTGAAGAGGTAAAAAAAAAAAAAAAAAATGTTGGAGTTTTGAAGAGGTAAAAAAAAAAAAAAGTTGGACTTTTGAACAGGTAAAAAAGAAAGAATTCTTTTAATGTTGGAGGTTTGAAGAGGTAAAAAAAAAAAAAATGTTGGAGTTTTGAAGAGGTAAAAAAAAAAAAAATGTTGGAGTTTTGAAGAGGTAAAAAAAAAAAAAAATGTTGGAATTTTGAAGAGATAAAAAAAAAAAAAAAAAATTTGAGTTTTGAAGAGGTAAAAAAAAAAAAATGTTGGAGTTTTGAAGAGGTAAAAAAAAAAAAAGTTGGAGTTTTGAAGAGGTAAAAAAAGGAACAAAAAATCAATGTTGGAGTTTTGAAGAGGTAAAAAAAAAAAAAAAAAAGTTGGAGTTTTGAAGAGGTAAAAAAAATAAAAAGTTGGAGTTTTGAAGAGGTAAAAAAAAAAAATAAAAAAAAATGTGGAGTTTTGAAGAGGTAAAAAAAGGAACAAAAAATCAATGTTGGAGTTTTGAAGAGGTAAAAAAAAAATAAATGTTGGAGTTTTGAAGAGGTAAAAAAAAAAAAAAGTTGGAGTTTTGAAGAGGTAAAAAAAGGAACAAAAAATCAATGTTGGAGTTTTGAAGAGGTAAAAAAAAAAAAAAAAAAATTGAGTTTTGAAGAGGTAAAAAAAAATAAAAAGTTGGAGTTTTGAAGAGGTAAAAAAAGGAACAAAAAATCAATGTTGGAGTTTTGAAGAGGTAAAAAAAAAATATAAAAAAAAATTGTGGAGTTTTGAAGAGGTAAAAAAAGGAACAAAAAATCAATGTTGGAGTTTTGAAGAGGTTAAAAAAAAAAAAATGTTGGAGTTTTGAAGAGGTAAAAAAAAAATATAAAAAAAAATTTAGGAGTTTTGAAGAGGTAAAAAAAGGAACAAAAAATCAATGTTGGAGTTTTGAAGAGGTTAAAAAAAAAAAAATGTTGGAGTTTTGATGAGGTAAAAAAAAAAAAATTTGGAGTTTTGAAGAGGTAAAAAAAGGAACAAAAAATCAATGTTGGAGTTTTGAAGAGGTAAAAAAAAATAAAAAAAAAGTTGGAGTTTTGAAGAGGTAAAAAAAAATAAAAAGTTGGAGTTTTGAAGAGGTAAAAAAAAAAAAAAAAAAAAAATGTGGAGTTTTGAAGAGGTAAAAAAAGGAACAAAAAATCAATGTTGGAGTTTTGAAGAGGTAAAAAAAAAAAAAATGTTGGAGTTTTGAAGAGGTAAAAAAAAAAAAAAAAAATTGTTGGAGTTTTGAAGAGTTAAAAAAAAAAAAAAAAAAAAATGGAGTTTTGAAGAGGTAAAAAAAGGAACAAAAAATCAATGTTGGAGTTTTGAAGAGGTAAAAAAAAAAAAAAAAAAATTGAGTTTTGAAGAGGTAAAAAAAAATAAAAAGTTGGAGTTTTGAAGAGGTAAAAAAAGGAACAAAAAATCAATGTTGGAGTTTTGAAGAGGTAAAAAAAAAAAAAAATGTTGGAGTTTTGAAGAGGTATAAAAAAAATAAAAAATTTAGGAGTTTTGAATAGGTAAAAAAAAAAAAAATTGTGGAGTTTTGAAGAGGTAAAAAAAAAAAAAAAAGTGGAGTTTTGAAGAGGTAAAAAAAAAATAAAAAATTTAGGAGTTTTGAAGAGGTAAAAAAAAAAAAAAAAATGTGGAGTTTTGAAGAGGTAAAAAAAAAAAAATGGAGTTTTGAAGAGGTAAAAAAAATTAAAAATGTTGGAGTTTTGAAGAGGTAAAAAAGGTAGAATTATTTTAATGTTGGAGTTTTGAAGGGGTAAAAAAAAGAAATACATCTTTCAATGTTGGATTTTTGAAGAGGTAAAAAAAAAAAAAAAAAATGTTGGAGTTTTGAAGAGGTAAAAAAAAAAAAAAGTTGGACTTTTGAACAGGTAAAAAAGAAAGAATTCTTTTAATGTTGGAGGTTTGAAGAGGTAAAAAAAAAAAAAATGTTGGAGTTTTGAAGAGGTAAAAAAAAAAAAAATGTTGGAGTTTTGAAGAGGTAAAAAAAAAAAAAATGTTGGAATTTTGAAGAGATAAAAAAAAAAAAAAAAATTTGAGTTTTGAAGAGGTAAAAAAAAAAAAATGTTGGAGTTTTGAAGAGGTAAAAAAAAAAAAAGTTGGAGTTTTGAAGAGGTAAAAAAAGGAACAAAAAATCAATGTTGGAGTTTTGAAGAGGTAAAAAAAAAAAAAAAAAAGTTGGAGTTTTGAAGAGGTAAAAAAAATAAAAAGTTGGAGTTTTGAAGAGGTAAAAAAAAAAAAAAAAAAAAAATGTGGAGTTTTGAAGAGGTAAAAAAAGGAACAAAAAATCAATGTTGGAGTTTTGAAGAGGTAAAAAAAAAATAAATGTTGGAGTTTTGAAGAGGTAAAAAAAAAAAAAAGTTGGAGTTTTGAAGAGGTAAAAAAAAAAAAAAAAAAAAAATTGGAGTTTTGAAGAGGTAAAAAAAGGAACAAAAAATCAATGTTGGAGTTTTGAAGAGGTAAAAAAAAAAAAAAAAAAATTGAGTTTTGAAGAGGTAAAAAAAAATAAAAAGTTGGAGTTTTGAAGAGGTAAAAAAAGGAACAAAAAATCAATGTTGGAGTTTTGAAGAGGTAAAAAAAAAATATAAAAAAAAATTGTGGAGTTTTGAAGAGGTAAAAAAAGGAACAAAAAATCAATGTTGGAGTTTTGAAGAGGTTAAAAAAAAAAAAATGTTGGAGTTTTGAAGAGGTAAAAAAAAAATATAAAAAAAAATTTAGGAGTTTTGAAGAGGTAAAAAAAGGAACAAAAAATCAATGTTGGAGTTTTGAAGAGGTTAAAAAAAAAAAAATGTTGGAGTTTTGATGAGGTAAAAAAAAAAAAATTTGGAGTTTTGAAGAGGTAAAAAAAGGAACAAAAAATCAATGTTGGAGTTTTGAAGAGGTAAAAAAAAATAAAAAAAAAGTTGGAGTTTTGAAGAGGTAAAAAAAATAAAAAGTTGGAGTTTTGAAGAGGTAAAAAAAAAAAAAAAAAAAAAATGTGGAGTTTTGAAGAGGTAAAAAAAGGAACAAAAAATCAATGTTGGAGTTTTGAAGAGGTAAAAAAAAAAAAAATGTTGGAGTTTTGAAGAGGTAAAAAAAAAAAAAAAAAATTGTTGGAGTTTTGAAGAGTTAAAAAAAAAAAAAAAAAAAAAATGGAGTTTTGAAGAGGTAAAAAAAGGAACAAAAAATCAATGTTGGAGTTTTGAAGAGGTAAAAAAAAAAAAAAAAAAATTGAGTTTTGAAGAGGTAAAAAAAAATAAAAAGTTGGAGTTTTGAAGAGGTAAAAAAAGGAACAAAAAATCAATGTTGGAGTTTTGAAGAGGTAAAAAAAAAAAAAAATGTTGGAGTTTTGAAGAGGTATAAAAAAAATAAAAAATTTAGGAGTTTTGAATAGGTAAAAAAAAAAAAAATTGTGGAGTTTTGAAGAGGTAAAAAAAAAAAAAAAAAGTGGAGTTTTGAAGAGGTAAAAAAAAAATAAAAAATTTAGGAGTTTTGAAGAGGTAAAAAAAAAAAAAAAAATGTGGAGTTTTGAAGAGGTAAAAAAAAAAAAAATGGAGTTTTGAAGAGGTAAAAAAAAAAAAAATTGGAGTTTTGAAGAGGTAAAAAAAAATAAAAAAAATTGGAGTTTTGAAGAGGTAAAAAAAAAAAAAAATGTTGGAGTTTTGAAGAGATAAAAAAAAAAAAAAAATTGAGTTTTGAAGAGGTAAAAAAAAAAAAAAATGTTGGAGTTTTGAAGAGATAAAAAAAAAAAAAAAAAATTGAGTTTTGAAGAGGTAAAAAAAAAAAATGTTGGAGTTTTGAAGAGGTAAAAAAAGGAACAAAAAATCAATGTTGGAGTTTTGAAGAGGTAAAGAAAAAAAAAATTGGAGTTTTGAAGAGGTAAAAAAAAAAAAAAAAAAGTTGGAGTTTTGAAGAGGTAAAAAAAAAAAAGTTGGACTTTTGAACAGGTAAAAAAGAAAGAATTCTTTTAATGTTGGAGTTTTGAAGAGGTAAAAAAAAAAAAAAGTTGGACTTTTGAAGAGGTACAGAAGAAAGATTTTTTTTTATTTTGGAGTTTTGAAGAGGTAAAAAAGTAGAATTCTTTTAATGTTGGAGTCTTGAATAGGTAAAACAAAAAAAAAATGTTGGAGTTTTGAAGAGGTAAAAAAGGTAGAATTCTTTTAATGTTGGAGTTTTGAAGAGGTAAAAAAAAGAAATACATCTTTCAATGTTGGATTTTTGAAGAGGTAAAAAAAAATTAAAAAAAATGTTGGAGTTTTGAAGAGGTAAAAAAAAAAAAAATTGGACTTTTGAACAGGTAAAAAAGAAAGAAATATTTTAATGTTGGAGGTTTGAAGAGGTAAAACAAATAAAAAATAAAATAACGTTGGAGTTTTGAAGAGGTAAAATAAGAAAGAATTCTTTTAATGTTGGAGTTTTGAAGAGGTAAAAAAAAAAAAAGTTGGACTTTTGAAGAGGTACAAAAGAAAGATTTTTTTTAATGTTGGAGTTTTGAAGAGGTAAAAAAGAAAGAATTATATTAATGTTGGAGTTTTGAAGAGGTAAAAAAAGAAATAATTATTTTAATGTTGGAGTTTTGAAGAGGTAAAACAAATAAAAAATAAAATAATGTTGGAGTTTTGAAGAGGTAAAAAAGGTAGAATTCTTTTAATGTTGGAGTTTTGTAGAGGTAAAAAAAAAAAAAAAATTATGTTGGAGTTTTAGAGAGGTAAAAAAAAAAAACGTTGGACTTTTGAAGAGGTAGAAAAGAAAGAATTATTTTAATGTTGGAGTTTTGAAGAGGTAAAAAAAGAAATAAATATTTTAATGTTGGAGTTTTGAAGAGGTAAAAAAAAAAAAAAGAACGTTGGACTTTTGTAGAGGTAAAAAAATAAATAAATCTTTTAATGTTGGAGTTTTGAAGAGGTAAAAAAAGAAAGAATTATTTTAATGTTGGAGTTTTGAAGAGGTAAAAAAAATTAAAAATGTTGGAGTTTTGAAGAGGTAAAAAAAAGAAATACATCTTTCAATGTTGGATTTTTGAAGAGGTAAAAAAAAATAAAAAAAAATGTTGGAGTTTTGAAGAGGTAAAAAAAAAAAAGTTGGACTTTTGAACAGGTAAAAAAGAAAGAATTCTTTTAATGTTGGAGGTTTGAAGAGGTAAAAAAAAAAAAATGTTGGAGTTTTGAAGAGGTAAAAAAAAAAAAAAAAAATTTTGGAGTTTTGAAGAGGTAAAAAAAAAAAAATGTTGGAGTTTTGAAGAGGTAAAAAAAAAAAAAGTTGGAGTTTTGAAGAGGTAAAAAAAGGAACAAAAAATCAATGTTGGAGTTTTGAAGAGGTAAAAAAAAAAAATAAAAAAAAATGTGGAGTTTTGAAGAGGTAAAAAAAGGAACAAAAAATCAATGTTGGAGTTTTGAAGAGGTAAAAAAAAAAAATAAAAAAAAATGTGGAGTTTTGAAGAGGTAAAAAAAGGAACAAAAAATAAATGTTGGAGTTTTGAAGAGGTAAAAAAAAAAAAAAAAAAAGTTGGAGTTTTGAAGAGGTAAAAAAAAAAAAAAGTTGGAGTTTTGAAGAGGTAAAAAAAAAAAAAAAAGTTGGAGTTTTGAAGAGGTAAAAAAAAAAATAAAAAAAAATGTGGAGTTTTGAAGAGGTAAAAAAAGGAACAAAAAATCAATGTTGGAGTTTTGAAGAGGTAAAAAAAAAAAATAAAAAAAAATGTGGAGTTTTGAAGAGGTAAAAAAAGGAACAAAAAATAAATGTTGGAGTTTTGAAGAGGTAAAAAAAAAAAAAAAAAAGTTGGAGTTTTGAAGAGGTAAAAAAAAAAAAAAGTTGGAGTTTTGAAGAGGTAAAAAAAAAAAAAAAAAAAAATTGGAGTTTTGAAGAGGTAAAAAAAGGAACAAAAAATCAATGTTGGAGTTTTGAAGAGGTAAAAAAAAAAAAAAAAAAAATTGAGTTTTGAAGAGGTAAAAAAAAATAAAAAGTTGGAGTTTTGAAGAGGTAAAAAAAGGAACAAAAAATCAATGTTGGAGTTTTGAAGAGGTAAAAAAAAAATATAAAAAAAAATTGTGGAGTTTTGAAGAGGTAAAAAAAGGAACAAAAAATCAATGTTGGAGTTTTGAAGAGGTTAAAAAAAAAAAAATGTTGGAGTTTTGAAGAGGTAAAAAAAAAAAAAAAAAATTTAGGAGTTTTGAAGAGGTAAAAAGAAAAAAAAATTGTGGAGTTTTGAAGAGGTAAAAAAAAAAAAAAAAAAATTGTGGAGTTTTGAAGAGGTAAAAAAAAAAAAAATGTTGGAGTTTTGAAGAGGTAAAAAAAAAAAAAAAATTTAGGAGTTTTGAATAGGTAAAAAAAGGAACAAAAAATCAATGTTGGAGTTTTGAAGAGGTAAAAATAAAAAAATGTTGGAGTTTTGAAGAGGTAAAAAAAAAAAAAATTTGGAGTTTTGAAGAGGTAAAAAAAAAAAAAAATGTTGGAGTTTTGAAGAGGTAAAAAAGAAAGGAATCCTTTAATGTTGGAGTTTTGAAGAGGTAAAAAAAGGAACAAAAAATCAATGTTGGAGTTTTGAAGAGGTAAAAAAAAAAAAAAATGGAGTTTTGAAGAGGTAAAAAAAAAGAATGTTGGAGTTTTGAAGAGGTAAAAAAAAAAAATTAACGTTGGAGTTTTGAAGAGGTAAAGAAAAAAAAAAAAAAGTTGGAGTTTTGAAGAGGTAAAAAAAAAAAGTTGGACTTTTGAACAGGTAAAAAAGAAAGAATTCTTTTAATGTTGGAGTTTTGAAGAGGTAAAAAAAAAAAAAAGTTGGACTTTTGAAGAGGTACAGAAGAAAGATTTTTTTTAATGTTGGAGTTTTGAAGAGGTAAAAAAGTAGAATTCTTTTAATGTTGGAGTCTTGAATAGGTAAAACAAAAAAAAAATGTTGGAGTTTTGAAGAGGTAAAAAAGGTAGAATTCTTTTAATGTTGGAGTTTTGAAGAGGTAAAAAAAAGAAATACATCTTTCAATGTTGGATTTTTGAAGAGGTAAAAAAAAATTAAAAAAAATGTTGGAGTTTTGAAGAGGTAAAAAAAAAAAAAGTTGGACTTTTGAACAGGTAAAAAAGAAAGAAATATTTTAATGTTGGAGGTTTGAAGAGGTAAAACAAATAAAAAATAAAATAATGTTGGAGTTTTGAAGAGGTAAAATAAGAAAGAATTCTTTTAATGTTGGAGTTTTGAAGAGGTAAAAAAAAAAAAAGTTGGACTTTTGAAGAGGTACAAAAGAAAGATTTTTTTTAATGTTGGAGTTTTGAAGAGGTAAAAAAAAAAAATAAAAAAATTAGGTTGGAGTTTTAGAGAGGTAAAAAAAAATGTTGGAGTTTTGAAGAGGAAAAAAAGAAAGAATTATATTAATGTTGGAGTTTTGAAGAGGTAAAAAAAGAAATAATTATTTTAATGTTGGAGTTTTGAAGAGGTAAAACAAATAAAAAATAAAATAATGTTGGAGTTTTGAAGAGGTAAAAAAGGTAGAATTCTTTTAATGTTGGAGTTTTGTAGAGGTAAAAAAAAAAAAAAAATTATGTTGGAGTTTTAGAGAGGTAAAAAAAAAAAATGTTGGACTTTTGAAGAGGTAGAAAAGAAAGAATTATTTTAATGTTGGAGTTTTGAAGAGGTAAAAAAAGAAATAAATATTTTAATGTTGGAGTTTTGAAGAGGTAAAAAAAAAAAAAAGAACGTTGGACTTTTGTAGAGGTAAAAAAATAAATAAATCTTTTAATGTTGGAGTTTTGAAGAGGTAAAAAAAGAAAGAATTATTTTAATGTTGGAGTTTTGAAGAGGTAAAAAAAATTAAAAATGTTGGAGTTTTGAAGAGGTAAAAAAGGTAGAATTCTTTTAATGTTGGAGTTTTGAAGAGGTAAAAAAAAGAAATACATCTTTCAATGTTGGATTTTTGAAGAGGTAAAAAAAAAAAAAAAAAAATGTTGGAGTTTTGAAGAGGTAAAAAAAAAAAAGTTGGACTTTTGAACAGGTAAAAAAGAAAGAATTCTTTTAATGTTGGAGGTTTGAAGAGGTAAAAAAAAAAAAAATGTTGGAGTTTTGAAGAGGTAAAAAAAAAAAAAAAAAAATTTTGGAGTTTTGAAGAGGTAAAAAAAAAAAAATGTTGGAGTTTTGAAGAGGTAAAAAAAAAAAAAGTTGGAGTTTTGAAGAGGTAAAAAAAGGAACAAAAAATCAATGTTGGAGTTTTGAAGAGGTAAAAAAAAAAAAAAAAAAAGTTGGAGTTTTGAAGAGGTAAAAAAAAATAAAAAGTTGGAGTTTTGAAGAGGTAAAAAAAAAAAATAAAAAAAAATGTGGAGTTTTGAAGAGGTAAAAAAAGGAACAAAAAATCAATGTTGGAGTTTTGAAGAGGTAAAAAAAAAAAAAATGTTGGAGTTTTGAAGAGGTAAAAAAAAAAAAAAAAAAAGTTGGAGTTTTGAAGAGGTAAAAAAAAAAAAAAGTTGGAGTTTTGAAGAGGTAAAAAAAAAAAAAAAAAAAAATTGGAGTTTTGAAGAGGTAAAAAAAGGAACAAAAAATCAATGTTGGAGTTTTGAAGAGGTAAAAAAAAAAAAAAAAAAATTGAGTTTTGAAGAGGTAAAAAAAAATAAAAAGTTGGAGTTTTGAAGAGGTAAAAAAAGGAACAAAAAATCAATGTTGGAGTTTTGAAGAGGTAAAAAAAAAAAATAAAAAAAAATTGTGGAGTTTTGAAGAGGTAAAAAAAGGAACAAAAAATCAATGTTGGAGTTTTGAAGAGGTTAAAAAAAAAAATGTTGGAGTTTTGAAGAGGTAAAAAAAAAAAAAAAAAATTTAGGAGTTTTGAAGAGGTAAAAAGAAAAAAAAAATTGTGGAGTTTTGAAGAGGTAAAAAAAAAAAAAAAAAATTGTGGAGTGTTGAAGAGGTAAAAAAAAAAAAATGTTGGAGTTTTGAAGAGGTAAAAAAAAAAAAAAAATTTAGGAGTTTTGAATAGGTAAAAAAAGGAACAAAAAATCAATGTTGGAGTTTTGAAGAGGTAAAAAAAAAAAAAATGTTGGAGTTTTGAAGAGGTAAAAAAAAAAAAAATTTGGAGTTTTGAAGAGGTAAAAAAAAAAAAAAATGTTGGAGTTTTGAAGAGGTAAAAAAGAAAGGAATCCTTTAATGTTGGAGTTTTGAAGAGGTAAAAAAAGGAACAAAAAATCAATGTTGGAGTTTTGAAGAGGTAAAAAAAAAAAAAAAGTTGGAGTTTTGAAGAGGTAAAAAAAGGAACAAAAAATCAATGTTGGAGTTTTGAAGAGGTAAAAAAAAAAAAAAATGTTGGAGTTTTGAAGAGGTATAAAAAAAATAAAAAATTTAGGAGTTTTGAATAGGTAAAAAAAAAAAAATTGTGGAGTTTTGAAGAGGTAAAAAAAAAAAAAAAAAGTGGAGTTTTGAAGAGGTAAAAAAAAAATAAAAAATTTAGGAGTTTTGAAGAGGTAAAAAAAAATGTGGAGTTTTGAAGAGGTAAAAAAAAAAAAAAATGGAGTTTTGAAGAGGTAAAAAAAAAAAAATTTGGAGTTTTGAAGAGGTAAAAAAAAAAAAAAAAATTGGAGTTTTGAAGAGGTAAAAAAGGTAGAATTCTTTTAATGTTGGAGTTTTGAAGAGGTAAAAAAAAGAAATACATCTTTCAATGTTGGATTTTTGAAGAGGTAAAAAAAAATTAAAAAAAATGTTGGAGTTTTGAAGAGGTAAAAAAAAAAAAAGTTGGACTTTTGAACAGGTAAAAAAGAAAGAAATATTTTAATGTTGGAGGTTTGAAGAGGTAAAACAAATAAAAAATAAAATAATGTTGGAGTTTTGAAGAGGTAAAATAAGAAAGAATTCTTTTAATGTTGGAGTTTTGAAGAGGTAAAAAAAAAAAAAGTTGGACTTTTGAAGAGGTACAAAAGAAAGATTTTTTTTAATGTTGGAGTTTTGAAGAGGTAAAAAAAAAAAAAAAAAATTAGGTTGGAGTTTTAGAGAGGTAAAAAAAAATGTTGGAGTTTTGAAGAGGAAAAAAAGAAAGAATTATATTAATGTTGGAGTTTTGAAGAGGTAAAAAAAGAAATAATTATTTTAATGTTGGAGTTTTGAAGAGGTAAAACAAATAAAAAATAAAATAATGTTGGAGTTTTGAAGAGGTAAAAAAGGTAGAATTCTTTTAATGTTGGAGTTTTGTAGAGGTAAAAAAAAAAAAAAAATTACGTTGGAGTTTTAGAGAGGTAAAAAAAAAAAAAAGTTGGACTTTTGAAGAGGTAAAAAAAAAAGAATTATTTTAATGTTGGAGTTTTGAAGAGGTAAAAAATAAATAAATATTTTAATGTTGGAGTTTTGAAGAGGTCAAAAAAAAAAAAATGTTGGAGTTTTGAAGAGGTAAAAAAAAAAAAGTGGGACTTTTGAAGAGGTAAAAAAAAAAATATATATTTTAACGTTGGAGTTTTGAAGAGGTAAAAAAAAAAACGTTGGACTTTTGAAGAGGTAGAAAAGAAAGAATTCTTTTAATGTTGGAGTTTTGAAGAGGTAAAAAAAGAAATAAATCTTTTAATGTTGGAGTTTTGAAGAGGTAAAAAAGAAAGAATTATTTTAATGTTGGAGTTTTGAAGAGGTAAAAAAATAAATAAATATTTTAATGTTGGAGTTTTGAAGAGGTAAAAAAAAAAAAAAGAACGTTGGACTTTTGTAGAGGTAAAAAAATAACTAAATCTTTTAATGTTGGAGTTTTGAAGAGGTAAAAAAAGAAAGAATTATTTTAATGTTGGAGTTTTGAAGAGGTAAAAAAAATTAAAAATGTTGGAGTTTTGAAGAGGTAAAAAAGGTAGAATTCTTTTAATGTTGGAGTTTTGAAGAGGTAAAAAAAAGAAATACATCTTTCAATGTCTGATTTTTGAAGAGGTAAAAAAAAAAAAAAAAAATGTTGGAGTTTTGAAGAGGTAAAAAAATAAAAAAATGTTGGAGTTTTGAAGAGATAAAAAAAAAAAAAAAAATTTGAGTTTTGAAGAGGTAAAAAAAAAAAAATGTTGGAGTTTTGAAGAGGCAAAAAAAAAAAAAGTTGGAGTTTTGAAGAGGTAAAAAAAGGAACAAAAAATCAATGTTGGAGTTTTGAAGAGGTAAAAAAAAAAAAAAAAAAAGTTGGAGTTTTGAAGAGGTAAAAAAAAATAAAAAGTTGGAGTTTTGAAGAGGTAAAAAAAAAAATAAAAAAAAATGTGGAGTTTTGAAGAGGTAAAAAAAGGAACAAAAAATCAACGTTGGAGTTTTGAAGAGGTAAAAAAAAAAAAAATGTTGGAGTTTTGAAGAGGTAAAAAAAAAAAAAAAAAAGTTGGAGTTTTGAAGAGGTAAAAAAAAAAAAAATTTGGAGTTTTGAAGAGGTAAAAAAAAAAAAATAAAAAAAATTGGAGTTTTGAAGAGGTAAAAAAAGGAACAAAAAATCAATGTTGGAGTTTTGAAGAGGTAAAAAAAAAAAAAAAAAAAATTGAGTTTTGAAGAGGTAAAAAAAAATAAAAAGTTGGAGTTTTGAAGAGGTAAAAAAAGGAACAAAAAATCAATGTTGGAGTTTTGAAGAGGTAAAAAAAAAATATAAAAAAAAATTGTGGAGTTTTGAAGAGGTAAAAAAAGGAACAAAAAATCAATGTTGGAGTTTTGAAGAGGTTAAAAAAAAAAAAATGTTGGAGTTTTGAAGAGGTAAAAAAAATAAAAAAAAATTTAGGAGTTTTGAAGAGGTAAAAAGAAAAAAAAAATTGTGGAGTTTTGAAGAGGTAAAAAAAAAAAAAAAAAATTGTGGAGTTTTGAAGAGGTAAAAAAAAAAAAAATGTTGGAGTTTTGAAGAGGTAAAAAAAAAAAAAAAATTTAGGAGTTTTGAATAGGTAAAAAAAAAAAAAAATGTGGAGTTTTGAAGAGGTAAAAAAAAATAAAAAAATTTAGGAGTTTTGAAGAGGTAAAAAAAAAAAAAATTGGAGTTTTGAAGAGGTAAAAAAAAAAAAAAATTGGAGTTTTGAAGAGGTAAAAAAAAAAAAAAAAAAATTGGAGTTTTGAATATGTAAAAAAAAATTGTGGAGTTTTGATGAGGTAAAAAAAAAAAAATTTGGAGTTTTGAAGAGGTAAAAAAAGGAACAAAAAAATCAATGTTGGAGTTTTGAAGAGGTAAAAAAAAAAAAAAAAAAAGTTGGAGTTTTGAAGAGGTAAAAAAAAATAAAAAGTTGGAGTTTTGAAGAGGTAAAAAAAGGAACAAAAAATCAATGTTGGAGTTTTGAAGAGGTAAAAAAAAAATATAAAAAAAAATTTTGGAGTTTTGAAGAGGTAAAAAAAGGAACAAAAAATCAATGTTGGAGTTTTGAAGAGGTTAAAAAAAAAAAAATGTTGGAGTTTTGAAGAGGTAAAAAAAAAAAAAAAAAATTTAGGAGTTTTGAAGAGGTAAAAAGAAAAAAAAAATTGTGGAGTTTTGAAGAGGTAAAAAAAAAAAAAAAAAATTGTGGAGTTTTGAAGAGGTAAAAAAAAAAAAATGTTGGAGTTTTGAAGAGGTAAAAAAAAAAAAAAAGTTGGAGTTTTGAAGAGGTAAAAAAAAAAAAATAAAAAAATTGTAGAGTTTTGAAGAGGTAAAAAAAAAAAAAAAAGTTGGAGTTTTGAAGAGGTAAAAAAAAAAAAAAAAAATTTGGAGTTTTGAAGAGGTAAAAAAAAAAAAAAAAAAATTTGGAGTTTTGAAGAGGTAAAAAAAGGAACAAAAAATCAATGTTGGAGTTTTGAAGAGGTAAAAAAAAAATAAAAAAAAATTGAGTTTTGAAGAGGTAAAAAAAAATAAAAAGTTGGAGTTTTGAAGAGGTAAAAAAAAAAAAAAAAAAAATTGTGGAGTTTTGAAGAGGTAAAAAAAAAAAAAATGTTGGAGTTTTGAAGAGGTAAAAAAAAAAAAAAAAAAAATTGTGGAGTTTTGAAGAGGTAAAAAAAGGAACAAAAAATCAATGTTGGAGTTTTGAAGAGGTAAAAAAAAAAAAAATGTTGGAGTTTTGAAGAGGTAAAAAAAATAAAAAGTTGGAGTTTTGAAGAGGTAAAAAAGAAAGAATTCTTTTAATGTTGGAGGTTTGAAGAGGTAAAAAAAAAAAAATGTTGGAGTTTTGAAGAGGTAAAAAAAAAAAAAATGTTGGAGTTTTGAAGAGGTAAAAAAAAAAAAAATGTTGGAATTTTGAAGAGATAAAAAAAAAAAAAAAAAATTTGAGTTTTGAAGAGGTAAAAAAAAAAAAATGTTGGAGTTTTGAAGAGGTAAAAAAAAAAAAAGTTGGAGTTTTGAAGAGGTAAAAAAAGGAACAAAAAATCAATGTTGGAGTTTTGAAGAGGTAAAAAAAAAAAAAAAAAAGTTGGAGTTTTGAAGAGGTAAAAAAAATAAAAAGTTGGAGTTTTGAAGAGGTAAAAAAAAAAAAAAAAAAAAAATGTGGAGTTTTGAAGAGGTAAAAAAAGGAACAAAAAATCAATGTTGGAGTTTTGAAGAGGTAAAAAAAAAAAAAATGTTGGAGTTTTGAAGAGGTAAAAAAAAAAAAAAAAAAAGTTGGAGTTTTGAAGAGGTAAAAAAAAAAAAAAGTTGGAGTTTTGAAGAGGTAAAAAAAAAAAAAAAAAAAAATTGGAGTTTTGAAGAGGTAAAAAAAGGAACAAAAAATCAATGTTGGAGTTTTGAAGAGGTAAAAAAAAAAAAAAAAAAAATTGAGTTTTGAAGAGGTAAAAAAAAATAAAAAGTTGGAGTTTTGAAGAGGTAAAAAAAGGAACAAAAAATCAATGTTGGAGTTTTGAAGAGGTAAAAAAAAAAAATGTTGGAGTTTTGAAGAGGTAAAAAAAAAAAAAAAAAATTTAGGAGTTTTGAAGAGGTAAAAAAAAAAAAAAATTGTGGAGTTTTGATGAGGTAAAAAAAAAAAAATTTGGAGTTTTGAAGAGGTAAAAAAAGGAACAAAAAATCAATGTTGGAGTTTTGAAGAGGTAAAAAAAAAAAAAAAAAAAGTTGGAGTTTTGAAGAGGTAAAAAAAAATAAAAAGTTGGAGTTTTGAAGTGGTAAAAAAAAAAAAAAAAAAAAAAATGTGGAGTTTTGAAGAGGTAAAAAAAGGAACAAAAAATCAATGTTGGAGTTTTGAAGAGGTAAAAAAAAAAAAAATGTTGGAGTTTTGAAGAGGTAAAAAAAAAAAAAAAAATTGTTGGAGTTTTGAAGAGGTAAAAAAAAAAAAAAAAAAAAATGGGGTTTTGAAGAGGTAAAAAAAGGAACAAAAAATCAATGTTGGAGTTTTGAAGAGGTAAAAAAAAAAAAAAAAAAATTGAGTTTTGAAGAGGTAAAAAAAAATAAAAAGTTGGAGTTTTGAAGAGGTAAAAAAAGGAACAAAAAATCAATGTTGGAGTTTTGAAGAGGTAAAAAAAAAAAAAAATGTTGGAGTTTTGAAGAGGTAAAAAAAAAAAAAAAAATTTAGGAGTTTTGAAGAGGTAAAAAAAAAAAAAAAAATGTGGAGTTTTGAAGAGGTAAAAAAAAAAAAAATGGAGTTTTGAAGAGGTAAAAAAAAAAAAAATTGGAGTTTTGAAGAGGTAAAAAAAAAAAAAAAAATTGTTGGAGTTTTGAAGAGGTAAAAAAAAAAAAAAAAAAAAATGGGGTTTTGAAGAGGTAAAAAAAGGAACAAAAAATCAATGTTGGAGTTTTGAAGAGGTAAAAAAAAATAAAAAAAAATTGAGTTTTGAAGAGGTAAAAAAAAATTAAAAGTTGGAGTTTTGAAGAGGTAAAAAAAGGAACAAAAAATCAATGTTGGAGTTTTGAAGAGGTAAAAAAAAAAAAAAATGTTGGAGTTTTGAAGAGGTAAAAAAAAAAAAAAAAAATTTAGGAGTTTTGAAGAGGTAAAAAAAAAAAAAAAAATGTGGAGTTTTGAAGAGGTAAAAAAAAAAAAAAATGGAGTTTTGAAGAGGTAAAAAAAAAAAAAATTGGAGTTTTGAAGAGGTAAAAAAAAAAAAAAAAAATTGGAGTTTTGAAGAGGTAAAAAAAAAAAAAATGTTGGAGTTTTGAAGAGATAAAAAAAAAAAAAAAATTGAGTTTTGAAGAGGTAAAAAAAAAAAAAATGTTGGAGTTTTGAAGAGATAAAAAAAAAAAAAAAAAAATTGAGTTTTGAAGAGGTAAAAAAAAAAAATGTTGGAGCTTTGAAGAGGTAAAAAAAGGAACAAAAAATCAATGTTGGAGTTTTGAAGAGGTAAAGAAAAAAAAAATTGGAGTTTTGAAGAGGTAAAAAAAAAAAAAAAAAAGTTGGAGTTTTGAAGAGGTAAAAAAAAAAAAGTTGGACTTTTGAACAGGTAAAAAAGAAAGAATTCTTTTAATGTTGGAGTTTTGAAGAGGTAAAAAAAAAAAAGTTGGACTTTTGAAGAGGTACAGAAGAAAGATTTTTTTTAATGTTGGAGTTTTGAAGAGGTAAAAAAGTAGAATTCTTTTAATGTTGGAGTCTTGAATAGGTAAAACAAAAAAAAAATGTTGGAGTTTTGAAGAGGTAAAAAAGGTAGAATTCTTTTAATGTTGGAGTTTTGAAGAGGTAAAAAAAAGAAATACATCTTTCAATGTTGGATTTTTGAAGAGGTAAAAAAAAATTAAAAAAAATGTTGGAGTTTTGAAGAGGTAAAAAAAAAAAAAGTTGGACTTTTGAACAGGTAAAAAAGAAAGAAATATTTTAATGTTGGAGGTTTGAAGAGGTAAAACAAATAAAAAATAAAATAATGTTGGAGTTTTGAAGAGGTAAAATAAGAAAGAATTCTTTTAATGTTGGAGTTTTGAAGAGGTAAAAAAAAAAAAAGTTGGACTTTTGAAGAGGTACAAAAGAAAGATTTTTTTTAATGTTGGAGTTTTGAAGAGGTAAAAAAAAAAAAAAAAAAATTAGGTTAGAGTTTTAGAGAGGTAAAAAAAAATGTTGGAGTTTTGAAGAGGAAAAAAAGAAAGAATTATATTAATGTTGGAGTTTTGAAGAGGTAAAAAAAGAAATAATTATTTTAATGTTGGAGTTTTGAAGAGGTAAAACAAATAAAAAATAAAATAATGTTGGAGTTTTGAAGAGGTAAAAAAGGTAGAATTCTTTTAATGTTGGAGTTTTGTAGAGGTAAAAAAAAAAAAAAAATTATGTTGGAGTTTTAGAGAGGTAAAAAAAAAAAACGTTGGACTTTTGAAGAGGTAGAAAAGAAAGAATTATTTTAATGTTGGAGTTTTGAAGAGGTAAAAAAAGAAATAAATCTTTTAATGTTGGAGTTTTGAAGAGGTAAAAAAGAAAGAATTATTTTAATGTTGGAGTTTTGAAGAGGTAAAAAAATAAATAAATATTTTAATGTTGGAGTTTTGAAGAGGTAAAAAAAAAAAAAAGAACGTTGGACTTTTGTAGAGGTAAAAAAATAAATAAATCTTTTAATGTTGGAGTTTTGAAGAGGTAAAAAAAGAAAGAATTATTTTAATGTTGGAGTTTTGAAGAGGTAAAAAAAATTAAAAATGTTGGAGTTTTGAAGAGGTAAAAAAGGTAGAATTCTTTTAATGTTGGAGTTTTGAAGAGGTAAAAAAAAGAAATACATCTTTCAATGTTGGATTTTTGAAGAGGTAAAAAAAAATTAAAAAAAATGTTGGAGTTTTGAAGAGGTAAAAAAAAAAAAAGTTGGACTTTTGAACAGGTAAAAAAGAAAGAAATATTTTAATGTTGGAGGTTTGAAGAGGTAAAACAAATAAAAAATAAAATAATGTTGGAGTTTTGAAGAGGTAAAATAAGAAAGAATTCTTTTAATGTTGGAGTTTTGAAGAGGTAAAAAAAAAAAAAGTTGGACTTTTGAAGAGGTACAAAAGAAAGATTTTTTTTAATGTTGGAGTTTTGAAGAGGTAAAAAAAAAAAAAAAAAAATTAGGTTGGAGTTTTAGAGAGGTAAAAAAAAATGTTGGAGTTTTGAAGAGGAAAAAAAGAAAGAATTATATTAATGTTGGAGTTTTGAAGAGGTAAAAAAAGAAATAATTATTTTAATGTTGGAGTTTTGAAGAGGTAAAACAAATAAAAAATAAAATAATGTTGGAGTTTTGAAGAGGTAAAAAAGGTAGAATTCTTTTAATGTTGGAGTTTTGTAGAGGTAAAAAAAAAAAAAAAATTATGTTGGAGTTTTAGAGAGGTGAAAAAAAAAAAGTTGGACTTTTGAAGAGGTAAAAAAAAAAGAATTATTTTAATGTTGGAGTTTTGAAGAGGTAAAAAATAAATAAATATTTTAATGTTGGAGTTTTGAAGAGGTCAAAAAAAAAAAAAATGTTGGAGTTTTGAAGAGGTAAAAAAAAAAAAGTGGGACTTTTGAAGAGGTAAAAAAAAAAATATATATTTTAACGTTGGAGTTTTGAAGAGGTAAAAAAAAAAACGTTGGACTTTTGAAGAGGTAGAAAAGAAAGAATTCTTTTAATGTTGGAGTTTTGAAGAGGTAAAAAAAGAAATAAATCTTTTAATGTTGGAGTTTTGAAGAGGTAAAAAAGAAAGAATTATTTTAATGTTGGAGTTTTGAAGAGGTAAAAAAAAAAATAAATATTTTAATGTTGGAGTTTTGAAGAGGTAAAAAAAAAAAAAAGAACGTTGGACTTTTGTAGAGGTAAAAAAATAAATAAATCTTTTAATGTTGGAGTTTTGAAGAGGTAAAAAAAGAAAGAATTATTTTAATGTTGGAGTTTTGAAGAGGTAAAAAAAATTAAAAATGTTGGAGTTTTGAAGAGGTAAAAAAGGTAGAATTCTTTTAATGTTGGAGTTTTGAAGAGGTAAAAAAAAGAAATACATCTTTCAATGTCTGATTTTTGAAGAGGTAAAAAAAAAAAAAAAAATGTTGGAGTTTTGAAGAGGTAAAAAAAAAAAAAAGTTGGACTTTTGAACAGGCAAAAAAGAAAGAATTCTTTTAATGTTGGAGGTTTGAAGAGGTAAAAAAAAAAAAAATGTTGGAGTTTTGAAGAGGTAAAAAAAAAAAAAATGTTGGAGTTTTGAAGAGGTAAAAAAAAAAAAAAAATGGAGTTTTGAAGAGGTAAAAAAAAAAAAAATTGGAGTTTTGAAGAGGTAAAAAAAAAAAAAAAAATTGGAGTTTTGAAGAGGTAAAAAAGGTAGAATTCTTTTAATGTTGGAGTTTTGAAGAGGTAAAAAAAAGAAATACATCTTTCAATGTTGGATTTTTGAAGAGGTAAAAAAAAATTAAAAAAAATGTTGGAGTTTTGAAGAGGTAAAAAAAAAAAAAGTTGGACTTTTGAACAGGTAAAAAAGAAAGAAATATTTTAATGTTGGAGGTTTGAAGAGGTAAAACAAATAAAAAATAAAATAATGTTGGAGTTTTGAAGAGGTAAAATAAGAAAGAATTCTTTTAATGTTGGAGTTTTGAAGAGGTAAAAAAAAAAAAAGTTGGACTTTTGAAGAGGTACAAAAGAAAGATTTTTTTTAATGTTGGAGTTTTGAAGAGGTAAAAAAAAAAAAAAAAAAATTAGGTTGGAGTTTTAGAGAGGTAAAAAAAAATGTTGGAGTTTTGAAGAGGAAAAAAAGAAAGAATTATATTAATGTTGGAGTTTTGAAGAGGTAAAAAAAGAAATAATTATTTTAATGTTGGAGTTTTGAAGAGGTAAAACAAATAAAAAATAAAATAATGTTGGAGTTTTGAAGAGGTAAAAAAGGTAGAATTCTTTTAATGTTGGAGTTTTGTAGAGGTAAAAAAAAAAAAAAAATTATGTTGGAGTTTTAGAGAGGTGAAAAAAAAAAAAGTTGGACTTTTGAAGAGGTAAAAAAAAAAGAATTATTTTAATGTTGGAGTTTTGAAGAGGTAAAAAATAAATAAATATTTTAATGTTGGAGTTTTGAAGAGGTCAAAAAAAAAAAAAATGTTGGAGTTTTGAAGAGGTAAAAAAAAAAAAGTGGGACTTTTGAAGAGGTAAAAAAAAAAAAAAATATTTTAACGTTGGAGTTTTGAAGAGGTAAAAAAAAAAACGTTGGACTTTTGAAGAGGTAGAAAAGAAAGAATTCTTTTAATGTTGGAGTTTTGAAGAGGTAAAAAAAGAAATAAATCTTTTAATGTTGGAGTTTTGAAGAGGTAAAAAAGAAAGAATTATTTTAATGTTGGAGTTTTGAAGAGGTAAAAAAATAAATAAATATTTTAATGTTGGAGTTTTGAAGAGGTAAAAAAAAAAAAAAGAACGTTGGACTTTTGTAGAGGTAAAAAAATAAATAAATCTTTTAATGTTGGAGTTTTGAAGAGGTAAAAAAAGAAAGAATTATTTTAATGTTGGAGTTTTGAAGAGGTAAAAAAAATTAAAAATGTTGGAGTTTTGAAGAGGTAAAAAAGGTAGAATTCTTTTAATGTTGGAGTTTTGAAGAGGTAAAAAAAAGAAATACATCTTTCAATGTCTGATTTTTGAAGAGGTAAAAAAAAAAAAAAAAATGTTGGAGTTTTGAAGAGGTAAAAAAAAAAAAAAGTTGGACTTTTGAACAGGCAAAAAAGAAAGAATTCTTTTAATGTTGGAGGTTTGAAGAGGTAAAAAAAAAAAAAATGTTGGAGTTTTGAAGAGGTAAAAAAAAAAAAAATGTTGGAGTTTTGAAGAGGTAAAAAAATAAAAAAATGTTGGAGTTTTGAAGAGATAAAAAAAAAAAAAAAAAATTTGAGTTTTGAAGAGGTAAAAAAAAAAAAATGTTGGAGTTTTGAAGAGGCAAAAAAAAAAAAAGTTGGAGTTTTGAAGAGGTAAAAAAAGGAACAAAAAATCAATGTTGGAGTTTTGAAGAGGTAAAAAAAAAAAAAAAAAAAGTTGGAGTTTTGAAGAGGTAAAAAAAAAAAAAAAGTTGGAGTTTTGAAGAGGTAAAAAAAAAAATAAAAAAAATGTGGAGTTTTGAAGAGGTAAAAAAAGGAACAAAAAATCAACGTTGGAGTTTTGAAGAGGTAAAAAAAAAAAAAATGTTGGAGTTTTGAAGAGGTAAAAAAAAAAAAAAAAAAGTTGGAGTTTTGAAGAGGTAAAAAAAAAAAAAGTTGGAGTTTTGAAGAGGTAAAAAAAAAAAAAAAAAAAAAATTGGAGTTTTGAAGAGGTAAAAAAAGGAACAAAAAATCAATGTTGGAGTTTTGAAGAGGTAAAAAAAAAAAAAAAAAAAATTGAGTTTTGAAGAGGTAAAAAAAAATAAAAAGTTGGAGTTTTGAAGAGGTAAAAAAAGGAACAAAAAATCAATGTTGGAGTTTTGAAGAGGTAAAAAAAAAATATAAAAAAAAATTGTGGAGTTTTGAAGAGGTAAAAAAAGGAACAAAAAATCAATGTTGGAGTTTTGAAGAGGTTAAAAAAAAAAAAATGTTGGAGTTTTGAAGAGGTAAAAAAAAAAAAAAAAAAATTAAGGAGTTTTGAAGAGGTAAAAAGAAAAAAAAAATTGTGGAGTTTTGAAGAGGTAAAAAAAAAAAAAAAAAAATTGTGGAGTTTTGAAGAGGTAAAAAAAAAAAAAATGTTGGAGTTTTGAAGAGGTAAAAAAAAAAAAAAATTTAGGAGTTTTGAATAGGTAAAAAAAAAAAAAAAAATGTGGAGTTTTGAAGAGGTAAAAAAAAAAAAAAATTGGAGTTTTGAAGAGGTAAAAAAAAAAAAAAAAAAATTGGAGTTTTGAATAGGTAAAAAAAAATTGTGGAGTTTTGATGAGGTAAAAAAAAAAAAAATTGGAGTTTTGAAGAGGTAAAAAAAGGAACAAAAAAAATCAATGTTGGAGTTTTGAAGAGGTAAAAAAAAAAAAAAAAAAAGTTGGAGTTTTGAAGAGGTAAAAAAAAATAAAAAGTTGGAGTTTTGAAGAGGTAAAAAAAGGAACAAAAAATCAATGTTGGAGTTTTGAAGAGGTAAAAAAAAAATATAAAAAAAAATTGTGGAGTTTTGAAGAGGTAAAAAAAAAAAAAAAAAAATTAGGAGTTTTGAAGAGGTAAAAAGAAAAAAAAAATTGTGGAGTTTTGAAGAGGTAAAAAAAAAAAAAAAAAATTGTGGAGTTTTGAAGAGGTAAAAAAAAAAAAATGTTGGAGTTTTGAAGAGGTAAAAAAAAAAAAAAATTTAGGAGTTTTGAATAGGTTCAAAAAAAAAAAAAAAATGTGGAGTTTTGAAGAGGTAAAAAAAAATAAAAAAATTTAGGAGTTTTGAAGAGGTAAAAAAAAAAAAAATTGGAGTTTTGAAGAGGTAAAAAAAAAAAAAAATTGGAGTTTTGAAGAGGTAAAAAAAAAAAAAAATTGGAGTTTTGAATAGGTAAAAAAAAAAAAAAAAAAATTGTGGAGTTTTGATGAGGTAAAAAAAAAAAAAATTGGAGTTTTGAAGAGGTAAAAAAAGGAACAAAAAAATCAATGTTGGAGTTTTGAAGAGGTAAAAAAATAAATAAATATTTTAATGTTGGAGTTTTGAAGAGGTAAAAAAAAAAAAAAGAACGTTGGACTTTTGTAGAGGTAAAAAAATAAATAAATCTTTTAATGTTGGAGTTTTGAAGAGGTAAAAAAAGAAAGAATTATTTTAATGTTGGAGTTTTGAAGAGGTAAAAAAAATTAAAAATGTTGGAGTTTTGAAGAGGTAAAAAAGGTAGAATTCTTTTAATGTTGGAGTTTTGAAGAGGTAAAAAAAAGAAATACATCTTTCAATGTCTGATTTTTGAAGAGGTAAAAAAAAAAAAAAAAATGTTGGAGTTTTGAAGAGGTAAAAAAAAAAAAAAGTTGGACTTTTGAACAGGTAAAAAAGAAAGAATTCTTTTAATGTTGGAGGTTTGAAGAGGTAAAAAAAAAAAAAATGTTGGAGTTTTGAAGAGGTAAAAAAAAAAAAAATGTTGGAGTTTTGAAGAGGTAAAAAAATAAAAAAATGTTGGAGTTTTGAAGAGATAAAAAAAAAAAAAAAAAATTTGAGTTTTGAAGAGGTAAAAAAAAAAAAATGTTGGAGTTTTGAAGAGGCAAAAAAAAAAAAAGTTGGAGTTTTGAAGAGGTAAAAAAAGGAACAAAAAATCAATGTTGGAGTTTTGAAGAGGTAAAAAAAAAAAAAAAAAAAGTTGGAGTTTTGAAGAGGTAAAAAAAAATAAAAAGTTGGAGTTTTGAAGAGGTAAAAAAAAAAATAAAAAAAATGTGGAGTTTTGAAGAGGTAAAAAAAGGAACAAAAAATCAACGTTGGAGTTTTGAAGAGGTAAAAAAAAAAAAAAATGTTGGAGTTTTGAAGAGGTAAAAAAAAAAAAAAAAAAGTTGGAGTTTTGAAGAGGTAAAAAAAAAAAAAAGTTGGAGTTTTGAAGAGGTAAAAAAAAAAAAAAAAAAAAAATTGGAGTTTTGAAGAGGTAAAAAAAGGAACAAAAAATCAATGTTGGAGTTTTGAAGAGGTAAAAAAAAAAAAAAAAAAAATTGAGTTTTGAAGAGGTAAAAAAAAATAAAAAGTTGGAGTTTTGAAGAGGTAAAAAAAAAAAAAAAAAAGTTGGAGTTTTGAAGAGGTAAAAAAAAATAAAAAGTTGGAGTTTTGAAGAGGTAAAAAAAAAAATAAAAAAAATGTGGAGTTTTGAAGAGGTAAAAAAAGGAACAAAAAATCAACGTTGGAGTTTTGAAGAGGTAAAAAAAAAAAAAATGTTGGAGTTTTGAAGAGGTAAAAAAAAAAAAAATTGGAGTTTTGAAGAGGTAAAAAAAAAAAAAAATTGGAGTTTTGAAGAGGTAAAAAAAAAAAAAAAAATTGGAGTTTTGAATAGGTAAAAAAAAATTGTGGAGTTTTGATGAGGTAAAAAAAAAATAATTTGGAGTTTTGAAGAGGTAAAAAAAGGAACAAAAAAATCAATGTTGGAGTTTTGAAGAGGTAAAAAAAAAAAAAAAAAAAGTTGGAGTTTTGAAGAGGTAAAAAAAAATAAAAAGTTGGAGTTTTGAAGAGGTAAAAAAAGGAACAAAAAATCAATGTTGGAGTTTTGAAGAGGTAAAAAAAAAATATAAAAAAAAATTGTGGAGTTTTGAAGAGGTAAAAAAAGGAACAAAAAATCAATGTTGGAGTTTTGAAGAGGTTAAAAAAAAAAAAATGTTGTAGTTTTGAAGAGGTAAAAAAAAAAAAAAAAAAATTAGGAGTTTTGAAGAGGTAAAAAGAAAAAAAAAATTGTGGAGTTTTGAAGAGGTAAAAAAAAAAAAAAAAAATTGTGGAGTTTTGAAGAGGTAAAAAAAAAAAAATGTTGGAGTTTTGAAGAGGTAAAAAAAAAAAAAAATTTAGGAGTTTTGAATAGGTTAAAAAAAAAAAAAAAAATGTGGAGTTTTGAAGAGGTAAAAAAAAATAAAAAAATTTAGGAGTTTTGAAGAGGTAAAAAAAAAAAAAATTGGAGTTTTGAAGAGGTAAAAAAAAAAAAAAATTGGAGTTTTGAAGAGGTAAAAAAAAAAAAAAAAATTGGAGTTTTGAATAGGTAAAAAAAAAAAAAAAAAAATTGTGGAGTTTTGATGAGGTAAAAAAAAAAAAAATTGGAGTTTTGAAGAGGTAAAAAAAGGAACAAAAAAATCAATGTTGGAGTTTTGAAGAGGTAAAAAAATAAATAAATATTTTAATGTTGGAGTTTTGAAGAGGTAAAAAAAAAAAAAAGAACGTTGGACTTTTGTAGAGGTAAAAAAATAAATAAATCTTTTAATGTTGGAGTTTTGAAGAGGTAAAAAAAGAAAGAATTATTTTAATGTTGGAGTTTTGAAGAGGTAAAAAAAATTAAAAATGTTGGAGTTTTGAAGAGGTAAAAAAGGTAGAATTCTTTTAATGTTGGAGTTTTGAAGAGGTAAAAAAAAGAAATACATCTTTCAATGTCTGATTTTTGAAGAGGTAAAAAAAAAAAAAAAAATGTTGGAGTTTTGAAGAGGTAAAAAAAAAAAAAAGTTGGACTTTTGAACAGGTAAAAAAGAAAGAATTCTTTTAATGTTGGAGGTTTGAAGAGGTAAAAAAAAAAAAAATGTTGGAGTTTTGAAGAGGTAAAAAAAAAAAAAATGTTGGAGTTTTGAAGAGGTAAAAAAATAAAAAAATGTTGGAGTTTTGAAGAGATAAAAAAAAAAAAAAAAAATTTGAGTTTTGAAGAGGTAAAAAAAAAAAAATGTTGGAGTTTTGAAGAGGCAAAAAAAAAAAAAAGTTGGAGTTTTGAAGAGGTAAAAAAAGGAACAAAAAATCAATGTTGGAGTTTTGAAGAGGTAAAAAAAAAAAAAAAAAAAGTTGGAGTTTTGAAGAGGTAAAAAAAAATAAAAAGTTGGAGTTTTGAAGAGGTAAAAAAAAAAATAAAAAAAATGTGGAGTTTTGAAGAGGTACAAAAAGGAACAAAAAATCAACGTTGGAGTTTTGAAGAGGTAAAAAAAAAAAAATGTTGGAGTTTTGAAGAGGTAAAAAAAAAAAAAAAAAAGTTGGAGTTTTGAAGAGGTAAAAAAAAAAAAAAGTTGGAGTTTTGAAGAGGTAAAAAAAAAAAAAAAAAAAAAATTGGAGTTTTGAAGAGGTAAAAAAAGGAACAAAAAATCAATGTTGGAGTTTTGAAGAGGTAAAAAAAAAAAAAAAAAAAATTGAGTTTTGAAGAGGTAAAAAAAAATAAAAAGTTGGAGTTTTGAAGAGGTAAAAAAAGGAACAAAAAATCAATGTTGGAGTTTTGAAGAGGTAAAAAAAAAATATAAAAAAAAATTGTGGAGTTTTGAAGAGGTAAAAAAAGGAACAAAAAATCAATGTTGGAGTTTTGAAGAGGTTAAAAAAAAAAAAATGTTGGAGTTTTGAAGAGGTAAAAAAAAAATAAAAAAAATTAAGGAGTTTTGAAGAGGTAAAAAGAAAAAAAAATTGTGGAGTTTTCAAGAGGTAAAAAAAAAAAAAAAAAAATTGTGGAGTTTTGAAGAGGTAAAAAAAAAAAAAATGTTGGAGTTTTGAAGAGGTAAAAAAAAAAAAAAAATTTAGAAGTTTTGAATAGGTAAAAAAAAAAAAAAAATGTGGAGTTTTGAAGAGGTAAAAAAAAATAAAAAATTTTAGGAGTTTTGAAGAGGTAAAAAAAAAAAAAATTGGAGTTTTGAAGAGGTAAAAAAAAAAAAAAATTGGAGTTTTGAAGAGGTAAAAAAAAAAAAAAAAAAATTGGAGTTTTGAATAGGTAAAAAAAAATTGTGGAGTTTTGATGAGGTAAAAAAAAAAAAATTTGGAGTTTTGAAGAGGTAAAAAAAGGAACAAAAAAATCAATGTTGGAGTTTTGAAGAGGTAAAAAAAAAAAAAAAAAAAGTTGGAGTTTTGAAGAGGTAAAAAAAAATAAAAAGTTGGAGTTTTGAAGAGGTAAAAAAAGGAACAAAAAATCAATGTTGGAGTTTTGAAGAGGTAAAAAAAAAATATTAAAAAAAATTGTGGAGTTTTGAAGAGGTAAAAAAAGGAACAAAAAATCAATGTTGGAGTTTTGAAGAGGTTAAAAAAAAAAAATGTTGTAGTTTTGAAGAGGTAAAAAAAAAAAAAAAAAATTAGGAGTTTTGAAGAGGTAAAAAGAAAAAAAAAATTGTGGAGTTTTGAAGAGGTAAAAAAAAAAAAAAAAAATTGTGGAGTTTTGAAGAGGTAAAAAAAAAAAAATGTTGGAGTTTTGAAGAGGTAAAAAAAAAAAAAAATTTAGGAGTTTTGAAGAGGTAAAAAGAAAAAAAAAATTGTGGAGTTTTGAAGAGGTAAAAAAAAAAAAAAAAAAATTGTAGAGTTTTGAAGAGGTAAAAAAAAAAAAAAAGTTGGAGTTCTGAAGAGGTAAAAAAAAAAAAAAAAATTTGGAGTTTTGAAGAGGTAAAAAAAAAAAAAAAAAATTTGGAGTTTTGAAGAGGTAAAAAAAGGAACAAAAAATCAATGTTGGAGTTTTGAAGAGGTAAAAAAAAAATAAAAAAAAATAGAGTTTTGAAGAGGTAAAAAAAAATAAAAAGTTGGAGTTTTGAAGAGGTAAAAAAAGGAACAAAAAATCAATGTTGGAGTTTTGAAGAGGTAAAAAAAAAAAAAAAAAAAGTTGGAGGTTTGAAGAGGTAAAAAAAAAAAAAAAAAAAATTGTAGAGTTTTGAAGAGGTAAAAAAAAAAAAAAGTTGGAGTTTTGAAGAGGTAAAAAAAAAAAAAAAAAAAAAATTGTGGAGTTTTGAAGAGGTAAAAAAAAAAAAATGTTGGAGTTTTGAAGAGGTAAAAAAAAAAAAAAAAAAAATTGTGGAGTTTTGAAGAGGTAAAAAAAGGAACAAAAAATCAATGTTGGAGTTTTGAAGAGGTAAAAAAAAAAAAAATGTTGGAGTTTTGAAGAGGTAAAAAAAAAAAAATTGGAGTTTTGAAGAGGTAAAAAAAAAAAAAATGGAGTTTTGAAGAGGTAAAAAAAAAAGAAAAAAAAAGTTGGAGTTTTGAAGAGGTAAAAAAAAAATATAAAAAAAATTGTGGAGTTTTGAAGAGGTAAAAAAAGGAACAAAAAATCAATGTTGGAGTATTGAAGAGGTAAAAAAAAAAAAATGTTGGAGTTTTGAAGAGGTAAAAAAAAAAAAAAAATTTAGGAGTTTTGAAGAGGTAAAAAGAAAAAAAAAATTGTGGAGTTTTGAAGAGGTAAAAAAAAAATTGTAGAGTTTTGAAGAGGTAAAAAAAAAAAAAAAGTTGGAGTTTTGAAGAGGTAAAAAAAAAATAAAAAAATTTGGAGTTTTGAAGAGGTAAAAAAAAAAAAAAAAAATTTGGAGTTTTGAAGAGGTAAAAAAAGGAACAAAAAATCAATGTTGGAGTTTTGAAGAGGTAAAAAAAAAAAAAAAAAATTTGAGTTTTGAAGAGGTAAAAAAAAATAAAAAGTTGGAGTTTTGAAGAGGTAAAAAAAGGAACAAAAAATCAATGTTGGAGTTTTGAAGAGGTAAAAAAAAAAAAAAAAAAAGTTGGAGGTTTGAAGAGGTAAAAAAAAAAAAAGTTGGAGTTTTGAAGAGGTAAAAAAAAAAAAAAAAAAAAAATTGTAGAGTTTTGAAGAGGTAAAAAAAAAAAAAAAGTTGGAGTTTTGAAGAGGTAAAAAAAAAAAAAAAAAATTTGGAGTTTTGAAGAGGTAAAAAAAAAAAAAAAAAATTTGGAGTTTTGAAGAGGTAAAAAAAGGAACAAAAAATCAATGTTGGAGTTTTGAAGAGGTAAAAAAAAAAATTAAAAAAAATTGAGTTTTGAAGAGGTAAAAAAAAATAAAAAGTTGGAGTTTTGAAGAGGTAAAAAAAGGAACAAAAAATCAATGTTGGAGTTTTGAAGAGGTAAAAAAAAAAAAAAAAAAAGTTGGAGGTTTGAAGAGGTAAAAAAAAAAAAAAAAAAAAATTGTAGAGTTTTGAAGAGGTAAAAAAAAAAAAAAAGTTGGAGTTTTGAAGAGGTAAAAAAAAAAAAAAAAATTTGAGTTTTGAAGAGGTAAAAAAAAATAAAAAGTTGGAGTTTTGAAGAGGTAAAAAAAGGAACAAAAATCAATGTTGGAGTTTTGAAGAGGTAAAAAAAAAAAAAAAAAAAGTTGGAGGTTTGAAGAGGTAAAAAAAAAAAAAGTTGGAGTTTTGAAGAGGTAAAAAAAAAAAAAAAAAAAAAAATTGTAGAGTTTTGAAGAGGTAAAAAAAAAAAAAAGTTGGAGTTTTGAAGAGGTAAAAAAAAAAAAAAAAAAATTTGGAGTTTTGAAGAGGTAAAAAAAAAAAAAAAAAATTTGGAGTTTTGAAGAGGTAAAAAAAGGAACAAAAATCAATGTTGGAGTTTTGAAGAGGTAAAAAAAAAATTAAAAAAAATTGAGTTCTGAAGAGGTAAAAAAAAAATAAAAAGTTGGAGTTTTGAAGAGGTGAAAAAAAAAAAAAAAAAAAATTGTGGAGTTTTGAAGAGGTAAAAAAAGGAACAAAAAATCAATGTTGGAGTTTTGAAGAGGTAAAAAAAAAAAAATGTTGGAGTTTTGAAGAGGTAAAAAAAAAAAAATTTGGAGTTTTGAAGAGGTAAAAAAAAAAAAAAAGTTGGAGTTTTGAAGAGGTGAAAAAAAAATTAAAAAAATTGAGTTCTGAAGAGGTAAAAAAAAATAAAAAGTTGGAGTTTTGAAGAGGTGAAAAAAAAAAAAAAAAAAAATTGTGGAGTTTTGAAGAGGTAAAAAAAAGGAACAAAAAATCAATGTTGGAGTTTTGAAGAGGTAAAAAAAATATATAAAAAAAATTGTGGAGTTTGAAGAGGTAAAAAAAAGGAACAAAAAATCAATGTTGGAGTTTTGAAGAGGTAAAAAAAAAAAAAATGTTGGAGTTTTGAAGAGGTAAAAAAAAAAAAAAATTTAGGAGTTTTGAAGAGGTAAAAAGAAAAAAAAAATTGTGGAGTTTTGAAGAGGTAAAAAAAAAAAAAAAAATTGAGTTTTGAAGAGGTAAAAAAAAAAAAAAAAATTTGAGTTTTGAAGAGGTAAAAAAAGGAACAAAAATCAATGTTGGAGTTTTGAAGAGGTAAAAAAAAAAAAAAAAAAGTTGGAGTTTTGAAGAGGTAAAAAAAAAAAATAAAAAAAATTGTGGAGTTTTGAAGAGGTAAAAAAAGGAACAAAAAATCAATGTTGGAGTTTTGAAGAGGTAAAAAAAAAAAAAATGTTGGAGTTTTGAAGAGGTAAAAAAAAAAAAAAATTTGGAGTTTTGAAGAGGTAAAAAAAAAAAAAATTGGAGTTTTGAAGAGGTAAAAAAAAAAGAAAAAAAAAGTTGGAGTTTTGAAGAGGTAAAAAAAAATATAAAAAAAATTTAGGAGTTTTGAAGAGGTAAAAAGAAAAAAAAATTGTGGAGTTTTGAAGAGGTAAAAAAAAAAAAAAAAATTGAGTTTTGAAGAGGTAAAAAAAAAAAAAAATGTTGGAGTTTTGAAGAGATAAAAAAAAAAAAAATGAGTTTTGAAGAGGTAAAAAAAAAAAAAATGTTGGAGTTTTGAAGAGGTAAAAAAAAAAAATGTTGGAGTTTGAAGAGGAAAAAAAAAATTAAAAAAAATTGAGTTTTGAAGAGGTAAAAAAAGGAACAAAAATCAATGTTGGACTTTTGAAGAGGTAAAAAAAAAAGAATTATTTTAATGTTGGAGTTTTGAAGAGGTAAAAAAAAAATATTAAAAAAAATTGTGGAGTTTTGAAGAGGTAAAAAAAAAAAAAAAAAATTTAGGAGTTTTGAAGAGGTAAAAAGAAAAAAAAAATTTAGGAGTTTTGAAGAGGTAAAAAAAAAAAAAAAATTGTGGAGTTTTGAAGAGGTAAAAAAAAAAAAATGTTGGAGTTTTGAAGAGGTAAAAAAAAAAAAAAAATTGAGGAGTTTTGAATAGGTAAAAAAAAAAAAAAATTGTGGGAGTTTTGAAGAGGTAAAAAAAAAAAAAAAAAAAGTTGGAGTTTTGAAGAGGTAAAAAAAAAAAAAAAAAAAATTGTGGAGTTTTGATGAGGTAAAAAAAAAAAAATTGGAGTTTTGAAGAGGTAAAAAAAGGAACAAAAAATCAATGTTGGAGTTTTGAAGAGGTAAAAAAAAAAAAAAAAAAGTTGGAGTTTTGAAGAGGTAAAAAAAAAAAAAAAAAAATTGTGGAGTTTTGAAGAGGTAAAAAAAAAAAAATGTTGGAGTTTTGAAGAGGTAAAAAAAAAAAAAAAAAGTTGGAGTTTTGAAGAGGTAAAAAAAAAAAAAAAAAAAAATTGTGGAGTTTTGAAGAGGTAAAAAAAGGAACAAAAAAATCAATGTTGGAGTTTTGAAGAGGTAAAAAAAAAAAAAATTTGGAGTTTTGAAGAGGTAAAAAAAAAAAAATTGGAGTTTTGAAGAGGTAAAAAAAAAAAAAAAAAAGTTGGAGTTTTGAAGAGGTAAAAAAAAAATATAAAAAAAAATTGTGGAGTTTTGAAGAGGTAAAAAAAGGAACAAAAAATCAATGTTGGAGTTTTGAAGAGGTAAAAAAAAAAAAAATGGAGTTTTGAAGAGGTAAAAAAAAAAAAAGAATTTAGGAGTTTTGAAGAGGTAAAAAGAAAAAAAAAAATTGTGGAGTTTTGAAGAGGTAAAAAAAAAAAAAAAAAAATTGTGGAGTTTTGAAGAGGTAAAAAAAAAAAAATGTTGGAGTTTTGAAGAGGTAAAAAAAAAAAAAAAAATTTAGGAGTTTTGAATAGGTAAAAAAAAAAAAAAAGTTGGAGTTTTGAAGAGGTAAAAAAAAAAAAAAAAAAATTGTGGAGTTTTGAAGAGGTAAAAAAAAAAAAATGTTGGAGTTTTGAAGAGGTAAAAAAAAAAAAAAAAGTTGGAGTTTTGAAGAGGTAAAAAAAAAAAAAAAAAAAATTGTGGAGTTTTGAAGAGGTATAAAAAGGAACAAAAAATCAATGTTGGAGTTTTGAAGAGGTAAAAAAAAAAAAATTGTTGGAGTTTTGAAGAGGTAAAAAAAAAAAAAAGTGGAGTTTTGAAGAGGTAAAAAATAAAAAATTGGAGTTTTGAAGAGGTAAAAAAAAAAAAAAAAAAAAGTTGGAGTTTTGAAGAGGTAAAAAAAAAAAAAAAAAATTGTGGAGTTTTGAAGAGGTAAAAAAAAAAAAATGTTGGAGTTTTGAAGAGGTAAAAAAAAAAAAAAAAAAAAATTGTGGAGTTTTGAAGAGGTAAAAAAAGGAACAAAAAATCAATGTTGGAGTTTTGAAGAGGTAAAAAAAAAAAAAATTGTTTGGAGTTTTGAAGAGGTAAAAAAAAAAAAAAAGTGGAGTTTTGAAGAGGTAAAAAAAAAAATTGGAGTTTTGAAGAGGTAAAAAAAAAAAAAAAAAAAGTTGGAGTTTTGAGAGGTAAAAAAAAAAAAAAAAATTGTGGAGTTTTGAAGAGGTAAAAAAAAAATAAATGTTGGAGTTTTGAAGAGGTAAAAAAAAAAAAAAATTTAGGAGTTTTGAATAGGTAAAAAAAAAAAAAAAGTTGGAGTTTTGAAGAGGTAAAAAAAAAATATAAAAAAAATTGTGGAGTTTTGAAGAGGTAAAAAAGGAACAAAAAATCAATGTTGGAGTATTGAAGAGGTAAAAAAAAAATGTTGGGAGTTTTGAAGAGGTAAAAAAAAAAAAAAAATTTAGGAGTTTTGAAGAGGTAAAAAGAAAAAAAAAATTGTGGAGTTTTGAAGAGGTAAAAAAAAAAAAAAAAAAAAAATTGTAGAGTTTTGAAGAGGTAAAAAAAAAAAAAGTTGGAGTTTTGAAGAGGTAAAAAAAAAAAAAAAAAATTTGGAGTTTTGAAGAGGTAAAAAAAAAAAAAAAAAATTTGGAGTTTTGAAGAGGTAAAAAAAGGAACAAAAAATCAATGTTGGAGTTTTGAAGAGGTAAAAAAAAATAAAAAAAAATTGAGTTTTGAAGAGGTAAAAAAAAATAAAAAGTTGGAGTTTTGAAGAGGTAAAAAAAGGAACAAAAAATCAATGTTGGAGTTTTGAAGAGGTAAAAAAAAAAAAAAAAAAAAGTTGGAGGTTTGAAGAGGTAAAAAAAAAATAAAAAAAAAATTGTAGAGTTTTGAAGAGGTAAAAAAAAAAAAAAGTTGGAGTTTTGAAGAGGTAAAAAAAAAAAAAAAAAATTTGAGTTTTGAAGAGGTAAAAAAAAATAAAAAGTTGGAGTTTTGAAGAGGTAAAAAAAGGAACAAAAAATCAATGTTGGAGTTTTGAAGAGGTAAAAAAAAAAAGAAAAAAAGTTGGAGGTTTGAAGAGGTAAAAAAAAAAAAAGTTGGAGTTTTGAAGAGGTAAAAAAAAAAAAAAAAAATTTGGAGTTTTGAAGAGGTAAAAAAAAAAAAAAAAAATTTGGAGTTTTGAAGAGGTAAAAAAAGGAACAAAAAATCAATGTTGGAGTTTTGAAGAGGTAAAAAAAAATTAAAAAAAATTGAGTTCTGAAGAGGTAAAAAAAAATAAAAAGTTGGAGTTTTGAAGAGGTGAAAAAAAAAAAAAAAAAAAATTGTGGAGTTTTGAAGAGGTAAAAAAAGGAACAAAAAATCAATGTTGGAGTTTTGAAGAGGTAAAAAAAAAAAAATGTTGGAGTTTTGAAGAGGTAAAAAAAAAAAAATTTGGAGTTTTGAAGAGGTAAAAAAAAAAAAAAAGTTGGAGTTTTGAAGAGGTGAAAAAAAAATTAAAAAAAATTGAGTTCTGAAGAGGTTAAAAAAAAATAAAAAGTTGGAGTTTTGAAGAGGTGAAAAAAAAAAAAAAAAAAAATTGTGGAGTTTTGAAGAGGTAAAAAAAGGAACAAAAAATCAAT